>NC_073377.1:58754308-59354308 GCF_028641065.1 Leucoraja erinaceus
GAGATATCTATAGAGAGAGAGATAGAGAGATCTATCCTAGAGAGATCTATAGAGAGAGAGAGAGAGAGAGATCTATAGAGAGAGAGAGATATATAGAGAGAGAGAGATCTAGAGAGAGAGAGATAGATAGAGAGAGAGATCTATAGAGAGAGAGAGAGAGAGATATAGAGAGAGAGAGATCTATAGAGAGAGAGATCTAGAGAGAGAGAGATCTATATAGAGAGAGATCTATATAGAGAGATCTAGAGAGAGAGAGAGAGAGATCTATAGAGAGAGGTCTATAGAGAGAAAGAGAGATCTATAGAGAGAGCGAGAGACAGAGAGAGAGAGAGAGAGATCTACAGAGAGAGAGAGAGAGAGAGAGAGAGAGAGAGAGAGAGAGAGAGAGAGAGATAGAGAGAGAGAGAGAGAGAGAGAGAGAGAGAGAGAGAGAGAGAGAGAGAGAGAGAGAGAGAGAGAGAAGAGAGAGATATCTATATAGAGATATCTATATAGAGATATCTATATAGAGATATCTATATAGAGAGATATCTATATATATATAGAGAGAACTATATAGAGAGATATCTATATAGAGAGATATCTATAGAGAGAGAGATCTATATAGAGAGAGATCTATATAGAGATATTTATATAGAGAAAGAGATCTATATAGAGAGATATATAGAGAGAGAGAGATCTATATAGAGAGAGAGAGATCTATATAGAGAGAGAGATCTATATAGAGATATTTATGTAGAGAAAGAGATCTATATAGAGATATCTATATAGAGAGAGATATCTATAGAGAGAGAGAGATCTATATAGAGAGATATCTATAGAGAGAGATCTATATAGAGATATTTATATAGAGAAAGAGATCTATATAGAGATATATCTATATAGAGAGAGAGATCTATAGAGAGAGAGAGATCTATATAGAGAGAGCTATCTATATAGAGATCTATATAGAGAGATAACTATATAGAGAGATAACTATATAGATATCTATATAGAGAGAGATCTATATATATAGAGAGATCTATATAGAGATATCTATAGAGAGAGATATATATAGAGATATCTATATAGAGAGAGAGATATCTATAGAGAGAGAGAGACCTAGATAGAGAGAGAGAGACCTAGATACAGAGAGAGAGACCTAGATAGAGAGAGAGAGACCTAGATAGAGAGAGACCTAGATAGAGAGAGACAGAGAGAGAGAGCTGCAGAGAGAGAGAGCTGCAGAGAGAGAGAGAGAGAGAGCGAGAGAGAGAGAGAGAGAGCGAGAGCGAGATTTCATTCAGACTTATCAGATCTTGTGTTCAGCTACAGTGAAATTTATCTGACACTTTCATATACTAATTATTTATATTTAGTTATACCTTTGATAATAGTAAGCTGTTAGCTGCAAGGATTAACCAGAATCAGGCTCCTGGAATTATGCCAGGTGCCCGAGTCTCCTCCCTTCCCCACACGAACTACATAGCACTTAAACTTTCAGTATTATCTACTTTAATTCTAAAATTTGTTATTTATTATTTCTTTATCCCTGCTTAATTGTCTCGCTCTATACACGAGCTAGTCAGTCTTTTTAACACATTATTACATTTTGCCAATTATATAGTTCAGGTTAGTTTCCATTTATATTTCTATATTAGTATTGTTAATTATTGTTAATTCTTTATATTTTGTAAAGCTATTTTAATATCTTAAACCGCCATTTGTCCGTGTGATGTTTTCCACATTTGGCTCTGCTGTTCGTCTCTGCGTTGCTTATCAGTCTTTCCTTCATTTTCAACAAAGAATGTCCTTGAGTTGAATTCTAAAGCGTCCAAAGGAGATAAGGTGTCTAGACCAGCGCAGGTGGAATGCTCTTCCATTTTAAACTTTTAGAGAATGGTGTTTCTTCCCTTATCTTCAGGTGTTCTCTGTGAAGTAATAAAAGGAAAGAATTTGTCCATATCGTCCCGCTGCCTTGATTAATCTTCTGTTTCTGCCACAATCTCTTGGGCATATTTATAAGATGCGTCCAAATTAGTGAAAGTTTTCTCTTTTCCCTTGAAAGTAATGCGCATCCTGGCCGGATAAAAAACGCCACATCTGACATCTTTAACTCCATGGAGAATCCGTCTTGTCTGTGAGAACTTTCTTCTCTTTTGCACGATCTCATAGGGATAATCCCGGGGGAGTTTGATAGAGTAGTTTCCAAACGTCATCTTCACTCCGTATTTAATTTTTTTCATCAGCTCTTCAAGTGCTGAAATGTCCCGAAGCTTGACTATGATCTGTCGTGGGTGGGCTGGATCTGCTTGTGATCTTGGCTTAAATCTGGGTATACGATGTGCCACTTCAATTTCCGGTTCCACAGGTAAATTGAGTACATGTTTGATTAAGTTGGCAGTGAACTCACGGGCGTTGTTTCCCTCTGCCCCTTCTGTTACTCCCAGTATTCGTAAATTTTGGGGTCTTGAGTGAGCTTCGAGATCAAGACATTTATCTGAGACTTTCGCCAGTTGACTCTTGAGGCTGTCTATTTCTAGCTTCATTCCCTGCATATCTTCAGCCATTTGTTCAACAATTGTTTCCATGTCTTTTATTGCAGTTACATGTGAAGAAACAATTACATGCACAGCCTCAAACTTCTTCGTAGATTCTTCTTCCCCTTTATTAATTCTCCCCGTTAGCTCTTCTTGCACATCCTCAATTCATTTTTGTATAATGCCAATCCAGTCAGTAACTTTTTGATTATCAGCATTGATGTTCGACATATTTTCCATCAATTTAACATAAATATTTTCCATCATTTTTGAGTTTCCAGCCTCAATATCCTTTCTCAGTTCTCTTACCGAGTTCTTTATGTCCTCCATTTCATTTTTCTCCTTAGTAGCCATCTCAGTCTTGGCTCTTGTAGCCATTCCAGAATCCACTTCAGTGGTGTGTTCTTCAGTTTTCTGGGTTTTCAGCACAGAGACCGGCCCTGTTGCTCCGAAAGGTAGGGAAAAAAAGAGGGCAATAGTAATTGGGGACTCTGTTAGGGGGTCGGATAGGCGATTCTGTGGACGCAGTCGGGAGACCAGGATGGTGGTCTGCCTCCCTGGTGCCAAGGTCTCGGACGTGTCTCAACGCATCCAAGATATCCTGAAATCAGAGGGAGAGGAGCCTGAGGTCGTGGTACATATAGGTACAAATGACATGGGTAAAAAAAGGGAAGAGGTCCTGAAGGGAGGATTTAGGGAGTTGGGAGGAGAGTTAAGGAAAAGGACCAAAAAGGTAACAATCTCAGGATTACTGCCTGTACCATGCAACAGTGAGAGTAGGAATGGAGCGAGGTGGAGGATAAATGCGTGGCTGAAAGACTGGTGCAGAGGGCAGGGATTCAAGTTTCTGGATCATTGGGACTTTTTTGGGGAAGGTGGGACCTGTACAGAAAGGATGGGTTGCACTTGAACCCGAGGGGGACCAATATCCTGGCGGGGAAATTTGCAAAGGCCACTGGGGAGACTTTAAACTAGAATGGTTGGGGCGAGGGACTCAAATAGAGAAAGCTAGTAGACAGAATGGGACGCAGGAAGCAGAAAAGGGAAGCACTCGGACACAAGAGGAGAAAGAAAAAGAAGGAAATAAACAGAGAAGAGACGGGGGGTTTCTTAAATGTGCATATTTTCAGAATCAGAATCAGAATCAGAATCAATTTATTTGTCATTTGGACCCCTGGAGGTCCAAACGAAATGCCGTTTCTGCAGCCATACATAACACACAAATAGACCCCAGACACAACATAATTACATTTAACATAAACATCCATCACATAACTGTGATGGAGGCCAAATAAACTTCTCTCTCCACTGCACTCTCCCCCCCCCCCGATGTCAGAGTCAAAGTCATAGCCCCCGGCTGGCAATGGCGATTGTCCCGCGGCCATTAAAGCCACGCCGGGTGGTGCGAGGTCGCACACCGGGTCTTGGTGTTGGTGCCCCCGGTGTGCGCTCGCAGAGTCCGCGGCCATTCCAGCCGCGCGGGGCAGCGGTGTCAGGCCCCGCTCCAGGAGCTCTTCGACCCCGCAACTCGGGCAGGAGAAGTCGCCGCCGAGCAGAAGCCCCGAAAAAGCGCCCCCCCCCCCCCTAGGGAGCCGTGGGCTCGGCCGGAGTCCCACAGACCTGTAGAGAGCCTCCGACTCTCCGGGCAGCAGCAGCAGCAGCAGCAGCAGCAGCATCAGCAGCAGCAGCGCTCCTCCACCGCTCCGGACCCGGCCAGCTCCGGGACGGTGGGGTGAGTCGACACCTGAGTCCCCGGCTTCTTCCTGTTGGAGGCCGCTCCTCGTTACGGCCTCAACGACGACTGAGACCCGACGAGAAAAGGACGGGTCTCAGTGCAGGGAGAGATTCAAAAAGTTTCCCCCCCCCCCTGTACCCCACCCCCACCCCCACCCCCCCACACACACGCCCCAACATAAAATAACAAAAACTACACAGAAACACAGACAAAATGCTAGGAGCATTGTAAGAAAGGTGGATGAGCTTAGAGTCTGGATAGACACCTGGAAGTATGATGTTGTGGCGATCAGTGAAACATGGTTGCAGGAGGGCTGTGACTGGAAACTAAATATTCCAGGATTTCGTTGCTTCAGGTGTGATAGAATTGGAGGGGCAAGAGGAGGAGGTGTTGCATTGCTAGTTAGGGAAGATATTACAGCAGTGCTTTGGCAGGATAGATTGGAGGGCTCATCTCGGGAGGCTATTTGGGTGGAACTGAGAAGTGGGAACAACACTTATAGGGGTGTATTAGACCGCCAAATGGGGAACGAGAATTGGAAGAGCAAATATGTAAGGAGATAGCAGATATTAGTAGTAAGCACAAGGTAGTGATTATGGGAGATTTCAACTTTCCACACATAGACTGGGAAACACATTCTGTAAATGGGCTGGATGGTTTGGAGTTTGTAAAATGTGTGCAGAATAGTTTTTTGCAGCAATACATAGAGGTACCTACTAGAGGAGGGGCAGTGCTGGACCTCCTGTTAGGAAATGAGACGGGACAGGTGGCGGAGGTATGCGTTGGGGAGCACTTCGGGTCCAGTGATCACAATACCATTAGTTTCAATATAATTATGGAGGTCAGAACTGGACCTAGGGTTGAGATTTTTGATTGGAGAAAGGCTAACTTTGATGAGATGCGAGATGATTTAAAAGGAGTGAACTGGGACATATTGTTTTATGGGAAAGATGTAGAAGAGAAATGGAGGACATTTAAAGGGGAAATTTTAAGAGTACCGAATCTTTATGTTCCTGTTCGGTTGAAAGGAAACAGTAAAAATTGGAAAGAGCCCTGGTTTTCAAGGGAAATTGGACATCTTGTTCGGAAAAAGAGGGAGATCTACAATAATTATAGGCAGCATGAAGTAAATGAGGTGCTTGTGGAGTATAAGGAATGTAAAAAGAATCTTAAGAAAGAAATTAGAAAAGCTAAAAGAAGATATGAGGTTGCTTTGGCAAGTAAGGTGAAAGTAAATCCAAAGGGTTTCTACAGCTATATTAATAGCAAAAGGATAACGAGGGATAAAATTGGTCCATTGGAGACAGAGTGGGCAGCTATCTGCAGAGCCAAAAGAGATGGGGGAGATATTGAACAATTTATTTTCTTCGGTATTCACCAAGGAGAAGGATATTGAATTATGTGAGGTAAGGGAAACGAGTAGAGTAGCTATGGATACTATGAGTTTCAAAGTAAAAGAAGTACTGACACTTTTGAAAAATATAAAAGTGGATAAGTCTCCAGGTCCTGACAGGATATTCCCTAGGACATTGAGGGAAGTTAGTGTAGAAATAGCCGGGGCTATGACAGAAATATTTCAAATGTCATTAGAAAGGGAATAGTCCCCGAGGATTGGCGTACTGCGCATGTTGTTCCATTGTTTAAAAAGGTTCTAAGAGTAAACCTAGCAATTATAGACCTGTTTTGACCAGTGGTGGGCAAATTAATGGAAAAGATACTTAGAGATAATATATATAAGCATCTGGATAAACAGGGTCTGATTAGGAACAGTCAACATGGATTTGTGCCTGGAAGGTCATGTTTGACTAATCTTCTTGAATTTTTTGAAGAGGTTACTAGGGAAATTGACAAGGGTAAAGCAGTGGATGTTGTCTATATGGACTTTAGTAAGGCCTTTGACAAGGTTCCTCATGGAAGGTTGGTTAAGAAGGTTAAACTGTTGGGTATAAATGCAGGAATAGCAAGATGGATTCAACAGTGGCTGAATGGGAGAAGCCAGAGGGTAATGGTGGATGGCTGTTTGTCGGGTTGGAGGCAGGTGACTAGTGGGGTGCCTCAGGGATCTGTGTTGGGTCCTTTGTTGTTTGTCATGTACATCAATGATCTGGATGAAGGGGTGGTAAATTGGATTAGTAAGTATGCAGATGTTACCAAGATAGGGGTTGTGGGATAATGAAGAGGATTTCCAAAGTCTACAGAGTGATTTAGGCCATTTGGAAAAATGGGCTGAAAGATGGCAGATGGAGTTTAATGCTGATAAATGTGAGGTGCTACACCTTGGCAAGACAAATCAAAATAGGACGTACATGGTAAATGCTAGGGAATTGAAGAATACAGTTGAACAGAGGGATCTGGGAATAACCGTGCATATTTCCTTGAAGGTGGAATCTCATATAGATGGGGTGGTAAAGAAAGCTTTTGGTATGCTAGCCTTTATAAATCAGAGCATTGAGTACAGAAGCTGGGATGTAATGTTAAAATTGTACAAGGCATTGGTGAGACCAAATCTGGAGTATGGTGTACAATTTTGGTCGCCCAATTATAGGAAGGATGTCAACAAAATAGAGAGAGTACAGAGGAGATTTACTAGAATGTTGCCTGGGTTTCAACAACTAAGTTACAGAGAAAGGTTGAATAAGTTAGGGCTTTATTCTCTGGAGCGCAGAAGGTTAAGGGGGGACTTGATAGAGGTCTTTAAAATGATGAGAGGGATAGACCGAGTTGATGTGGACAAGCTTTTCACTTTGAGAATAGGGAAGATTCAAACAAGAGGACATGACTTCAGAATTAAGGGACAGAAGTTTAGGGGTAACATGAGGGGGAACTTCTTTACTCAGAGAGTGGTAGCGGTGTGGAATGAGCTTCCAGTGGAAGTGGTGGAGGCAGGTCCATTGGTATCATTTAAAAATAATTTGGATAGGCATATGGATGAGAAGAGAATGGAGGGTTATGGTATGAGTGCAGGCAGGTGGGACTAAGGTGGGACTAAAAAAAAGTTGTTCGGCACGAACTTGTAGGGCCGAGATGGCCTGTTTCCGTGCTGTAATTGTTATATGGTTATATGGTCCCGACCTCCAGAGCCGATTTTAACACAAAAAAATCGCGATTTTACAGCAGCGGAGCTAAAAGTTGCGACTGCTAGTCCAGCATGGCGCCACCGTAAGATCTAAGGTCTGAATTTATGAAAATCTATCTGTATGGACTTTAATTAATTTAATTGCACCCTTTTATAATGTGAATAAATTCATTCATTCACTTACTCCATTCATTCATACCTTATTCATTCACTTTCATTCATTCATGAAGTTGAGGGCCTAAACTATATGTATCCATAACACAGTCAATTAAACATTGTCACTAATGCCAGCTTGTTGTAGATTAATAAGTCTTTAACAGCTAATCTCGGCGCTGCCTGCGATAACTTATCGGGAAAAAGTGCTTCGATCGCGGGGCCTAGGTACCCGCGGTAAAGTGAAGCCGCGGTCTCAATTAATAAGCGGCCGATTCACGCCGATAGTGCCTTCTGTAGCGGCCGTTTTCAGACACCGACAACGGGAGAAAAACGGAGGGATATGGATCGCACTTTATAGGTTTCCATTGCAGTGCGAAATGGTCAGACATGGTTGATGTTTCTGTAGAAATGAATTGGTGATATGTGAACTTGAACTAGTTTTTCTATGGTAGTAACTTATTGTTATTCTCATTAACATTCTTCTTGGTTTCTTGGTCCTCCAAAATATTCCAAATGGAATTTAAACTGGAGGTGGAATTTTATTCTGATTAATTAACATTATTTATTAACAATTATTAATTAATTTATTAATTATTATTAATTAACAAAATGTATTAACATTAAGAAGAGGTTGAAATTTTATGAATTGACGTCCATGCAGACTTAATGACTATGAGATGTTTCTTTCTAGCTATTCTGCACCCTCTGCTCCTGCACTTGAAGTCTTATCTATGGCAGTAAATTACAGTCAGTCTCATTGACATTAAGAAGAGATTGACATTATGAATTGAAGTTCATGCAGACCTAAGAAATGAGATTATATATCTACACATATATATATATATATATATATATATCTACACATATATATATATATATACATATATATATATATATATATATATATAAATATATATATATATATATATATATATATATATATATATATACACATAAAACACGGAAATAGGCTGCCCATGATGTAATACGGGCATTGGCCACTAGATGGAGCTTATTTTCCCGATCTCATTTTCTAATTGGTTTAATTAATTAATGTGCAACGTTTGGCAATGACGAGTTATGGCATCCTTCTCAATTATATTTCATCTAAATCTGTGGAAAATTTCATGTAGTTTGGTGACTTGAGTCACGAAAACTGATTTCTAGACACATTTTTGATGCTCGGCCCACAGCCTATATCCCGCACCCACTAGGAACAATTTTACACCTACACCGAGCCAATTAACCTGTATGTCTTTGGAGTGTGGGAGAAAACCCTCAGGGAGGACGAACAGACAGCACCCGTAATCTGGATCGATCCCGGGTCTCTAGCACTATCTTTTCTATTAATATTGCATTTAAACCAAGATTCATAGGTGGGAGCACCATCAGAGTTTTAAAAAAAAACCTCCAACTTGAGTGATCTAGAGAACATTAATTGCGTCATAACCATCCCCCAACCTATCTCAACTGTTATAGTTAATGGAGTTTGCTCAAGGAGCTAGAGTGCAGAACTTCACTCTTAAACTGCACAAGCTTGAATGTTATGGCACAGTACTGACCTTATTTTATTTTGAAATTGCATAGTAAACATTAAAATTGTACATTAAAAATTCAGAAAGGATTGCTGCATACAGCAACACGCCTGTCAAAAAAATAAATTGAAAGCAAACCACAGAAATCCAACTGGGTATATCTAATTCTACAAAAATGTTTTTGTGCCGGCACGAGCAGAAATAGTGCATCTATTCTAAATTTATAGTGTGAAAAACAAATTATCTAAATTAATGTAAATTCTTTCACTTCGAGTGTCACTCCTGATTACCTTCAGGCAGTTCTCAGAGTTAATAGCAACTCAACTTGAGTGTAGTTCTGCATGCTGTAGACATTTTGTTTGTCATTGTCATATAGCAATTTTTTTTACAAAATTTCAAAGAACAAAGGATTGTGAAATAATTTAATTTTGTCTTTAAGAAACTGCAATTATTTTCAGTTATATTGTTTTTCCAGTGTACCCAAGCAAACAATTACACTTATTTAGATTATATTAACGATACACCGCCCAAAACACTTGGTAAGATTACGTACACAATGCTTTAAACACAAACTAATTCATATTTTATGCCAACTTCTGAGATAAAAACATCGTAGAAGGGTGCATGTTATCAAGGCTTGAGCTTCTTTAATGACAACTGAGAAAGCATTCATCAGCAATGCCAATATATCAAATGCATTTTTGTTAGTTATGAACCTTAATGGTATATGGAAGTGTGAAGTGAATTTTGTTTACATGCAACTTACAATGAAATAATACAAAACTGCTTGAAATACCATCTAAACTTTGGTTTTCCAATGATAGCAACTAGGTAACTGTAGCACTAACACCCAGCTGTGGAAGGAAACTTTTGGCATTGATGTTCTGGGTAGGCTTAAATTCAGACAGGGTGAACATTTCAAAAAAATTAAAGTACAATAACAGTAAATCAGTGTTTGTAGTTCCATTTAATACCAATCCCTATGCCTGTACATAATTCATTTCTATGCTTGAATATGAAAGCAGAAAACAAACCATATGTCTAAAATCAGTAATTCAGTGTCCAAGTCAGAAGGAATTTTTATCTACAACATATGTAAGCTCCGTGGCTTTCTAATTCACAAATGTATTGTCACAAGCAACTTATGTAAACTACTTTCCAATGACAAATCAAATTTACAGGCAAAAATGGTGGACAAACAGTAGCATAGTCTCACCTGAGGGAGTTTAGCTACAATAGATAAATCGGTGAATTTAAAATATCACTTTCATTGTCCATTCAGTATTTTGTGTTCACTTTGAATTGGACCTCAAATCAGAAAATAACAATTACTGCAATCTGTACTGGTTGTCCAAATCAATACAATTTGCACATACAGTAGTCACAAAAAATGCTCCACCTTGAACAAGCACATTTAAACTTTATTTTAAATAGGCTGATAGTTGATATAGTACGATGATAGGTTAAACAGAATTACAGTTTAGGTAAATCATAATAAGTCTTAGAAGGTAGTGATGCACTTGTTGGTGACAAAATATAGTAGTGCTGGAATCAAAGCCTCTCATTATAAAAGTGGATATATTTCAGTATAAAAGAGAATTACACGGTCTTGTTATTACAAATTGAAAAATTAGAGTACAGCCGATTCAGAGATAAAATTATTTAAGTTACTGAGATGTGTTGCAACTTATACTAAATGTAGACCAAGAGAGCCTGGTTAGACTGACCAATTTAAAATGGACAATATTTCTACTGAAAGACCAAATGAAAACAAACAACAATTTCAGCATTCAACAAGAATCAAATTTCATTAACTTATTCCAAACAAAAACAAGATCATGATGAACATCAGTAAGTCGTCAGTCATGCACTTCGAGCTCCGCCATTTTCTATAAGAAAGGAGGAAAACAAGTTAAAATTAGTGACATTGTACACATAATAAATAGGGAGCAAAACGCACATCCTATTTAATTTTCGAATTCAGTTTAAGAATTTTCCTCACCACCAGCCACTAAAGACTTCTGATGCAAGTGCAGATGTATGATGTTGGTATAAAATAAAGCTGAAGGACAATCCTGACATATTGTGCGAACTATGTAGCTGCAGTGAACAGCGGTAAGCATGTTCAGGACAAAACTAGAATGTCACTAAAACAAAGAACATATTTACATTTTAATACATGAAAATATATTTTAACTTGCATTTTGTTGCAATGAAATTGAGGAGAGTAACCAGAAAATATTACTCCTGGACTCCAATATTCCACTCCTCTAGAATTATGTAGTCAGTTCAGGACAGCACAGTGGCGCAGCGGTAGCGTTGTTGCCTTACAGCGCCAGAGACTGGGATTCGATCCTTACCAGAGATACTGTCTCTACAGACTTTGTACATTCTTCCTGTGATCGCCTGGATTTTCTCCAGGTACTCCAGTTTCCTTCCACATCCCCAAAGACACACTGGTTTGTAGGTTAATTGACTTCCGTAAAAATTGTAAAATTATCCTTAGGATGGCGTTAGGTATCCCTGGTCAGTGCTGACGGTGTGGGCCGAAGAGGCTGTTTCCACCCTGCATCTCTAAAGTCTGAATTCTGTTTCTAGTTTCAAGAACATTGAACAATACGACACAGAAATAAGGCCTTTGGGGCTCATGTCTGTCCCGATCACAATGCCAAGTTAAACTAATCTCCTCTGCCTGCACGTGATCCATATTCGTCCATTTCCTATGGATCTATATCCCTTTCCAATGGCTTCTTCCACACTACTATTATATCAGCTTCTTCCACCACACCTGCCCATTCCAAGCATCGATCACTCTTTGTGTAAAAACTTAGCCCTCACATCTCCTTTGAACTTTCGCTCTCTAATCTTAAAGCTATGCCCTTGAGCCTTTGACATTTCCACCCAGAAAGACATGTTCCGACTGTTTACTCGATCAATGCCTCTCATAATTTTATATACTTCTGTACAACAGGAACTGGGGGTCCTTGTTCATCAGTCACTGAAAGTAAGCATGCAGGTACAGCAGGCAGTGAAGAAAGCAAATGGTATGATGGCCTTCATAACAAGAGGAGTTGAGTATAGGAGGAAAGAAGTCCTTCTGCAGTTGTACAGGGCACTAGTGAGACCACACCTGGAGTATTGTGTGCAGTTTTGGTCCCCTAATTTGAGGAAGGACATTCTTGCTATTGAGGGAGTGCAGCGTAGGTTCACAAGGTTAGTTCTCGGGATGGCGGGACTGTCATTTGTTGATAGAATGGAGCAGCTGGGCTTGTATACTCTGGAATTTAGAATGTTGAGAGGGGATCGTATTGAAGCATATAAGATTATTAAGGGTTTGGACACGCTAGAGGCAGGAAATATGTTCCCGATGTTGGGGGAGTCCAGAACCAGAGGCCACAGTTTAAGAATAAGGGACAAGCCATTTAGAATGAAGATGAGGAAAAACCTTTTCACACAGAGAGTTGTGAGTGTGGAATTTTTCTGCATCAGAAGGCGGTAGTGGCCGGTTCTCTGGATGCTTTCAAGATAGAGTTAGATAGAGCTATTAAGATAGCAGAGTCAGGGGAAAGAAGATTAGTCAGAGGGAAAGACAGTTTAAAAAGAGCGCAAAAGTCAGTCCTAGCTCAGTCCTTACGTGGAGCTCGGAGAAACAGCAAGCAGAAGCAAAGAGAGGATACTATTGGCTTGAAAGTCCGTGGGAAAGAAGGCGAGTCAGAGGGAAAGACAGTTTAAAAAGAGTCAAAAGCAAATCCTAACCCATGTAAATTGGTTATTTCCTACTAACCAATTGTAGTGCTTGTTAGTAGTTGCTCCACCTAATATGCGATTTATATTACCAAGATCTTGCTTACGTAATTCAGTCTGAGTAGCTGCTAGTTACGGAAAATGAAGATAAGAGTTCAGCCATCCACTCTCTCCTCCCTTCCTCTAACGAGCAACTTGACCCTGAGGTAACCATGTTTGTGAATATCAAGCCTGTGATCGCAAAGATTGATACGGCACGAATTGCAATGTCATCTTGTTATCTGAGTTAAAAAAAAAAAAAACGTAATGCTGAACATGTTGAAAAGGCCTCGGCCACGCTTTGGGCCTACGGGGGTGATGTTCTACACCCACTTGTACAAACTGATTTAAACTGCATCATAGACTCGCAGTCTTATACCCTAAAGTTTTATATCATCAAGGGGGATTCTGAAACTCTGCTTGGTATCAATGCATGCCACGATCTAGGCCTAGTCTACTTTGGTCGCACTGTCCATCAACTCTTTCTCGCTGAGGGCTCCACTCATCAAATACTCTCTCAATATAGAGAACTGTTTAATGATGAGCTTGGCAAGCTGCCCCTCAAGTACAACATCGCCTTTGATCCCAAAGTCACTCCAGTGGTTCGAGCACCACATCGTGTTCTTTATGCCATGCGTGACAGAGTACACAATGAGTTCAAGCGGATGGTCTCCCTGGGTGTCATTGCTGAAGTTACTGACCCATCTGACTGGGTTTCCACCATGGTGGTTGCAACGAAGAAAAACAAGGAGGAAATCAATATCTGCATCAACACCAGGGATCTCAAGACACAGCTATCAAGGGACCCACGCAAAACCAGCGAACAACAGCCCTCTAAACAGGACCAGTTCTCAGTAATGAAGGTATCGAATGTTCCCAATGATTGCCTAAGCAGCCTGGCACCACTACAATTCAGAGCACACAAAGCTGCTAGTTGCTGTAATGTCCTGCAGACCAATGCTGTAAGTGGACTTTAATAAATATGTTGTATCTTGACGTGTGTACGACTCGACTCATTGCAGCCCAGTCCTTACATGGAGCTCGGAGAAGCAGCAAGCAGAAGTAGAGAGAAGAGACTATTGGCTTGAAAGTGGGAAAGTCAGAGGGAAAGACAGTTTAAAACTGAGAAATGTGATTCGGAAATTGGCGAATTAGGCATTTTATCAGCCAATATAAGCAAGGTTGCTCTAAGGGAGCGGCCAGTCGGGAAGCGGTCTCGTGTGGGAAGCGGCCATGTGAGGGAAGCGCGAGTCTTTGGCTCAAGAAGTGCCTTGTGAGAAAAATGCAAGTCTTTTGCTCGAGAGTCTTGGGCGAGGAGGCTGAGGAGAGGAGACTATGCCAAAAGTTGGTGAGGACGGGACGCGGTGAACACATGACGGGTAAGATGATTCAGTGTGATGCTTGCAGGATGTGGGAGGTGCCTCTGGCTGCTACAAATGTGGTAAGTGCGTCCAAGTTCAGCTCCTGAAAGACTGTGTTGGGGCACTGGTGAAGCAACTTGATGACCTCAGGATCATCCGGGAAAACGAGTTTCCTGGACAGGGCCTACAGTGAGGTTGTGTCGCCAAGGATACAGGAAGAACCAAGGTGGGTGACTAAGAGAAAGTGGAGTAAACGTGGAGTGCAGGGGACCCAGGCGGCTGTGTCTAATGAAAACAGGTATGCCCTCTTGGGAGCTGTCGGGGCAGTGGACGCTTCCAGTCCATGCGGTGGCTCCAATCCTAGCGATGAGACTCGACTGGCGATACCAATGTCGGGCAGAGCTATAGTGGTGGGTGACGCCATTGTCCGAGGTGCGGACTGGAGATTCTGTGGCGGCAGGCGAGAATCGAGGATGGTCTGTTGCCTCCCTGGGGAAGTGAGTACAGGAAAAGTTTCAAAAGACTCCCAAATTAATGGGAAGGAAAGTTCGAGAGGGGATAAGAGTGTAAGGTCAGTGCCAATAGGGACCGGAGTGAGAGGGAGGTGAATACCAAAGTCAAAGTGATATATATGAATGCGCGAAGTATAAGAAATAAAGTGGACGAGTTTGAGGCTCAGTTAGAAATTGGCAGATATGATGTTGTGGGAATTACAGAGACATGGCGGCAAGAGGGCCCAGGGCTGGACACTGAATATTCAAGGGTATACATCTTATCGAAAAGACAGACAGGTGGGCAGAGGGGGTGGGGCTGCTCTGTATGTGAGGAATGAAATTCAATCCCTTGCATTTAAACAGGAGATGTGGAATCAGTATGGATAGAACTAAGGAATTGTAAGGGTGAAAATACCCTAATGGGACTTATCTACAGGCCCCCAAACAGTAGCCTGGATATAGGGTGCAAGTTGAACCAAGAGTTAAAATTGGCATGTCGTAAAGGGAATGCTACGGTTGTTATGGGAGATTTCAACATGCAGGTAGACTGGGAAAATCAGGTTGGTACTGGACCCCAAGAAAGGGAGTTTGTGGAGTGCCTCCGTGATAGCATCTTAGAACAGCTTGTACTGAAGTCTACCAGGGAGAAGGCAATTCTGGATTTAGTGTTGTGTAATGAACCGGATTTGGTAAGGGAATTTGGTTAATGAGCCATTAGGAGGTAGTGACCATAATACGATGTTTTAATCTACAATTTGAGAGGGAGAAGGGTAAATCGGAGGTGTCAGTATTACAGTTGAACAAAGGAGGCTATGGAGTCATGAGGGAGGAGCTGGCCAAGGTTGACTGGAAAGATATCCTGGCAAGGATGACAATGGAACAACAATGGCAGGTATTTCTGGGAATAATACAGAAGGTCCAGGATTAGTTCATTCCAAAGAGGAAGAAAGATGCCAAAGGGAGTAAGGGACGACCGTGGCTGACAAGGGAAGTCAGGGACAGTATAAAAATAAAAGAGAAGAAGTACAACATAGCAAAGATGAACGGGAAGCCTGAGGATTGGGTAAAGTTTAAGGAGCACCAGAAGATAACTAAAAATACGGGGAGAAAAGTTGAGGTACGAAATGCAGTTTAACCAAAGTTTTACAGCTGCAACATAACTTTCCTACTCAGATACTCTATGCTATGACCAATAAAGCAAAGCATACCATATTGCTTCTTTACCAGTCTATCCACCTCAGCTGCCACTTTCAGGGAGCTATGAATCCCTCTCTACATCAATGATGTTATGGGTCTTCCTATTAACTGCAAACTTTCCCCTTACATTTAACCTTTCAAAGGACAATACCTCACACTTGCTAGGATTAAACCTTACCTGTTATTTATCTTCCCTTATCTGTAACTGATCAATATCTCGCCATGTCCTTTAACAGCCATCCTTGTTCACCAACCCATTTATATTTATAACCGTTGATATATATAAATACACACACACACAAATATACATAGATATATACATACATATAAATAAATATGTATACATATAAATATACATACAAATAAATAAATATACATATAAATATGTATACATATAATACACAAATATACATATAAATTCACAAATATACATATAAATACACAAAATATACATATATAAATAAACACACACATATATATAAATAAATATACATATATAAATAAACACACACGCATACATATAAAAATACGCACGCACGCACATGCCAGATCTGAATCCAAACTACCTAGCCGCTGTGGATCACCTGCATCGTCATCTTCCATAGAAACAAGGAACTGCAGATGCTGATTTACGAAAAAAGGATTAGAATGCTCAAGTAACTCAGTAGGTCAGGTGACATCTCTGTAGAACATGGATAACATGTCCATGTTCTGCAAAGATGCTGCCTGATCTGCTGTGTTACTCCAGCACTGTGGCTTAATCTTCTAGATAGGCAATTGATAAAGTCCCTCGTAGCAGGCCTGACTAAAATCCATGTAGACCACAACCACTGACCCATCCTCATTGTGAACAATAGCTGACTGTCCCCAAGTATCCCATTATTTCACAAATGCGAGTAAATCCTATTCTAAAAAATCCTCTCCAAGAGCTTTCCTACTACTGATGAGGCTCATCTGGGTCATCTCTCCTTACACAAGCAACATTGGCTATGCTCCAATCATATTCTTTAAAATGTAGCGTCTGTGCAAAAAGCAGAGTAAAAAACTGGAAACACTACTTTTTAACCGTAGTGAATAGAAAAAATATAATTTCTAGAATTAAATTGAGGACAGAGAGAAGTTTTCTAAAAGTTGATTTTAACCATTGAGATCTTTTAAAATCATCTAACCCTGATTTATTCTACATATTACATTCTATAAAATCTGCCCTCATATTTTGTAATTGCTACTCCTCTTCTTTACAAGTTGTATAATAAATTAAACAGGAATGCAAATCAAACAGATAAAACATCTGGAATACAACAGATGATTAACCAACAAAATGCCAGAAAACTGCAAGTCAGCTATAATCTCACACATACCTGGCTCTTTTAGAGTGTCTACGCTGCCAGCAAGCTCTTTTGCTCCATCTTCGTCTAGCAGCATGCTGGTTAAATTATTATTTTGTTCCTCTTCAGAAATTCTCTTCATCAATTCAACCTGCGCAGATTGGACAAAAAGATTATTGTGAATTATTGCCATTTTCTTATCTGAATGGAATGTCTGTAAATGAGTACATATTGAGAAAATTGTAAATTTTCCATAATTGGACTGAGGCTAACTTATGGACATGTGATGTGATAAATAGTGTCAGAGTAATATAGCATAGAAACAAATCCTTTAAATCAAGTAATTCATCCCACCGAGTCAGTGACAACTAACAAGCACCAATCTACTCCAAACGCATGCAGAGGAGTATTTTATGGGAGGAGACAAACTGGAGATATATGGATGGAGTTAAAGGGAAAGAAAGTAAAAGAAAAGTTAAGAAATACACCAGAATTAACAGGGCAGAAAGCTCAGGAAGGGATAGGAGAGTATGGCCAAGTGAAATTGGAATCGATGTGAAGGGTGAAGGGGGTAATGGATTAAAAGTATTATATATGAATGCACGAAGTATAAGAAATAAAGTAGATGAGCTTGAGGCTCAGTTAGAAATTGGCAAGTATGATGTTGTGGGAATTACAGAGACACGGCTGCAAGAGGACCAGAGCTTGGAGCTGAATAATAATGAAGGGTATACATCCTATCGAAAAGACAGACAGGTGGGCAGAGGGGATGGGGTAGCTCTGTTGGTGAGGAATGAAATTCAGTCCCTTGCGAGGGGTGACAGAGCCAGGAGATGTAGAGTCAGTATGGATAAAACTGAGGAATTGTAAGGGTAAAACAACCCTATTTGGAGTTATCTACAGGCCCCCAAAACATTAGCCTGGGTATAGGGTGCAAGTTGAATCGGGTTAAAATTGGCATGTCGCAAAGGTAATGCTACGGTTGTTATGGGAGATTTCAACATGCAGGTTGACTGGGAAAATCAGGTTGGTGCTGGACCCCAAGAAAGGGAGTTTGTGGAGTGCCTCCGTGATTAATTCTTGCAGCAGCTTGTACTGGAGCCTACCAGGAAAAAAGCAATTCTGGATTTAGTGTTGTGTAATGAACCGGATTTGATAAGGGAACTCGAGGTAAAGGAGCTATTAGGAGATAGTGACCATAATATGATCATTTTTAATCTACAATGTGAGAGGGTGAAGGGAAAATCAGAATTGTCAGTATTACATTTGAATAAAGGGAACTATGGTGCCATGAGGGAGGAGCTGGTCACAGTTGACAGTAAGATACCCTAGCAGGGATGACAGTGGAACAACAATGGCAGGTAGTTCTCGGAATAATACAGAAGGTGCAGGATCAGTTCATTCCAAAGAGGAAGAAAGATTCGAACGGGAGTAAGGAGCAACTGTGGTTGGCAAAGGAAGTCGAGGAGTGTAAAAATAAAAGAGAAGTATAACATGGCAAAGATAAGCAGGAAGCCAGAGGATTGGGAAACTTTTAAAGAGCAACAGAAGATAACTAAAAAGGCAATACGGGGAGAAAAGATGAGGTACAAAGGTAAGCTAGCTAAGAGTATAAACGAGGTTAGTAAAAGCTTCTTTAGGTATGTGAAGAGGAAAAAATTAGTCCAGACCAAAGTTCGACCCTTGAAGACTGAAATAGGTGAATTTATTATGGGGAACAAGGAAATGGCAGAAGAGTTGAACAGGTACTTTGGATCCATCTTCACTAAGACGCAAACAATTTCCCTGATATGCTAGTGGCCATAGGATCTAGTGTGTCGGAGGAACTGAAGGAAATTCACATTAGACAGAAAAGGTGTTGGGTAGACTGATGGGACTGAAGGCTGATAAATCCCCAGGGCCTGATGGTCTGCATCTCAGGGTAGTTAAGGGAGTATCTCTAGAAATCATGAATGCATTGGTGATCATTTTCCGATGTTCTATAGATTCAGGATCAGTTCCTGTGGGTAGCTAATGTTGTCCCACTTTTTAAGAAAGACGGGAGCGAGAAAACAGGGAATCATGGACCAGTTAGCCTGACATTGGTGGTGGGGAATATGCTGGAGTCAATTATAAAAGATGAAATAACGGCACATTTGGATAGCAGTAACAGAATTGGTCCGAGTCAGCATGGATTTACGAGGGGGAAATCATGCTTGACTAATCTTCTAGAATTTTTTTAAGAGGAAAATGGACAAGGGAGAGCCAGTGGATGTAGTGTACCTGGACTTTCAGAAAGCATTTGATATGGTCCCACATAGGAGATTAGTGGGCAAAATTAGAGCACATGGTATTGGGGGTAAGATACTGACATGGATAGAAAATTGGTTGGCAGATTAGTAGGGATTAACGGGTCCCTTTCAGAATGGCAGGCAGTGACTAGTGGGGTACCACAAGGCTCGGTGCTGGGACCACAGCTATTTACAATATACATCAATGATTTAGATTTGAAGGGATTCAAAGTAACATTAGCAAATTTGCAGAATACACAAAGCTGAGTGGCAGTGTGAACTATGAAGAGGATGCTATGAGGATGCAGGGTAACCTGAACAGGTTGGGTGAGTGAGCGGATGCGTGGTGGATGAAATTTAATGTGGATAAATGTGAGGTTATCCACTTTGGTGGTAAAAACAGGAAGGCAGATTAATATCTTAATGGTGTCAAGTTGTGAAAAGGGGAAGTACAAAGAGATTTGGGGGTCCTTGTTTATCAGTCACTGAAAGTAAGCATGCAGGTACAGCAGGCAATGAAGAAAGCTAATGGCATGTTGGCCTTCATAACAAGAGTTGAGTATAGGAGCAAAGAGGTCATTCTACAGTTGTACAGGGCCCTAGTGAGACCACACCTGGAGTATTGCTAGAGGCAGGAAACATGTTCCTCTATTTTGCCTCTATTTTTTTCCTTCCAAATTAAGTACACAACTATAAGCAAACAGATGCACAAATATAAAAACAGCAACACAGGTTAATCAGAAAATTAAAAAAGCAAACTACAAGTTAAATTTCTTGACAGATAAGAACTGAAGAGCAGAAACCGTAATCACTAGTACAAAATCATAGTTAGACTACCTTGGAAGTTTGCCCCCTCCATTTTAAGAAACAATTCACACAAAAACATTCAAAATTCTTTCCTGATAAATATAATCTCCTGGATAAAACAAGAGAAGACCATTTCTCTAGAAAAAATACTGAGGCTTATCTAATGTAGACATAAATGCTGGAGAAACTCAGCAGGTGAGACAGCATCTATGGAGCGAAGGAAATAGGCAATGTTTCGGGTCGAGACCCTTCTTCAGGCTTAAATATTACAAGAGTTTGCTCGGGTAGATGTTATGTTTCCACGTGTAAGAGACAAGAATTATGACCTCAAAGGCAAGATAGACACGAATAAACGCAAAAAGAAATTCAAAGAAACGTACTTTTCTCAGAATTATTAGAATGTGAATTCAATCGAGGTGCAGTTGGGGCAATTAGTACAAATGTATTGAAGCTGTTCGAAAAGCACAATAGAATATGCCAACAGGGCAGGAGGAGATGACTTTATTTAGGACATAAATAGCAATTGAACCTGTTACAGTGAATGATCTGTTTCTATGCCATAAACACCCAGTAGTTTACCTCAGAAAGCACAGCGAGTCTTGGAGGCAGGTTTTCTACTTTAACAAAGTCATCTTCATCTGATTTTTGACTCAGATTGCCAGATCCAGCCTCCTGTTAGTAAAAAAGGAAATAAATTGCACAATTTTACTTTTCCAGATATCTCTGACAGATTTTGCAGTTAAAATAGCAAACATATTTGGGAATGAATGAACAAATCAGTAAGCAGTACTTATGGCCAATGGAGATGCAAAGAATATACTTTGATCTGCTTACATAATCATTAACTAATACAGGAGACTCTGTGTCAGGGCTGGCAGCCAATGAACTGTCCGGTGATCCTTCCAGGTCATTTTCTAATTCCATCTGCATCGATGTTCCTGGAGCATATTCACTTAAAGGTAAGGGCAGCTTTGAACTCTTGGTGTCTTCGCTGAATATTTGATTTGATACTGCCGAAGATTTAAAAGGAAGATTTGCAGTTTTGCCGCATTCATTTTCACCTACAAAATAAATATAAAATGCGAATTGATTTAGCTACCTAATCCAATATTAAGATAAATACAATATGGTCAAATTTCACTGTTTGTTGATTTTTAAATAAAAATCATATCAAAGCTTATTCTACCTGTGGCGACTGTGTCCTCGATTTGATTAACCACATCACCCTGGCTGGTTTTGGTAAGAAGATCCTATAAAGAGAAAAGTTCTGTTTGATAATAAGCACAATGCAGAATTTTCGAACTTAGTGGCAGAGAGTAGTCTGGCCCTTCAGCCTGCTCTGCTATTCCATAAGATCATGGCGATCCAGTACTTCATTCATTTTCCTTCCCAAACTCCTTACTCTTCAATTCTGTTGCTGCCACATTCTGCTTCTCTCAATGACAAGACATTGAGTAAAGACATTTAAAATAAAGAATAACCTTGCTATTTTACAATCCCATGCATAAACAATTGTTTACTATTCAATTTTAGAAGGTTAATATTTTATTCAGAATCTTCAGCCCAAGGAAACAGCTTCATGAGCCTACATACTGACAATGTCTTCAACAATCTCCAAAACTAAATCTCAATGAGCTATTTATTTTCTCTCCTTTCTTGACCAGTAATATATTTTTACATTACTTTTATTTTCAGTGAAGATAGAACACTGACACAGATATAATTGGTTTTAAGGCAAAACTCAATGACGGAAAACATGAGCTTTTGAATACAGATGTTCCATCTTGGCAACAGACAGTATGATGGGAGGAGGTTGCTTGTGACATAACATTTCTCAACGGTTTGCAACAAAGTTGGTGCATAAAAGCTGCAGTCCAGGAAAAAGAGCAATTACATAAAGCAAAACTTTGGCATTAAATGGGATGAAAGTTTGAAAAATTGAGCAGCCATAAAACATAACCTGGCAATGCACCCAACAAAAAGAAAATGTAACAAAGAACAGTATAAAAAGATGTTAAACTTTATTTGGAAAAAAGGACCCATGCGGCCCAAGATCAAATTATGTGGACCCTAATTAATAATAATACAATACCTTTATCCACAGGATGACATTGATAAATCAGGAAAAGGGGAAGTACAACATGATCTGGGTGTTCTTGTTCATTAGTCATTGAAAGTAAGCATGCAGGTCCAGTAGGCAGTGAAGCAAGCTAATGGCATGTTGGTCTTCATAACAAGAGGAGTTGAGTGTAGGAGCAAAGAGGTCCTTCTACAGTTGTGCGGGGCCCTAGTGAGACCACCTGGAGTATTGTGTGCTGTTTTGGTCTCCAAATTTGAGGAAGGACATTCTTGCTTTTGAGAGTTAGATAGAGCTCTTAAAGATAGCAGAGTTAAGGAATATGAGGAGAAGGCAGGAACGGGGTACTGATTGTGGATGATCAGCCATGATCACAGTGAATGGCGGTGCTGGCTCGAAGGCCAAATGGCCTACTCCTGCACCTCTTGTCTATTAAAGCTCTAATAGTCAACATTTCAAATAGGGCTGTCAATTAAAATTACGAACATGACCGCAATGGAATTAAGTTATATTAACAGGCTAACATGCATAATATTAACATGCTACAGACAAATAAAGTCAAAGTTTAAAATAAAGAGGCCAAACAAATTGCCTTGAATGCTATATGATAATGTACTGTAACTCTGAACCAACATGGAAAATAAGTGATTCAATTCCATTTCATATTAACAAATTAAAATTGTCTAGGGACATCGTCCCACATGAAAATCACTAAACCTCAGCAGTTGTTGTCAAAGTAGACATTTTAAAAGCACCTCAGAACTGCATAAACCAGCCAACACTGGTCATCATCTCAAATATTACCTGTTCATGATCATTTTCATCTGCAATTTCAATATTAGCCTGCAGAGATGTCTGCACATCAATATTGCAGGCATCAAAGTCCTCTATTTCATCTTCATTCTCATCCTCGCCACTTCCATAATTTGTTAATGCTTGAGTTTCAGCTTTTGAAAGACCTAATGGTTCCAATAAACAAGAATATTGTCATTTGTCTTTTTAAATTGAAAACACATTTGATAATTTTTTTACTTTGTCATTTATTAATCATGGCCAGAGCCATGCAAGTTTTGAAGCTTAGTCAATCAGATTCAGACTTTTTTGGGTTCTATTCAAGGATGTAATTTTTGTTGAATTGGGCGGCAGTGGTGCAGCTGGTAGAGCTGCTGCCTCACTGTGCCAGAGAACTGGGTTCCACCCTGCCCTTGGGTGTTGTCTGTGTGGAGTTTGCATGTTCTCCCTGACTACATAGGTTTCCTCCAGGTGCTCCAGTTTCCTCCCACATCCCAAAGACATGCAAGTTTGGAGGTTAACTGCCCCTTGTGTGCAGAGAGTGAATGTGAAAGTGGGATAGCACAGAATTAGTGTGAATGGGTGATTCATGATCGGCATAGACTTGATGGGCCGAAGGGCCAGTTTCCATGGTGTATCTTTCAATGAATCAAAAACTCCAAATAGGGCAGAACGGTGACACAGCGCCAGAGATCCGGGTTCGATCCTGACTACGGGTGCTCTCCTTTGGTTTCTGAATTCTCTTTCCATTTAGAAAATAGTTTATACGCTTATTCCTACTACCAAAATGCATTACTCCACACTTTGCTACACTGTATTCCATCTGCCACTTATTTGCCCAATCTCCCAATCTGTCTAAGTCCTTATGCAGTGTCCCTGTTTTCTCTAGACAACCTGGCCCCCTACCCACCTTCGTATCATCTTCAAACTTGACCACAGAGCCTTCAATCCCCTCATCCAAATGATAAGGATGTTAAGTGGACAACAGTGTTAAGAGTGGCGACCCCAGCAATGACCCCTGCGGAACACCGCTAGTCACTGGCAGCCAACCATAAAAAGCCCACTTTATTGCCACTTTGCCGTCTGCCATCCAACCAACCTGCTATCAATGTTGGTATCTTCCCCCTGATACCATGACCTCTCATCTTTTTTAGCAGCCTCACGTGCGGTACCTTATCCAAGGCCACCTGAAAATCCTGGTAAACCACATCCTCTGACTATTGTTTCTCTATCATGCTATTTACTTCCTCAAATAATTCCAACAGGTTTGTCAGGCAAGATCTCCCTTTCACAAATGTTGTCCCAAAGGATCTGTTTTTGTGCTGTTTGACTCAATCACAGAATTTTTTATTTCAATTCTTTGATAGATTAAATTTCAATTGGAAGGGGGAAATATCATTTGTACACAAAGCACAAATTTCTAAGGCATCTGTAGAATAACACATAGATTTCTCATACAAAGAATTTAATATTTCAATGTTATGCAAATCATACAAAAAATGTTTTAAAATTCCATAAGCCCAGCCACAAAATTTCTTACTGATGGAGACGCATTTAGCAGTCATGAGTTCACTTTCAGCATCATCATCCTCTCTGTCCGACAATCCACTTTTCATTAACTTCTCGGCTTCAACAGATTCATTTGCTTTGAGATTATCTGCAATAGCAATCTCACTTTCATCCTTATCCTACAAAATAAAAATAATTAGAACAAAATGAGTGATTTAGACCATTTGGAAAAATGGGCTGAAAGATGGCAGATGGAGTTTAATGCTGATAAATGTGAGGTGCTACACCTTGGCAGGACAAATCAAAATAGGACGTACATGGTAAATGGTAGGGCATTGAAGAATACAGTTGAACAGAGGGATCTGGGAATAACCGTGCATAGTTCCTTGAAGGTGGAATCTCATATAGATAGGGTGGAAAGAAAGCTTTTGGTATGCTAGCCTTTATAAATCAGAGCATTGAGTATAGAAGTTGGCATGTAATGTTAAAATTGTACAAGGCATTGGTGAGACCAAATCTGGAGTATGGTGTACAATTTTGGTCGCCCAATTATAGGAAGGATGTCAACAAAATAGAGAGAGTACAGAGGAGATTTACTAGAATGTTGCCTGGGTTTCAACAACTAAGTTACAGAGATAGTTTAAATAAGTTAGGTCTTTATTCTCTGGAGCGCAGAAGGTTAAGGGGGGACGATAGAGGTCTTTAAAATGATGAGAGGGATAGACAGAGTTGATGTGGACAAGCTTTTCCCTTTGAGAATAGGGAAGATTCAAACAAGAGGACATGACTTCAGAATTAAGGGACAGAAGTTTAGGGGTAACATGAGGGGGAACTTCTTTACTCAGAGAGTGGTAGCGGTGTGGAATGAGCTTCCAGTGGAAGTGGTGGAGGCAGGTTCGTTGGTATCATTTAAAAATAAATTGGATAGGCATATGGATGAGAAGGGAATGGAGGGTTATGGTATGAGTGCAGGCAGGTGGGACTAAGGGAAAAAAAGTTGTTCGGCACGGACTTGTAAGGCCGAGATGGCCTGTTTCCGTGCTGTAATTGTTATATGGTTATATGGTTAAAATAAACATAAACTGGGAGCATATAAACCTGGAATAACGTTAAAGACGTAAGAAATAATTTTAAGCAAAAACTTCCAAAATAAACTTTGTGTATTATTTCATGGTAGCTTGGGAGAAAAACAGGTAAACGAAGCAATTTGTGAAAATGCAATGACCTGACATGAATTTATTATTTCAACGAAACTCAGTTAAAAAAAACCCATAAAATAGTAGAGCAACAGAGCAATTGCAGAATCTATCCAGACCTCCCATTGTCTTGGAAAACATTCATACTTACTTTGTCTTCATCTTCAAGCTCTTCTGCAGAGGAATCATCCTCTTTGAAATGTGCCTTCTCCTATTTAGTAAGAAATTTCAGAACAAGAATGCATTAAATAATTTGATCATCAAACTCCCAATTGACTAATCTGTCCTTCACATGCTTGGTGCAAGTAATTTCCAGCAACAGGATATATTCTCACATTTACAAAACAATCCTGAAAATTCAACTGTAGCATTGAAGAAATTGCAGAAGTTGCATCTCATAATGAACTTCCTCAATATTCCAATGTTGTCAGTTCACAGCAGTCTGTTTTACAATCGTATTACTATTCAGAAGTTTTTATTTAAGCATGACACAGGAGGCAGTCTATCAGTCCATTAGGTCTAGGCCAGCTCCTAGCAGAGCAATTCCGCCAGTCATAATTTTTAATTTTTATACTTCCCAACTCACCATTGATTCTTCTGCCACTCATGTTCATTATAGGGTAATTTATAGTAGCTAATTAACCTGTCAGCACATGTCAGGCTGCACCCAGTTGCTTAGAAATTGAGGCATCAGCATTAATTGCTGCATCACCATGACAGTCGACAAAAAATATTGTTTTTGTTAAAATTGCTCCAAAGAGTCAACAAAATTTACAATCGCAAATTAAGACAATATTTGTAAAACTTTGTATCAAACATATTACCATACCTCTGTTGTATAACGATGTTTAAAAGATGCCACTTCTTTCAGTCTTCTTTTGCATCTTTGTTTTGCTGCCACACTACTGTTATCTAGGTCTTGCATGAGTCTAAAGAATGCAAGTTCATTGAATAGGATCTCTGAAATCTCAACCAGCAAATCCTCCCCACATTCCTTGAGTTTACGACCAGCAAACTTAGCCAGAGAGTCCTATTTGGACAAAGTCAAAGCTTCAATTACAGAATGGATCCACAGGAATGAGCTAATACAGCGCCTCAGACATTTTAATAAATCCTGGCACATTTACATGCTGGTGCACCATTTTCCCTCATATCATCATATTGGGCTTGTATTCACTGGAGTTTAGAAGGACGAGGAGGGATCTTACAGAAACATATAACATTATAAAAGGACTGGACAAGCTAGATGCAGGAAAAATGTTCCCAATGTTGGGTGAGTCCAGAACCAGGAGCCACAGTCTCAGAATAAAGGGGAGGCCATTTAAGACTGAGGTGAGAAGAAACTTTTTCACCCAGAGTTGTGAATTTGTGGAATTCTCTGCCAGAGGGCAGTGGAGGCCAAATCACTGGATGGATTTAAGAGAGTTAGATAGAGCTCTAGGGGCTAGTGGAATCAAGGGATATGGGGAGAAGGCAGGCACGGGTTATTGATTGGGGACGATCAGCCATGATCAATGAATGGCGGTGCTGGCTCGAAGGGCCGAATGGCCTCCTCCTGCGCCTATTTTCTATGTTTCTAACATGCCAGAAATCTATTGAAAGCCATAAAAATATAAAACCTACGAAAATACACTATAGTAATAGCAATACTGATAAGTAAAAGTGTTGATTTTATAATAACAGTACAGTAGCAGCATCACATCATGTGGATAATATAAACTGGGATAACAAATCTTTATTACATCTATAACAAAATGTTTGCCTGCTCATATAAAAAAACTCAGAAATATTAACATCTAAACACGTGTCCTGATCAACTTTATTGAAATTCTGTCTTGCTACAAGCGGAAATAAGTCTTTATCAATATTGCTGATTCTCATTTTTTTAAGTTTCCCTGCCTTTTCTATAGATTTTCTAAACGACACTACTTAGTTAGCAATTATGCCTATTTTTTAACCATACGCATTGCATTAATGCATCTATTTGAATCACATATCCTTCCTCATTTCACATTGTAATTTATGGCAAGACTTGACCAAATCACACAGAATACTTTCAGTCAACTCCTTCCCCCATTCATCCTGGAATCATTCTCGTAAACCTCTTCTGGACCCTCTCCTCAACACATCCTTCCTCAGATATGGGGCCCAAATGTGCTCACAGTACTCCAAATACGCCCTGACCAGTGCCTTATAGAGCCTCAGCATTAAGTCTGTTTTTATATTCCAGTCCTCGAGATAAATGCTAGCATTGAATTTGCCTTCCTTACCCACGATTAAACTTGCAAATGAACTTTTTGGGAGTCCTGCACCAACATTCCCAAGTCCCTTTCACCATCAATCACTGGATTCTCTCTCCATTTAGAAAATAATTTATGCCATTATTCTTATTAGCCAAATGCATGACTCTGCACCTTGTTATAGTGAATTTCATCTGCCACATCATTGCCCACTCTCTTAACCTGTCAATCTTTGCCAGCTCCTCCCTCATGCCTCGGTAGTCCTCTTTGCTCAGGTGTTAAACGACACCCATACCTTCTCTCCAGAGATGCTGCCTGTCCCGCTGAGTTACTTCAGCTTTTAGTGTCTATGTTCGGTTTAAACCAGCATCTGCAGTATCTTCTTACACGACATATCCAATTTCACCTCCCTTTCAAATAGGTTAAATCTTATCATATTGAAGCAATTCATAGTTGAGGCAGGTACAATACATGGGTAGGGAAGGTTTAGAAGGATATGGTCAAATGCAGGCAAATGGGACTTGCTTAGATGGGGAACCTATGCAACTGGTGCGCTACATTGCTGAGAACTATATTCTGGACTATGTATTTGCTCTTCCTATTGTACTTGAGTTTGACGATGTATAATATTATCTGATTGGGTAGCATGCAAAACAAACTGTACACGTGACATAACAATAAACCTAAAACTATGTTGGAATGGAGAAATTGTGCCAAAGGGCCTGTTTTGATGCTGTACGATTCTCCAAACACCCAATTAACATACACATGTATAAAAATAAACAAAAAATTCAGTACAGTACAAACCTGAAGTATGGCACCAAGCTGTTTATGAAAGAACTTGACAAATTCCTTGCTTTCATCATTCTGTTGTGTAAGTGCCAACACCATGCAGCCAATAGTAGTCAGTAACTGTAGGGAGCACACATCATCCATGTGTTCCTAAAAGAATCAACCAAACGTAGAACATATTTTTATACTTTTGATAAATAGGTTCATGCATAGTTCAGCTGCAACTGGCGATTCATTCTTTTCCCTTCTAACCCATTATCTTCTTCCATATCACTCCATTCTGCCTATGAAGGCAAAAAATAAGTAATTAACCTTTTGTAGATGTTCTTTTTTCCCCATCCAAGCTGACAAAAAAACCTGCTGTTTATGTAGTTTTCCTCTTAAAATATGTACTCCCTTCCTGTCCCACTGTGCACTGTCCACTTCTGTTCACAACCACATTGGTTTATTCTGGTCAACTTTTTAACCAGCAAAAATTAACTTTCTAGAATCAGACGTTACATGGTCAAGTCCACAGGAGCAGCTCAATTTCAAGGAATTAAGAAACTGCCGTCAAAGCAATTTATATTTGTTTCTTCAGCATCTTTGTCAGTCTATTGGAATATCTGAGATAATTGAGAAAAGAGTAATTCAAAGAAGAAAGAGATTTAAGGCAAGAGAGAGCAGCATGATAATGCTGGCTCCAAGTAATAATGTTTGGAGATGAAGTGCAGGCTATGACAGGTTGCTAACTTGTTGATATTGTTAATATTATGAAAAAATTACAATCCGTTTTTCCAATGTGAATGATTCATTCTGCGAGTGATAATTGAAAGAAGGAAATGTCAAATTCTGAAAGAAGAAATTGAATCAAACCACAGAGAGTAAGGGAATTATCTAAATGAAGTGAGTTTACAATTTACGTAGACGCATGACAGCCAGATAAAAGTGAAGAGTCATTGTTTGGTGGCAGAACTAAAGTGCTTAATGTGGCCTAAGAAAGTTAAACAAGAGCACTGGAAGAGTTGTAAAAATTAGCAAATGACAAAGTTGCTAGAGTATAACTTAGCAATAAGTAGATAAAAATAGTTTGGACTTCAACAAGTACATAATAAGAAAGTGCAGCTCAAGTAAACATGGATCCCTTGGTGGCAGAAGCTGGAAACATCAAAATAGAGGAAGAAGAAATAACAATAAATTTGAAATAAAAACGTGCCAGAAAAGTGATTGTAATAAATCACTTCTAAGGTAAATAGTATATCAGGGTAAAAACTGAAATGAGTAGGGTTAAAAATGCCCAAACAATCTTAATATGGCAAAAGATAGAAAATCTAACTGTCAATAATTGATGAAAATAGTAAACTACAGATCAATTAGCTAAGGCCCCAGAACACAGAATCAAGAACCATGTTGTGTTTGCCTGATCATGAGGCTTTGAAATAATAAATAATGATTGTCATTCTAATTTTTTTGAGATCTAGGAGAGAGGATACGGAACCTTAGTAGATGTAGGCAAAAATGCTGAAGAAACTCAGCGTCTATGGAGCGAAGGAAATAGGCAACGTTTCGGGCCAAAACCCTTCTTCAGACTCCTTAGTAGATGTTGTTCCTTTAGATTTGCAAAAGGCAGTAAATAAGACATTGTACAGCTTTCCAAAACAAAAGGGTTTACTATTCCATGGCCAGATGATTGGTGAAATATTGGTAAACTGTGAGTGGGGCTAAAAGGGTCATTTTCAAGCAGGCAGCCTGTTTCTGGACAACTTCATAAGGATTACTGCTGAAGCAACAGCTAACCTTAAACCTTTAATATTGACACATTGATGAGGGGGGCTGGTATAATCTATTTTCTGGTAGCACTTGTCAGGATGGGAAATTAAGCTGAGAGCACAGAGAATACAAAAAAAAAGGGAAATTAAGCGGGCAAGAAAGTGGGAGCTGAAAAAATATTGTGTGGAAATATAAAATTTTCCATAGGAATATTTTTTTGAATTGTTTCTATTCAAGAAGGATTTACCCAACAATCAGCGCCAGGTGAGATTAGCTGGTCATTTAGGTAATTGAGTTATTTTCCTGAGTTGAACAATGAACTTCCAGCAACCAGCCTCCTCTCAGGAGTGTGTTTCTGGGAGCAATTCTGCACACTAAGGTAGCTTGCCTATCATTAGAAAATCAAGCCTCCTGCAGTGCCTTCCATAATGTTAGGGACAAAGACCCATCATTTATTTGCCTCTGTACTCCACAATTTGTGATTTGTAATATTTTTTAAAAATCACATGAGATTAAAGTGCACAGCCTCAGATTTTAATAAAGGCAATTTTTATACATTTTAGAAATGACAGCAGTGTTTATACATAGTCACCCCATTTCAGGGCACCATAATGTTTGGGGCACAGCAAAGTCATGTAAATGAAAGTAGTCATGTTTAGTATTTTGTTGCATATCCTTTGTATGCAACGTCTGCTTGAAGTCTGCGATTCATGGACATCACCAGTTGCTGGGTGTCTTCTCTGGTGATGCTCTGTCAGGCCTGTACTGCAGCCATCTTTAGCTTATGCTTGTTTTGGGGGCTAGTCTCCTTCAGTTTTCTCTTCAGCTTATAAAAGGCATGCTCAATTGGGTTCAGATCGGGTGATTGACTTGGCCACTCAAGAATTGACAATTTTTTAGCTTCAAAAAGCTCCAAACATTCTTGCTTTAGCAGTATGTTTGGAATCATTGGTTACACAAAAAAGCTGGAGAAACTCAGCGGGTGCAGCAGCATCTATGGAGCGAAGGAAATAGGCAACGTTTCGGGCCGAAACCCTTCTTCAGACCGTTTGGAATCATTGTTTTGGAATCAGATGTTTGGAATCATTGTCTTGCTGTAGAATGAACCGCCGGCTTGTGAGTTTTGAGGCATTTGTTTGAAAATTAGCAGATAGGATGTGTCTATACACTTCAGAATTCATTATGCTACTACCATCAACAGTTGTATCATCAAAGAAGATAATTGAGCGAGTACCTTCAGCAGCCATACATGCCCAGGCAATAACATCCTCACCACCGTGTTTCACAAATGAGGTGGTGTGTTTTGGATCTTGGGCATTTCCTTCTCTTCTCCATACTTTGCTCTTGCCATCACTCTGATATAAGTTAATCTTCGTATCATCTGTCCACAAAATCTTTTTCCAGAACTGTGGTTGCTCTTCTAAGTACTTCTTAGCAAACTGTAACCTGGCCATCCTATTTTTGCGGCTAACCAGTGGTTTGCATCTTGCAGTGTAGTCTCTGTATTTCTGTTCATGAAGTCTTCTGCGGACAGTGGTCATTGATAAATCCACACCCGATTCCAGAAGAGTGTTTCTGATCTGTTTGACAGGCGTTGGGGGATTTTTTATTAATTATAGAGAGAATTCTTCTGTCATCAGTTGTGGAGGTCTTCCTTGGCCTGCCAGTCCCTTTGCTTTTAATAAATTCCAACTCAGTATCCTGTCCCTTTGCTTTTAATAAATTCGCCAGTGCTCTCTTTCTTCTTAATGATGTTCCAAACAGTTGATTTTGGTAAGCCTAAGATTTGGCTGATGTCTCTAACAGTTTTATTCTTGTTTCTCAGTCTCATAATAGCTTGTTTGACTTTCATTTGCACAACTTTGGTCCTCATGTCGATAAACAGCAATAAAAGTTTCCAAAGGTGATGGAAAGACTGGAGAAAAGACGAGGTGCTGCAAGCTCTCTTACACCTGCATTAAGGAGGCATTTAAACACTCCTGAACAATTATAAAGGCCTGTGAAGCCATGTGTTCCAAACATATGGTGCCCTGAAATGGTGGGGGGGGGGACAGGACTATGTATACACACAGCTGTAAATTCTACATGGTGAAACCAAAATGTATAAAAATCCCCTTTAATAAAATGTGTACTTCAACCACGTGTGATTTTTTTCTTACAAATCTCAAATTGTGGAGTACAGAGGCAATTAAATAAATGAGTCTTTGTCCCAAACATTATGGAGGGCACGTGCCAAATGCTCACATATATTCTCCAAAAGTGTATCACAATAGACTATATTTGAACAAAGCCTTGATCATGCATGAAGGTTAAATAAATGAACTTTTGTAAGAAATTATGCTGCATAGAAAACATAGAAAATAGGTGCAGGAGTAGGCCATTCGGCCCTTCAAGCCTGCACCGCCATTCAATATGATCATGGCTGATCATCCAACTCAGTATCCTGTTCCTGCCTTCTCTCCATACCCCCGATCCCCCCAGCCACAAGGGCCACATCTAACTCCCTCCTAAATATAGCCAACGAACTGGCCTCAACCACCTTCTGCGGCAGAGAATTCCAGAGATTCACCACTTGCATAAAATCAATACTTCTCTTGGTTAACAAATACGATATTTACAGTTATATCATTTCCAAATATGCAATTTTAAGGGTGTCATCTAAATATCTAATTTGACGAAAACAGCTTAAAAGTAAAATTGATGGTCTGTAAACAAATGAACTATTAATATCAGCTTTTTCACTGCTGACAGCAACACCTGCATCGCACCTTCAGAAATGGAATTACTTCTGTCATGATGGCCTTTATTTGCTTGTCCAGTTGTTGAGTGTCGATGCGGGGGCAATTAATGTCAGAAGCATCAGTAATGTGATCCATTACATAACTGTTTTCAGCTGCAAATCCACCTGAATTAATAATGCAAATAAAACAGCTTAGATCTGCAGTTGCAAATAAACACAGCAATACAAATTAAATAATTATTTTCAGATGATATCTGGACAAAATCTGCTTTATTTGCTTCCTGAGGTAACAACCCTGAACCAATGTTCATATAGACACGTGCAGACTGCTTGCATAATTACATCTCACCACTTTCATACTCAATCCCACACATCATCTTTAAATTGTCAGATGGCCCTACCATTAGTCTTAACTGAGCTGGGTTTCCAATTACAAGTTGTTTAGATCATTACTTCTAAATTCCATAACATTGCTGAACAGAAAATAAGTTCTGAGGAAGTAGCAGTGACCTGAAAAACTGTCTGGTTTATTTCTACAGATGCTATTTGATTGGCAGAATCCTTTCAGCAATTCTGTTTTTGTTCCTTAATGACCCCTTCGTTATACTACCTCAGCTTGTCTGCTTTGAAATGGACATTCCAACAGATTCCTGGTTCCAATCTTTATTCTTCACAAGAAGACAGAGTGCTGGAGTAGCTCAGCGGGTCAGGCAGCATCTGCAGCTGAGCTACTCTAGCATTCTGCGTCTTCTTTTGTAAACCAACATCTGCAGTTCCTCGTTTCTGCTCTTCTTTATTCTTCACAAACCTGATTCGCAGCTCCCTCCTGGAACCAAGCTTCACAAACACATATTTGTGGTTAATCACATGGACCCCTGGATTCATTCACAACTCAATTGACAAATTCACATCCTCGCAGTCTGAAGAAGGGTCTCAACCCGAAACGTCGCCTATTTCCTTCGCTCCATAGATGCTGCCTCATCCGCTGAGTTTCTCCAGCATTTTTATCTATCCTCGCATTCAAATCACTTTACCCTTTTCATTTCCACTCCACAGTCCAAAAACATCAATTAACTTTGCATTCCACCACTTCGGGCCTCTTGCATATAATTCCATCTTAATTACTCCAACATTAGCAGCTGAATTTTCAGCAGTACGTTTCTCAAACTCTGGCATTCACTCCCTTTTCCTTTGTGCTTTTTTATTTTTTATTTATTTAAAAAAAAAGACATTTTCTGCTATGGATTTGCAGAACTTGTCAAATTGCACGGTTTGTCCTCTAACTTCACAGTTGTCTTTTGGTATTGTCACCTTAGCAAGAAAGGTCAAATTGGGCTGTATAATTCCCCAAATGCTCACATGACAAGAGGTTCTCAATCTAATGTTCTAAACATTTGATTTCTAACATCAGTTCTAATAAAATGTCTTTAACTTGAAATTGTTTCACTTTCTGCAGATACTACCTAACATATTATCAACATTTATTTTTCATTCATTGGCTGAAAAAGCTTTTTTAAATTCTAGTAATTTACCAACTGTCAACTTAACTTATGAAATAAGACATTAGTGCATGACATTTTTCATTCGATATTGATTATAAATTTTTTTCCAGATTACCGTCAGCACAATCGATGGCATTGGTGCAGCCACCTGTAATTTGATTATTTTCAACATCAAATTTCATTCGTTCATACTCTTTTATCCGGGATAGAGCCTTGTCTAAGTGTATGACTGTATTACCTGTGTGCATAAAAAGCACATGTTGTAACATAGGTTCAGTGGGAAAATAATCTATTTTAGCACATATAGTTAAAACAAATATTTAAATGAAGATATTAATACAAATCTGGATAAATTTATATAAAAAGCAAGAAAATAAATGTACCTAGATCATCATTGGCAAATGGTTCTAAATTAGAGGAAGTAGACAATGAACTGGCAATATCCAAAGATTCTATGCACTCTGTATTTCCACTCTGTTGAATTTCTATAAGAGTCTGTTGCTCAATAGCCTTGTCGTATGTCTCCTACATTTTACGAGAAAGAAATGAAAGATATCCATATTGTAGCTAATAATAATAAACTTTATTTCGGACTCAAGGTCCAGACAAGGGACATTACATAAAAATGCATTGCATATTAAAAAACATAAACATAACATCATAAAGTACATATAACCACATAAAAGCATCATAAATTATATAATTAAAAAAAAACACAATACATGAATTAAAATCCAGAATAAAAAGAATGATCAATGTCCTACAACGAGCCAACGATACCAGTGTCTCCACAACTGGATTCGTAACGTGTGGTGCTAAACCTTATGTTTGACAAGGCCACAATAATTACATTTTTAGTCCTTTATCCTGCAGATGAATTTATACATATGATTTCTTAGGATAGCTTCTAAAGTACTGACTCGTGCAGCCACAAACATGTTACTAGCACTACACCATCTAGGTTTCCTTAACAGTGTTCTCATGGCATCATTATATGCCACCTTTAGTCTCTGCAAACTTGTCTTTCCATTTATGTTTCCCACATTTTCTTCTATTCATTCATGTTTTTCCCTTATTACATTTTCTGTTGATGATCTTCATTTTTTCCCAATATGTAGGTATGTTGCAAAACCTACCTGAATCGTCGTTGAAAATCTGCCCCAGCCCGTGTGTGTGATTTTGGCGCTGTTTAGAGGGGGCGGGTTTAAAACGCGATTTTTACTAGGCTGTTCCAATCGAAGATGTTCAGCCTAGTAAATCATTAACGAAAAATCGCTGAAAGACCCCGTCGCAAAAGGTATTATTAGTTTTATAGGCCTCGAATAATAGTTATAATAGTTTTAAAATCACTCTCTCAACCTCTCGCAGCCCCAGGGTTTTATAAAGCAAACAATTAAAGGGATGTACCTTATTTTTACATTAAAAGGGGCTTCTTAAGACCCCTTTATACAAAGTTTACTATAGCGAGTAGTTCATTTTGGGCTCTTTATATCCCGCAGTATTTTTCTGGGCATTTGAAGGCACAAATCCAGCGCAATGTGAACGTTCTAAACCAGCGCGTTCACAGGAACCCACTAGAAAGCCGATTTAAAATGGACTTTAATTTACAGTAATTGAACACTAAATTCTTTCCATTTGCCCTATAAATTGATGTAAATGAGATTTTAAAATCATGTTTTATTGTGAATTATTTGTGAATATTATTTGGACACTTAGGCTATTTAAAAATGTTAATCATTTATTAAGAAATGGATAGATGTTTAGATCTAGTAATTGAAGTTTGAAATTAGCTACAATTGGGTAACTAACTAATTATATGCTTTAATTTTAGGTCATCCAAGTAAGATTATTTTATATTTGTTTCAGAATGGTTCAATCTATGATAACTGAAAATTTCATTCAGTTCTCTTAATTTTTAAGAAGGTTATGGGCTTTTGACTGTCCATGATCACAGCTTTTTTGTTATGTCCATAGAAAATCGATAGGGAACATAGAAACATAGAAATTAGGTGCAGGAGTAGGCCATTCGGCCCTTCGAGCCTGCACCGCCATTCAATATGATCATGGCTGATCATCCAACTCAGTATCCCGTACCTGCCTTCTCTCCATACCCCCTGATCCCCTTAGCCACAAGGGCCACATCTAACTCCCTCTTAAATATAGCCAATGAACTGACCTCAACTACCCTCTGTGGCAAAGAGTTCCAGAGACTCACCACTCTCTGCGTGGAACAAGATGCTAATTTCCGAGTATGAAAATGGCATAACTTTTTTATTACTTGAGATATGAAAGTGAATTAGGTGTCAAATTAAACTTCTTTTTATGCTTTATCTGATGGGATAAATTGCAGACTTGATTTTTTAAATCTCAAAATTTTGTAACATTGCTACAATATGGTATCAACCGTGAACGATTTAAAGCATCTTTCCTGATTTAATCATTCCATTGCTCACGAACAAGCTTCCCATTTACAATTCTATATAAATTAAACCATCTGTTGCCTATAACCTAATTTGTACATTCTGTTTGCTCATAAATTTTCTGCTGACTGATCGAACAGATCAAATTTCCCAATCCTATTTTCAAACTCATCCACACCCAGGTCCTTCCACTCACTGTGCAGGTTCTGCAATCCGTAAAGATCTGTATTTCTTCAATTCGAGCCAGATACACATTTCCAATTTTAAACATTTCACTAACAATTGCATATTTTTGTGTTGAGGCTTTCAGCTCTCGAATTCTTATTTTAAATGGCAAAGCAAACAGAGATCCAGTGGTCAAGCCCAAATGAAACTACTACAGTTCATATAGATTTTTGAAAAATGTTTTCACCATCACCAAGGGGTTCAATAAAAAACACATTGCCATATAATTTTGATATCTGTAATCCAGAGCCAGATTTCTACATTTGAGCATAGAATTTGAAAAGTCCTTTCGAAACCAACACCACATCATGTTGTTTAGTTCTGTCAAACTTTGCAAAGCTGGCTCAGTACATCAGAGAAAAATACTAACCTCATCATCACTTGTGGCCAGACTTTCACTCGGAGTCAGTTCTGAATTGCATATCATCCACACAGGTGAACTCTGTGATAATGCATGCCCTCCTCCTTTACAGCTCTTCTCTGAAAGATGTTGTGTTACTACATCCTGCAATGAAAAACATTGTTTTTAGAGATAATTGGGTATTACAATCCTAATATGGGCTTCATCATTTAAATATATTGTACCTGTAAAACATAGAGAGCCCGCTGGCGAAGATAATCAGTATTAAGTAACTGAAGCTCATGGAAAAGCTCAATGAGAAAATGGGGCCTTGATTCATTCTGAGAAATTAAAGTTGCTACTTCAGAGTAGATATTATCACGTAGAGCTTCAAAAAGTGAAAAGTCACCACCAGTTTCTGCAACAAGAGTAATCAGAATTTCACTGAATTAGTTAAAAATAAATAAAAAACATTAAAGAATCTATTGTTCAAAGTTATCAGCAATATCTAATTTTGTCATTCAAATTTTGAAGTTTGAAACCAATGGTTGCTATTTTTTAAAAAAAGCAAAACAGTTAATTTTTCCCATCAATGATCTTTCATTGGAATAGTCAGTTCAGATACTTCATGCCCTATTACACATTTACAGATTTTTAAATTTCAAGATTTCCAGCAAATGCAGCATTTCTTCTCAATAGGTCTTTGGTACCCTTTAAATTCATAGAACCAAAACTATTTTTGTTCTCCCCAAACAAATAAAATCCTTTCAATAACGGTCTACTCTTGAGCTGTATGTTTAGTATTCAATGCTAATTAATAGATGTTTAGCAGTGGAGAAAGTGCACATCTTCAAACAATTCAATAACTTGAAATTACCTGATAGATTTATTGCAATAACTAGCGTTGACATAATTACATTTCCATTTGCTGAACCTTCACCGCAGTGATGTGTGGTGAGCCCATCACCACACATATTACAGAGGGTTAAGGCAGTGGCTCATTACCATGGATGATCAAGGATGGACAATAAATGTTGTTTATGTTAATGACATCCTTATCTTAGACAATTAATTATTGTTTTAATGGAGCAAGAATTAATACCAAGAATTGGCAGTATCCAATGCTGATTTTGTTACTTTCTCAAACACTTCAAGCAAAATTAGAAATCAATTTCATCTCACATTTTAAAAATGAACAGCTTGTTATAGAGAAAATAGTGCTTTCATGTGAGCTGAAATGTATCCATTGAACAAACTTATTAGGAAACAGCTTAACGACAAACAAAAACAGAACACACCACAGCCAAAAGCAGCTACATTTGTCAGTTATTTGCTTAAAAGTTAAATTACCTGGTGCTTCATTGCATGCATTTCTGGTAGATTTGAGCAGTGCTCCCCTTGTGTGTGCTGTAGGAAAGGGGGACAGACAGGTAGTAATTTATACTAAATACCATGTACTTAATGGAAAAAGTACTGCAGTGCAGAAAGAGATGTAGAAGCAAAAGAAAACTAGAAACATTACATGCACACACAAAATTAACCTCAACTGTGTTCATTTTGAAAATTGTGCAGCAACAGGAAACAATGTTTTTATTATTGTTTTAGAATATTCATTAAGGAACGCTTTCCAAGTGTACCACTGGTAATACACATTTCCTACCTGCATACAAACAAGCATCTAGTAACATTCAAGCTAACCTTTCCCCCCAATTTTATAATAAGTGCCTAGTTAGTTCAATTTCATATGCACATCATGCATAAATCAGATGCCAAATTAAAATATTTCAAATTAGCTAGATACACATGTTAGTATGAAGGAAGTGCAATAAGACAACTAACTGATAACATGGCAAAATTAAAATTTGTCCTCAGTATTACCGTGACAAATATAAAATCTTAGTTAGTCTAGACAAACGTGAATAGAATCATCAGGCCGACAGAATTGACTTTTTGCATGAAAGGATAGCCACTCTCTGAAAGGAGTTACTGTTAAATATCAAATTATTGAACAGAAAAAAATTACAAATGGATATAGTTCTTTAACATTGTAATATTTAATCTATATTGCTTTTTGCAAATTAGAAGCCTAGGCTCACAAAATTCAACTAAGAGCAGCTCTGATTTCCATTTTCATTTTTAAATGCAAAGTCGTATTGCTGTCTTCCTCATCTTATATAACCATAACTCCATATTTAATTTTCCATATTTTATTCCATCTTTAATCAATTTCATTTGGCATTCTTTACTTTAGTGATACAGTAATGGAACAAGGGCCTTTAACGAGTCCACGCTGACCAGCAATCACCCATAAACTAACACTATCCTACACACAAGGGATAATTTACAAAAGCCAATTAACCCACAAACCTGTATGATTATGGAATGAGGTAGGAAACCAGACCACCCGCAGAAAACCAATGTGGTTACAGGAAGAACATACAGACACAGCACCCGAGGTCAGAATCAAATCCTAGTCTCTGGCTCTGTAAGGCTGCAACTCTACACCTGTGCCACTATGCCGCCCCAATCGTGCCTTAAAAAATGGTCTCCAACTTTTGGCTTAAAATAAACAGGAAATGAAATCCAAACAAAAGCAGCACCAGCTCCATTTTATGAATTTTCTTTTGATAGAATATTCTTTGCTGGTGTACTTAACTTGGGGGACTGTAACTTAACTGGATGCAAATTTGAATTCACAGGTTCCATATGGCCACTTCTCATCCCAACAGTGTAATATTTGGACGCATGAAGTGAACGGCAAAAGGGAAAGGAAAATCATAAGGGTATTACCACTTTTCAAATTAAATTAATCTGTTAATTAATATCCTTGTTTCATTGGGGGGAAGGGGAAACAAACTAGAGGGTCTCATGACACGTAATAAAATGAATTTTTAAACTGGGAACACTGAACAAAACTGATCATTTTTAATATGTCATAATATGTCATAATCATTAAAAATATCACCAAGAGTTTCATTTTACTATATACACGAGAAAATGGTTTACACAGATAGGGAATATAGAAATATGAATAAAAGAAACATGAACCATACCAGATGTCCTATCATAATAACATACCAGAGGAGAGATCACCTGATTTCTTTTGTTTTGACTTTTCTTGCAATTCATCTTTGGTTGTACTCGAGGTTTTAGATTTCAAAATCTCTTCTGTCTGTGTGGAGTGACAAACTTTTTCTCTGCAACAATCACTAGCACTGGAAATGCTTGCAGATTCAAAACCTAACAGAAAAATGCTCTCGTTTAACAATGAAAGGCAACGTGTGTTTTTTAAGACATAAATGGCACAATATAGTATTTTTTATAGAATTTGGGCTCAGTAATTTATGCCTTTTGAAATTTAGTTTTGGTGGTGTTTAATAGGACTGTGCAACTATCAGTGGTATTTTTCTCTTTATGGGATAATTAGGTTGCTGTCAACATCCATAATATGGAATTTCTGTAGCTAAAATCTGCAAGTGAATTTGATGTTGACCTAATTATAAAACACTAATTTTTACATAAATATTTGCAAAGCTTGACTCTTCTCATTTCATAAAACTATTTTGCACTGCATCAATGTTCGTCTTAAAACAAACAAAAGGTAAATAACCGCTAGCTTAAGTGAATTCAGCTATTTTGTTACGTAATTTTGTTTAAATTGCTTTACTACGATGCATTTACTACGATTTGAGCTGTTTTCTTATAATAGTTATCACCAATATAAGCTAGATGTTGACACGGTGAACTACAGATGCTGGTTTACAGAAAAAAACAAAGTGCTGGAATAACACAATATAGAAATGGTGGCCGACTAGGAAAAGGGGAGATGCAGCGAGACCTGGGTGTCATGATACACCAGTCATTGAAAGTAGGCATGCAGGTGCAGCAGGCAGTGAAGAAAGCGAATGGTATGTTAGCTTTCATAGCAAAAGGATTTGAGTATAGGAGCAGGGAGATTCTACTGCAGTTGCACATGGTCTTGGTGAGACCACACCTGGAGTATTGCGTACAGTTTTGGTCTCCAAATCTGAGGAAGGACATTATTGCCATAGAGGGAGTGCAGAGAAGGTTCACCAGACTGATTCCTGGGATGTCAGGACTGTAGCAAACGTAACCCCACTGGTAAGAAAGACTGGATAGACTTGGTTTATACTCTCTAGAATTTAGGAAATTGAGAGGGGATCTTATAGAAACTTACAAAATTCTTAAGGGGTTGGACAGGCTAGATGCAGGAAGATTGCTCCCAATTGATGTTGGGGAAGTCCAGGACAAGGGGTCACAGCTTAAGGATAAGGGGGAAATCCTTTAAAACCGAGATGAGAAGAACTTTTTTCACACAGAGAGTGGTGAATCTCTGGAACTCTCTCCACAGAGGGTAGTTGAGGCCACAGGTCATTGGCTATATTTAAGATGGATGAGTTAGATGTGGCCCTTGTGGCTAAGGGGATCAGAGGGTATGGAGAGATGCTGGGAGACTGCAGGTACGGGATACTGAGTTGGGCATGATTGGCAGCCATGATCATGTGAAAATGTGGCGGTGCAGGCTCGAAGGGCCGAATGGCCTACTCCTGCACCTAATTTCTATGTTTCTATGTTTCTAACACAGCGGTCAGGCGGCATCTTTGAAGAATATGGATAAGTAATGTTTGGGTTGGGACCCTTCTTCAGACATTGCAGTAGTGGTGTGTGGGGGGGAAGCTGGAAGAGAGGTGAAGATGAATCAAAGTCTGACAAGTCATAGATACAAGTGAAGGGGGGAGGGTGTTGATTTGTGTATGCTTGGACAAAAGCCAGAGATGAAAAAGCAAAAAAATTGAGAGAAGGAAATATGACAAAGATGCGTGAGATGTGAACACAAATAAGGAATACAGGTGAAGGGGACGAGAAAAATTGGTGTACTGGGAAAAGTGGCGGTGGGGGGGGTGGTTGAGAGTGTTTACAGGTTAGATACCTAAAATTGGACAATTCAATGTTCATGCTGTTGGGTTGTAAGCTTCCTAAGATTAACTCAAGGTGCTGTTTCTCAAGTTTGCATGTGGCCTCACTTTGGCAATGGTGGACACCCAACACAGAAAGAGCAGAATGGGAAAGAGAAGGGGAGTTACAATGGTTGGCAAAGAGAGATCCAGTAGGCCATGGGTGACCGAGCACAAGTTTAGTTTAGTCTTGAGATAGAGTGTGAAAATAGCCCTTCGGCCCACCGACCAACACCCATACACTAGTTCTATCCTACACACTACAGACAATTTAGAATTGTCACTACACAATTAACCTACAAAAGTGCATGTTTTTGGACAGTGGGATAAAGTCGGAGCACATGGAGGAAAACCCACGTTGTCATGGAGAACATACAAATTCTGTACAGCCAGCACCCAAGGCAAACGATCGAGCCCAGGTCTCTGATGCTGTAAGGTAGCAGCTCTACCACTACGCAACTGTGCCACGAGTGTTCGACAAAATGGTCACTTAGTCTACGCTTGGTATGGCCGATGTAAAAGTGGCCACATCAGGAGCAACAAATGCAGCAGATGAGGTCAGAGGGGGTACATATGAACCTCTGTCTTACCTGGAAGGATTGCTGGGCTTGAATGGATATGAGGGAGGAGGTATAGGGACAGGTATCACATCTCTTGTGGTTGCTGTGGAAAGTACCTAGGGAGGAAGTGGCTTGGGTCGTGGAGAGTGGGTTCTGCAGAAAGGGATGGGGGTGGAAAGACTTGGCTTGTCGTGTGATCATGCTGAAGGCGTTGAAAAAAAGGTGTCAGAAACAGTCCATTTGAGGGTAGGGTGGAAGACAGCGGCAAAGTTAATGAAATTACCGTGTTCCACTCGGGTACAGGAGGCAGCCCTGATGCAGTCCATGTGGCGGAGAAAGAGTTGGGGGATGGTGCCAATGTATGTTTGGAACAAGGACTGTTTAATGTGACCAACAAAAGGCAGGAACTGGGAGCCATAGGAATGCTCATGGCGACACCTTTAAATTGAAGAAAGCGAGAGGAGCCCAAAGCAAGATGTTTCTTTCCTCCAGCTTACTGGATTTACATTCTCAAACAAATTAGACCACTTTCACTCTCATCTAAGATAGATGAAATATTTGACCACCTAATATAGGAAGGGGACCAATAAAGTAAACTGGCACGAAAATTACTCTTGTGAGTTAAACACATGCAAAAGATGTAAAGAATTTTATTAAAACCTAAAAGGCGTTTGACTTGGTTATTGTCCATTCTAACACATGCATGAGATTTGACTCTGCCGAAGCATATACTCGATTTTCTACTCCATAATTCAGAAAAAGATATCCATCTACTACTAACAACAAACATAGTACTTATGAAACTAACAACAGCATAATACCTTCACTTATTTCTTGATGTTTCTTCTGATGAAAGGCCTTTTTACCTTTGCCTTTTGGAGTTTTGTCCTTTGATGCTAGACTGGCCTGTGCAGAGGCTTTTCTGGATTTAAATGTTTTTGTTACAGTTGTCGGATCAACTGGATCTGGCATACTACTAAAACTTTCCAAGGATTCCTCTTCAAAATTCTTCCTATTTTTCCCTGGAGTTTGTTGCTTTGGATTGTTTACACACATTTGTGATAGAGAAGTAGGTTGCTGCCCTTGTCTAGGTGATTGCATCAATCCATCTTTTGTATCATTCAACCATGCCATCTCGCTCTGCTCTCTTCCATCTCCAGCCTGTTTCTGGGCCCTATATTTAAAAAAAAGATCAACTGTTAGATTTTTTTAAACGATCCAATGTGATGTGAAAAAGGACTTAATTAACAAATTTGTAACATATATTGGCTTAAAAATTAGATCAAATTAAAGTCCATAACTAAGGAGGGATAAATACACAGGTAGATGAATAAGAATATACCAATTAGGAACAGTCACAGGCTACTCAGATCTTCCAGCCTGCTCTGCCATTTATAAAAACATGACTGTACCAATTGTCTGTCATACAGAACAGAAGCAGGCCCTTAAGAACACCCTGTACATGCTTCCATTAAGTACGCATATACTTACTTATCTTACTTCCCAGTACTTGGGCATAAGACTTATTTGCCTTTACATTACAATAATTCATCAATAAACAGTTATTATGAGAGAGTATCTGACTCCTCACATCCCTGGGCACTATAGTCAAGACTTCAACCACTCTCCACCCTTAAATCCACTCTAAATCTCCTCTTCTTTAAACCCACGGTCTCCGGCTTTAACTATACATCTCATCTTTGTGTACTGGAGTCTTTGTATGCCAGACTCATTGAAGTCTTCTCTGCTCCAAAGAAACCAAACTTGGTCTATCCAGTCTCTCCTCAGGGCGTTACACTCCCCATACACTCTTGACCCCCGCTTCCAAATTCTGTTCCAATTCCAATGTCTTCACTGACTCTTACAAATTTCTACGGATGCACCATGGAAAGCATCTTGTCAGGATGTAGACAATAATGCTGGCGAAAGTCAGCGGGTGAGGCAACATCCATGGAGTGACATTTCGGGTCGAGACCCTGTTCAAGACCGCAATAAATCAGAGTTGTGGATGCAGCCCAGTACATCATGTAAACCAGTTCCCCTTTGCACTCCCCCCTCCCCCCAAATAACATTTACTCGGGAAAGCAGGCAACATATTCAAGGACCCCAACCATTCTCTTACTCGTATCTCCTATCACGCATGCAGCATCTTAGCTTTTTTTTTTTTGATGTAGCTACAATATCCCAGCCAATCCATGCCCAGTGTTTGTTGGCCTTCCCCGTTAAGCCTCTTGCATTAAAATATATGCAGTTTAACCCCTCTGTTTTCTCTGTTGCTGGCCAATTCTTAGTCACATGTGTGAACAAACAAAAACGAAAAATTGTAGAATACATCTCTTGATTCTGAAAGCATTCCAGATACATTATTTTGTACTATATATGATTCATATTTCTTTTCAAAGTTTATCAAGTGAAATTTTTGTTATGCTGACGTTTGTTTAGAGGTCAAATATGGCGAGTCATGCGTGTGACCTCACACGGAAGCAATTTTTTTCATAACTCTTACAAACTCTGTGAATGTTAAAAAGCTAGAATGTTCATATCTTTAGCAGACATGCATTATAGTTCTGTAGGTAGGAAAATAGCAATGACTAAGATTAATCTCTTACGAGCCGATAAAGGGTCCGGGTCAGTGTGGTGTCCTGGAACGGGACCATGCCGCCAAAGAACTCCCTGCTTTCCACCCCTGTTGCCATCTGGTCCCCCCACACCATGTGACACACGTGCCTTTGCAATACATAGCCCTGCTGCAGCGGTGAGTCCTGCCGCCAGTCCTGTCTTCCATCCTAATATTTTGTACTGCGTTTTTCAACAGTATTGCTCTGGTTTCCCCCACAACGTTTGCAGGTTATTTTTGCCCCGAGTGTGTATATTGCTAGGACCTAAATCCCTTCGATGGACCAAAGGGCCTGTTTCCGCAACTATCTCAAACGAGTAGCACACTAGCCAAATCACTAGCAACCTGCGATGGAAACTGTTGAGATATCTGCAAATTGCACCTGCTTAATACTTCCATGTCTCTTGTGACATTGGTTCACTTTCCAAGAATAGCCCGAATCCCCTGCCTGTCCTGTCTGCTAAATTCTGTTTTTACATTAGTTTTTGCCCGAACAACATGCCCCTTTTCTACTGCCAAACCCCTGGACCATGTAGTTTAAACTCCAAAGAAAGTTCCTATTTGTTAGTGACTTCTTACTCCATATTCCCATCCCAACCCTGTCTATATCCTTATTGTCACAACATTTCTCCAATAACATTTCCATTTTTGGAAACTGCAGGTCTATGTCCTTTTTTTCACAACATTTCTCCAATAACATTTCCATTTTTGGAAACTGCAGGAATGGTTTTTTCTTTACTACCATCACCAAAAGAACACGCAGAAGCATGCATGATATTAATTTATGCAATATTTTTCAAACAATGATACATACCATTTGTTATCTTTACATTTTGGAGAGTTACTTTCAAATGGCTTTGGAAAAGCTAAGTACTCTGTTTTTCCAGAAATGCTGTGTTCATTTAAATGTGGTTGTTGATCATTGCTTTGGACACTAATATTTTGAGATGCATCACTAAACCCAGGAGGAAATATTGGATTAACATTAAAACCTATTTTTGAAGAAAAAAGAGAAATTAATTAATGAAAAAATAATTATGATGTTGCAACAAAACAAAAGATCACTCACTGACATGACAAAATATTTTGTCCAAGACAGGGGGCATTCCTCCTCTGTAACCCATCTCAGGTTTCCTCTCAGAGATGAAACAGCAGGAATTACAATACAGTAGAGGTGGATTTCTGTACAAGTAACACCCGCACATACGCTGTCTGCTGGACCAATTAGGCAAATCATGTAACGAGCAAACAGTGAAGACAGAAGGAAAATGCAGTAATTGCGGATCTCACAATTTTCCACTATTTGTCTTTGCACTTTTTGCTCGAAATCAAATAGTACAACACACAAAAATATTGGTACTCCAATTTCCAGATTAGTACCTTCAAGAATTGCTTTCATTCTTAACCTTCATGTAAGACCATTTCCACCAATGTTTTGGTCCATTCTTTGCACAGAAAGAAATCTTTGACAGTTCATTTTTTAAATTTTTTTTAACTAGCTTAGTTCAAATAAAAGCAATTACTTCTACTAATTCAAGGAGATTTTCTTCCCAGCTGTTCTCAGGCAATGGAACCATCTGGTCAATAACAAGAGCGGCCCGAAGCTACGATCTACCAGATCAGAAACCTTCGGACTACCTTTAATCGGGCTTTACCTTGCACTAAACGTTATTTCCTTTACCCTGTATCTATACACTGTGGATGACTCGATTCTAATCATGTATAGTCTTTCCACTGACTGGACAGCACGCAGCAAATTATTTTCACTGTACACATGACAATACATTAAACTATAACCAAACACTTACCATGAACAAAAGAAGAACAATTTGGAAATCTTGGAGTGTTTAGTGGGTTAAAGGATGGAGAAGGAAAGTTAAATGGTGGGAAGATTAAGTTGTTGGGGGAAGGAGGTGGAACACTACTGTCTCTTCGATTTTCTGACTTTTTGTCTTGCTGTTGTTGATGCAGAAGGTCATTCAGCATCTGTCTGAGCCTACCAGGATAAAACAAGCAAATATTCAACATTTACCCAGAAGAATGCAGTCTATACCATGATTATTTTCAAGATACATTGCCCTCCATAATTGAATATGGTGTTTATAGTGTTTATACATAGTCCCACCATTTCAGGGCACCATAATGTTTGGGACACAGCAATGTCATGTAAATGAAAGTGGTCATGTTTAGTATTTTATTGCATATCATTTGCATGCAATGACTGCTTGAAGTCAGTGATTCATGGACATCACCAGTTGCTGGGTGTCTTCTCTGGTGATGCTCTGCCAGGCCTGCATTATGCTTGTTTTGGGGGCAAGTCCCCTTCAGTTTTCTCTTCAGCATATAAAAGGCATGCTCAATTGGGTTCAGATCAAATGATTGGCTTGGCCATTTTCTAGCTTTGAAAAACTCCTTTGTTGCTTTAGCAGTATGTTTGGAATCATTGTCTTGGGATCAATGAACCACCGGCCAATGAGCTTTAAGGCATTTGTTTGAACTTGAGCAGATAGGATTTGTCTATACACTTCAGAATTCATTATGCTACTACCATCAACAGTTCTATCATCAATGAAGATAAGTGCGCCAGTACCTTCAGCAACCATACATGCCCCGGCCATAACACCCCCACCACCGTGTTTCACATATGAGGTAGTATGCTTTGGATCTTGGGCAGTTCCTTCTCCCCTCCATACTTTATTCTTGCCATCACTCTGATGTAAGTTAATCTTCGTCTCATCTGTCCACAAGACCTTTTTCCAGAACTGTGGTTGCTCTTTTAAGTGCATCTTGGCAAACTGTAACCTGGCCATCCTATTTTTGCAGCTAACCAGTGGTTTGCATCTTGCAGTGTAGCCTCTGTATTTCTGTTCATGAAGTCTTCTGCGGACAGTGGTCATTGACAAATCCAAACCTGACCTGAAGAGTGTTTCTGATCTGTCAGACAGGTGTTTGGGTATTTTCTTTATTATCGAGAGAATTCTTCTGTCATCAGCTGTGGAGGTCTACCTTGGCCTGCCAGTCCCTTTGTGATTAGTAAGCTCACCAGTGCTCTCTTTCTTCTTAATGATGTTCCAAACCGTTGATTTTGTTAGCCTAATTTGGCTGATGTCTCTAACAATTTTATTCTTGTTTCTCAGTCTCATAATGGCTTATTTGACTTTCATTGGCTCAACTTTGATCCTCATGTCAATAAACGGCAAAAAAAAGTTTCCAAAGGTGATGGAAAGACTGGAGGAAAGACTAGGTACTGAGAGTTCTCTTATACCTGCATTAAGAAGGCAATTAAAAACACACCTGAGCAATTACAAACACCTGTGGAGCCACGTGTCCCAAACATTATGGTGCCCTTAAATGGGGGGACTATGTATAAACACAGCTGTAATTTCTACATGGTGAAACCAAAATGTATACAAATACCCTTTAATAAAATCTGACAATGTTCACTTTAGCCGCATGTGATTTTTTTTTTCTATTGCGAATCTCAAATTGTGGAGTGCAGAGGCAAATAAATAAATGACGGATCTTTGTCCCAAATATTATGGAGGGCACTGTATATATTATTATAAGCAAAGAAGCACAACAAAAAAAGTCTATAAATCTAAATATCTTTCAGCTTTAGGTAGTGCAAACTTTGAAATTGTATATAGTTCAATTACAGATCGGGATGGAGAAATGGCAGAAGGATTTTAATCCGAGCGACTGAGATGTTACACTTTGCGAGGTTGCTTGTACGAAGAAGGTATACAGTGAATGACTAGACTCTTAACAACACTGATGTACAGAGTCTTGTGGTCCAAATCCACAGCTCCCTGAAAGTTGTCTGGAAGCCTTCATCGGTTGCTGTATTAAGTATACGAGACCTGTTACAGAGTAATAAAACTTTGGTTGGGCCGCAGTTGGAGTATTATATGGTGTTCTGGTCCCCACTGCAGGAAGGATATGGAGGCTTTGAAAAAAGTGCAAAAGAGATTTACCAGATCGCTGCCTAAATTAGAGGGTACTAGCTAAAAGGAGAGACTTGGACAAACTTAGTCAGTTTTCTTTGGAGCATCGGTGATTGAGGGGAGACCTGATTGAAGCACATACAATTATGAGAGGCATAGATAAGGTATTCAGTCATAACCCTTTCCCCAGGGTGGAAATGTCAAAGACTAGAGGGCATATCTTAAAGGTGAACGGGTGAACAGCTCATTTATTAAGCAGAATTGTTTTAACATAAATTACGAGCATATTAACTGCATATTCTAATATGCCTCATTATAAATAAATCAATCATGTTGAACATCACCTTTGCACATGGTTCTGTTGCCAAGCCAACTGTGAGTAACACTGATTTAATTGCTGCATGATGACATGAACTTGTGGTGATCCAACATTGCTAGGCATTACACTATAAGGGCCAGTGAGAAATGTCTGCAGAAGGTAAGAAAGTGCCTGGACGGAAATAAAAATATTACTTAGTGACACAAAACAGCACATGTCGTCCTTCAATCATGCATATAACTTTTTTTTTAAATCTCTCAAATATCAGTCGGAAAAGCAATCAACTTCTTAGACATTAGTGTCACATTCCGGTGGACTGAAAGTTTGCTCTCCATTCAGGACACAAATGACTCAAATCTTGGCTTCATCATTCCCTTGATTAAATTTATCATAATTATTTTGCTCGACTAATGGCCCTTCCTACAAATCTCCGTATTACTTTTCATCCTTGATTGTATTTAAGTATAGTATTTTTTTATCTGCTTGGATAGCATGAAAAACAAAGCTTTACACTGTATCGCAGTATACATGACAATAATAAACGCAAATCTATATATTTCAAATGCTTGGTGCTTAGGAACGTCCTGCAATGCTTTGCTGCTGTACAGATATCCCTTATTTGGATCCTCTCTCTAAAATATATTGTAGTATATAGTGTAGAAATGAAGCACGAGTTATCTAATTGCGCATTCTACAAACGTGTGCTACCATCCGGCAGTTTACTAAAATTTAATTATTTTTCCCCGATTCTGAACTATTAAAAATATTAATTCTCTCATCTCCCAAGTCCCCAAATGATATTTTAAACCCACTGACAAGTTGGTAGATGCGTCTATCTCGACTCATGGATAAACATGATCTGACAGAAAGATTTCTTACTTGCTGGTCCTGCATCAGGCTCTGACACATATTTGTACTGAACTCTAACTGCCTGGTTAGTTGATTAACTTGTTCTTGCCAGTGTTCCCTTTCTTCCACATAGGAGAGATCAGCTGCCCAGCGTATATTTTCCTGTCGGCGCACGCCAACATTCTGTTGTTTGCTTTTTGCAGAAGATCTTTGTTTACCCCTCCATCTACAGAAACAATCCAATTAGACAATAGGCAATAGGTGCAGGAGTAAAATCATGTTGCAAAAAGGTCAGTCTACAGTCTAGAAACGTAACACTTGAAAACGTATATGTCAAAATCAACTGTCTTTACAACATTAAAATAGTGACTACAAAAGTGCTCCACTGAATACAAAGTGTTTTAGAACCGAGAAGAGATTGAGAAAAAGAAAAACCTTCCATTATTTACTTTTTAAAAATACGTTATTCATGGACAGTGTTCAGTGCCACACCATTCCATTTGCTAACAAACAGAAGTCCAATTTTAAGAATTTAGTGTTCTTTAGCTTTGTTTTATGTGGGGGGCTGAGGTCAGCGTGGTGCCCCCATCCGGGATGGACACGTAAGCGGGGGCCCTTGTTGACTGCTGTGAATGGCAGTCCCATACGGACGCTTGCCATTTTTCCTGGCCATTTTTCCGGGTGCAATCTCTATTGGTGGATGTGAGGGGACAGCGCCTTGTCCATGCTTCGACGCTCGAAGCAATCTCTTTGCGCCCTGCTGCATCTGTTGTGCCAGTTCGCAACCCGGTGGCGGCGGTGGACAATATCTACGCACAATATCCTGACCCCTCAGTTTGCCTTGATCAACCTGAAGCATGGGGTCCAGCATCACATTCTCACTTCGGGACCACCGCTTCACGCCGGCTTGCGAAGGCAGTTTCAAAAGATGGAATCAATGGGAATAGTTTGGCGATCAAACAGCCCATGGGGTTCCCCTTTGCACATGATGCCCAAGGTTTCCGGTGGCTGGTTGCCTTGTGGCGACTACTGCCGCCTGAATGACGCCACAATTGCAGACCGGTACCCCGTCCCACACATTCAGGACTTCTCTGCCCATCTGGCTGGAGCTAAATTCTTCTCCAATAACGACCTGGTCAAGGGGTACAATCAGATCCCCGTGCGACCGGAGGATGTGCCCAAGCCCACTATCATCACCCACTTCGGGCTCTTCGAATTTGTGCGTATGTCCTTCAACCTTAAGAGCGCCGCACTGGCATTCCAACGCCTGATGGACACTGTGGGGCGGGGGCTCGATTTTATCTTCATTTATCTGGACGACATCCTGGTGGCGAGTCGTTCGTGGCAGGAACATTGCGCCCACCTCCGGTTGTTGTGCTAGTGCCTGAGCAAGTTCGGGTTGGTATTAAACCCGGATAAGTGCCAGTTCGGCGTTCGGACCATCGACTTCTTGAGCCATTGTGTGACACAGCACGGTGCGGTGCCTCTACCAGGCAGGGTGAAGGTCATCCCCCATGTTTCCACAGTGAAAACTCTGCAGGAATCCGTTGGGATGAAAGTTTTACCACCAATTTGTGCCGGCGATGGCTAGAATACTGCGGCCTCTATTTCAACTGTTGTCGGGCAAGCTGCGGGACGTGCAATGGACCGATGTTGCCGTGGCGGCTTTCGAGGGGGCGAAAGAAGCGTTGGCTCGTGCGACGATGCTGGTACATCCGCGGGTCGATGCCCCCACTGCACTAACTGTGGATGCCTTGGACTCTGCGGTTGGTGGTGTGTTGGAAGTTTGTTGACGGTCACTGGTGGCTCTCTCGACATTTTCAGCCGCCAACACAACCCAGCGGAGCATAAATACAGCAAGTTCAACGGGAGCTGCTCACTTTATACCTGGCGGTTAGACATTTACGTTATTTCCTGGAGGGCCGGGACTTCGTTGCATTTACTGACCATAAGCCCCTCACTTTCGCCTTCGCCAAGGTGGCCGACCCTTGATCGGCTCGGCAGCAGCGCCACTCACCATTATCTCCGCCACATCGCCGGGAAAAGTAACCTGGTCGCGGACGCCTTATCCCGCCCGGCTGTTCTCGACGTGGCACCGGGAATATATTACTTCGCTTTGATGGCGTCGCAGCTAGCGGACGAGGAGATGGGGCATACTGAACTGCCATCACAGGACTGATGCTCGAGGACGTGCCTTTGGGTTCCGCCGGCATCACCGTCCCATATGAAGTCTCCACGAGGCAGCCGCGTCCTATTGTTCCGATGGCCTGTATGTCCTCGGATGTTCGACGCCATTCATAGTTTGGCCCAACCATCCATCCGGGCAACGGTGGCTGCAAAATTAGTTTGGCACGGATTGCGGAAGCATGTCGGTCATTGGGCCCAGACGTGCATTCCCCGACAAATATCGAAGGTTCAGCAGCACGTCCGAGCGCCTGTTCTAGACTTTGCGGTGCCTCGCCGACATGTCGACCACGTCCACGTGGATATCGTGCGGCCACTGCCTCCGTCCCGCGGCATTTCACACCTGCGTACGGTGGTGGGCCGTTTCACCCGGTGGCCATCCCGCTTGCCGACACCTCAGCCCTGTCCGGCGCACTTGCCCTGGTGGCCTATTGGGTTGCCCGTTTCAGGGTACCGCTGGACATCTTGTCCGACCGGGGTGCCCAATTCACGTCGAAGTTGTGGTCTGCAATGGCTCGCCTGTTGGGGGCTCAGCTCCACCCCTCGACGGTCTAGCACCCCCAGTCGAATGGGTGGGTGGAAGGTTTTCCACCACCAGCTTAAGGACGCTTTGAAGACTCACCTCACCGGTCCCAATTGGATGGACGAGTTGCTGTGGGTCCTGCCAGGGAACAGCACAGCCCCTAAGGAGGACTTGCAAACTTCATCGGCCGAGTTTGTTTATGGCGTTCCACTAACCATGCCCGGGGAGTTTATCCAAACTGCTGCCGGCCCCCAGGAGTCACCGTCTTCCATATTGGTCCGGCTGCGGGAGCGGGTTGGCGCCCAGTCTCCTGTCCCAACGTCTCGGCATGGTGTCGCTTCATCTCACGTGCCTCCGGCTCTTGCGGACTGTCAGTAGGTCTTCCTCCGCCGCGACGCCCACAGGTCACCCTTACAGCGCCCTTACGATGGTCCTATTTGGGTGCTATGGCACGGGCCCACGACTTTTGTATTGAACATGGAGGAGTCGGCAGGAGACCATGTTGGTGGCTCGCTTGAAGCCGGGCCATTGGGACCTGAGCGAGCCAATCCAGGTGGCCCAGCCTCGCCGTCGAGGGCGTCCGTTGTCTCGGGTCCCATCTAATTCGTCTTTACCGGAAAATAAACCTTTGCGTGGGGACGTACATACGAAGTCCGGCCGCCCTGATCGGCTGCCCACCGTTTTTGTGCCTCCGGTTCTGGGGGGGGGGTGGGGGTAATGTGGTGGCACCTGGTGGTGGGCCATGCACTATACATAACCTTCAGCTCTGGGGGGGGGGGTCACGTGCCCCGGTGACGAGAGGTAGGGGTCACGGTGCGGTCACGGGTGCCCCGGAGTAGTATTTAAGGTGTTAATCGCGTGCGCACGTGGTTGGTGAGTGAGAATTAGCGTAGCAATAAAGAATCGTATTTTCAGACAAACTTAGTGTCTGGCTCGTTCCTTAATGGACAGCTCCGCGTCCACTACATTGGGGTCAATATGAGACTGAGGATTCTCTCATGGATGGGGAAGGTGGTGAAAAACAGCGTGGGTGCACAGGTAGTTTAAGAGGTGACTCACCCCTTCTACAGGGCCTGTGTACTGTAAGGTTTCTCAAAATTAAGCCAAAAATGCTTCTTCTCCATATTGAATGGTCAGGTCATAGATTCTCAGGAGTCAAAATGGATGCTGCATTTCCTCAAAAAAGTAATGAGAGTATCCTTGTATCTAATACACACACTGCAGCACTCAAAGGTTTGCACACTTGAGGTTGTAGTGGGTTACTGTGTTCAGAAATGGGGACATAACCAAATCACTTATTTTACCTCGATCCTTTTAAGAAAGATTCCAGAGGCATGAATTGAGCAGGGATGGACTTTCTCTCAAATATACATTTATTGCTGTGGTCCTGTAACCAGAGTGTAATTTTCCGCTGAAAGAGAGCACCACACCACACCCTCTCCCAACCACAACTCCAAAGAATTAATGGTGGAAAAATTAATAATAATACTATTATCGCGAATTTTGCATATTCGCTAGCTCTTTTCATAAATAATAATTGTGGCCTTTACAGGTGGTCTATAATACTACATCCCACACATTAATCAAAATTCATGTCATCCTATTTGCATCAAGGGCAATATGGGGTGCTTTGTTCCCAGGAAGTTGTGAATGGAGCTCAGCAAACATCTACTCAATGCTAAACGATCCTTTGTTCAAACCCAATGACATAGACAAAGGTCATTTTCGAAGCAACTGTATGAGCCATGGATACTACCCCAAAAATCTGCCCTGATGATTTATATAAATGTGTGTCAGGTTTGGATTTCATCTAATGGAGGGCTTCCTCTTTTGGCGGAGATAATTGGTCAAATTTTCCCCCATACATTCTTCCTGAATAAAAGTGGAAAATCATCTATTTGGAAATTTCTCATGGAACATTTCGGTGTATTTTCTCTCCAACTGCATCATTTCAGATTTTATTAACAAAAGACCATGTTCTATCTGCCTACCTGCCCGCATTAACTCAGCAACCCAAGAAGTGAAGCAAAAATGGAGGAACTCAGCAGCATTGGTGAAAGGAAATGGGCAATCCATGTTTTGAATCAAACCCGTTGGACTAAACTAAGTAAATTAAAGCAGAGGAGAAATACCCAATATGAAGAGGTGGCCAGCAGAGCTGGGCAAGAGCTAGCAAGCAGTAGATAAATAGAGCTGAGGAGGGGTAGCAAATAGGGGGTGGGGACAGAAGGTTGGAGACGGTAACATAGGCTGGGAGGTGGTAGGTAGAGAACAAATAGCAGTTTTGTCTGCTACCCAGATTCTCTTAGTTATTTGCAGTGAAAATGTGTTTTCTTAATATATGCACTGGTTGAAGCATAGTCAACTATAACTAACCTGTTCTTGCTCTCTCTTGAATTGTGTATTCCTTGAATCTGGCTACGATTGGGATACATGGTATATGTTTCATGGGAACTTGTCTCAAGAACTTCCTCTGGTTGTGTAATCCCCTCAGATTGATAGTCATCATCGTCTTCATCAACTTCATTAGCAGCATCATTATGTAGCTCTTCATCATCCTCATCATCATCCTCCTCCTCCTCATAATCTAATACACCCTGGGTAGAACCACCCCATGTGGCCATCGTCCTGTAAATATTAATGGTCTCAAGATTAACTGGAGTTTAAATTATAACTTTGAAAATCTCAATTCAAAGCCAAATTAAAATTATGCAAGCAGACTACTTTCCTGCAATTTTCACAATTTATCCACAGATTCTGTACAAAGCATAAATGCTATTTTTTCTGAAACTTCAAGGTCTTCCGAGTTATTAGATGAAAGAATGGATAAATTCTGCAGCTCTTCTGCTTTAGGATTTGCTTCTGAACTAAACCAATAACTCAAGCAATAACGTCGTCACACAAGTTAAAATTGCTTTAAAATGCCCAAAAGATGTTAAATGAAGCATATTGATACATTTTTTTTTAAAGCACCAGGAATAAAACTTCACTTAGCCTGAGAACCTAGGTTGATTTAAAAAAAAAAAACTGATGCTCCTGAACACATCATCAGTGATGTAACCTGGGGTCATGGGGTGTTTCGGGTCTTTCAACATCAGACACCCTCACCCAGGCGACCCAGCCGTGGTTGATCAGACCGCGACTTGTGTTCAGGAGGCATTTGCTCCTTCCCATGGACCTCCTCTCCTGATCCAGAGCCATCTCAAGGCTTTCCCCACTGCCTCTGTGGTGTTCTTGATGGCTCTTCACCTCTCCATTCCGTTGATGCCCAGTGCGCTCAAGGCTTTGTAGATCAATTGCCCTGCAAAACCTCTGCAGCCAACCTCGATGGACATACACCTTGGCTTCCAGACCTGCTTGTGGCAGTCTATGACCAGCTCTTCGTACTTGGTCTTCTTCCTCTCGTGGGCCTCTTCCAGACAGTCCTCCCACTGGTTCCAACAAGACAATTTTTTTGGTCGCCTCTGAGACCAGGAGGATATCAGGCCTCAGGGTGGTTGTGGCAATGTGCTGTGGGAACTTCAGCAGTTTCACCAGGTCAACAGAAGGGGGCGTGGGGGAGGTGGGAGGGGGGGGGGGGGGGGTTATGGGAGGGGGTTGTGGAGGAGGGTTGAGGGGGTGCGGGGGGGTGTGTGGGCGGGAGTGGGTGTGTGGCGGCAGGGGGGGTTTGTGGGGGCTGGGGGTGGTGTGGTAACTTTGCTACCAATTAACATGTCTTCTACGCACCTTACTTGACAGCGCATTCATTGCCATCTCTTTGTTTACTGCTGTTTGAGCGGCTGCTTCCTGCTTTTAGCTCCAGATGAAGTAGAAGCCATTGTGTAAAGCCCATATCGCTATGTTTAAAGCCTATAGTGCTCCAGCTGGTAGCGCTATATTTAGATCCCACAATGCTCCAGCCGACAGCTCTTTGTTTAAATTTCTATGCGTTAAACTGACAGCGATCTGTTTAAAGCTGGAGCAGGGCAGGCAGCGACTCTGGAGAGAAGGAATGGGTGAAGTTTCTGGTCGAGACCCTTCTTCGGACTGAACTGAACTCCGTGTTTAAAATCCGTATTTAACAACACAAAATCGTACATCAGTATTCCTATCGCATTTTCGTACAAAATACAGAAAATCCGCACTTCTTGGCAGCTCTGTGTGTGGGCAGAGGGGGATTGAGGGGGGTAGGGATGTGTGGGTGAGGGGGGGGTTGTGTGGAGGGGAGAGGGGTGTGTGGGCGGGGGGGTAGTTGGGCGGGGAGAGGGGTGTGTGGGCAGGGGGGGGAAAAGTGAACTCGGAGAAAAGACGGGGGAAGAGCTGTGGGGAGAGGGGGTCATCACGGGGGAGATGGGGAGGAGCCAGTGAGGGGGACTAGAGGGCTAGTGGCTGGAATTGGCAGTGCGATGGGGACTCACAGCGGGCGCTGGTCGTTCTCCTCCACCGGGATCAGTCTCCGCATTCCGTATGGTGACATCGCCGACTCTGGGCTGGGTCTCCCACGCTGGGGTGGGCAGGGTCTCCGAGGCTGGGCTGCTTGGGGCGGGCTGCTTGGGGCTGGGCTGGGCTGCTCGGGTCCCTCCGAAAGTCCGGTTGGAAACCTCTGCCAGCCATCCTTAGCTCCAGTAAAGACGCGATGGTGCAGGAAGGCACGGACCGTCTCGGGGAGTGGCTGGTGAAGAGTCTAATCCACGCGGCGCTAACTGGCAGGAGAAGAGATCGATCTGCGCACACGCGGTTTTTAAGATTTTTAAACCTTGGTAACTTTTACGGCATTCAACTGATCGGAACGAAACTTGGTGCACTCACAGCACAAGAAACGGTGAGTGAACTGCCGAAAAATCGTAGAGCTATCGCAAACCGTTTTTTGCACAAATAGAAAGACCGCCAAACCGGAAGATAACAATATCAGTTAGAGTTATGTATAGATTAGCAAAACAGACAGTTTTGATGATATAGTTTGTCTTGCTGGTAACAACATTGGTTGTTCAGCAGAGATTATCCAATAATTAATAAATAATTATCAAACTAGAAGTAATGATCAAACAATCCATTGATTTTATAAAAATATCCTGATCCAACCTTTCAGTTCTGCTGAGATGCTGTGTGCCATGTGTCTCAGTCTCTTCACTTTTGACCGATGAATCTATAACAGAGTTGCTATCAGTCACTGTTTTTTGTCGTTGATGCTCAGCCATTAACGCTTCAAGCTGTTTTCTTCTCTGACGTAATTCTTCTCGCAGAATTTGGTGCCTACGCATCTCTGACCATAGCTAATTGTGATTGTAAAAAAAAATGCATGTGGTCACTCAATACAAGGCTACAATACTAATTCTGATCTTAAAAAAAATTAATTGATTTACATCACAATATAGCAATATCACAATATAGGATATCATAGAAACATAGAAAATAGGTGCAGGAGTAGGCCATTCGGCCCTTCGAGCCTGCACCGCCATTTAATATGATCATGGCTGATCATCCAACTCAGTATCCTGTCCCTACAATTTAGCATGCAAGAGTGACAGGCAACTTGAGAGACAAAGTGCAGTGAAGATTCAGCATATGAAATCCTGCGACAGCATGTCAGTCTTTATAAGAGGAAAGATTCCTTCACAGAAAGGATTATACATTTTTGAAATGCTTCATTCTGGACGCTTCGTCATTGAGTTAATTGAAAACAAAATCAATTGACTTTGGTGGAGACAAATGGCCTACTTCATACGTTCTTCTAATACATACCCCCTGATCCCTTTAGCCACAAGGGCCACAACTAACTCCCTATTAAATATAGCCAATGAACTGGCTATAGATGTGGCAGAGAATTCCAGAGATTCACCACTCTCTGTGTGAAAAATGTTTTTCTCATCTCGGTCCTAAAAGATTTCCCCCTTACCCTTAAACTGTGACCCCTTGTTCTGGACTTCCCCAACATCGGGAACAATCTTCCTGCATCTATCCTGTCCAACCTCTTAAGAATTTTGTAAGTTTCTATAAGATCCCCTCTCAATCTTCTAAATTCTAGCGAGTACAAGCTGAGTTATCCATCTTTCCTCTTATGAAAGTCCTGATATCCCAAGAATCAGTCTGGTGAACCTTCTCTGTACTCCCACTATGTCAAGAATGTCTTTCCTCAGATTAGAAGACCAAAACTCTACGCAATACTCCAGATGTGGTCTCACCAAGACCCTGTACAACTGCAGTAGACCTCCCTGCTCCTATATTCAAATCCTTTTGCTATGAATGCTAACATACCATTCGCTTTCTACACTGCCTGCTGCACCTGCATGCCTACTTTCAATGACTGGTGTACCATGACACCCAGGTCTCGTCGCATCTCCCCTTTTCCTAATCGGCCACCATTCAGATAATAGTCTACTTTCCTGTTTTTGCCACCAAAGTGGATAACCTCACATTTATCCACATTATACTGCATCTGCCGTATTTGCCCACTCACCCAGCCTATCCATGTCACCTTGCAGCCTCCTAGCATCCTCCTCACAGCTAACACTGCCCCCCAGCTTCGTGTGATCCGCAAACTTGGAGATGTTGCATTCAATTCCCTCGTCCAAATCATTAATATATATTGTAAATAGCTGGGGTCCCAGCAGTGAGCCTTGCAGTACCCCACTAGTCACTGCCTGCCATTCTGAAAAGGACCCGTTTACTCCTACTCTTTGCTTCCTGTCTGCCAACCAGTTCTCTATCCACATCAATACTGAACCCCCAATACCGTGTGCTTTAAGTTTGTATAGTAATCTCTTATGTGGGTCCTTGTCAAAAGCCTTCTGAAAGACCTTCGTCTCTCATTCAATATTCACTTTAGATATCAAGCAAAAGGTGAATTGAATGAAAATCCACCACTTTCAGCCACAGAAACATGTTTTACCCCACTATGTCCAAGCTCATATTCGTCAAGCTTGAAAATTCATATACCCCAAGGACCTAATTACATCCCAGAGAAGCAGCTATAGAGATAATTTATGCTCCCGTTGCCATCTTCCAAAAATTTTGAGATTCTGGATTAGTTTTAAACTTGACTAAACTTGATTAAAAGAAAGAAAAAGTAGCAGAAATGAACAATCCTTCAACTAAAATGATCAGTGCTCAAGACCCAACTATTCATCATCTACATCAATGATTTAGCTGATATGGAACATCATGTGGATATAATGATGACACAGACTTTGTGAGAACATGAACAAAATGATTGACTGGGAAACAAGGTGTGGAAAAATGGGAGTTTTAAAAAAAGATTGGCAAGTTTTGATTCTTTTGATTCTTAAAGGAATCTGGTGGTTTGTATACAAGTCCCTACAATTTAGCATGCAAGAGTGACAGGCAACTTGAGAGACAAAGTGCAGTGAAGATTCAGCATATGAAATCCTGCGACAGCATGTCAGTCTTTATAAGAGGAAAGATTCCTTCACAGAAAGGATTATAAATGCTTCATTTTTGGCCTACTTCATACGAAATGCTTCATGAAAAATCTCTGGACGCTTCGTCAACTTGAGTCAATGTTTCTTAAATACTATTCCGCTTTCATTTTAAAACTGACATTATCTCCGCAAAGTATTCAACTTTGATATCTAAAGTAAGATTTGAGATGGGCCTAAAATCTGTAACTTCATATGCACACTGCTACTTCATAACCTGTTTGCTTCAACATTTCATGCCACGGAAGCATTTCATGTGAAAGATGTCTCTCCCAGGAAAGAAACCAACTAATCTTCTTCAAAACCAACCACGTCTTGCATGGACTTCTCCAGTAATAAATATCAAAAGCAATTAACTGGACTAAATCCATGACGTTTCAAAAGGAAGCTGAAAACATTAGAGCCAGATTTTCAGTTTAGCTTTAGATGCATATCTCAAACACTTATTACATTGAGAGAAAAATAATCGCTTTCAAAACACACCATTAACAAAATTCCTACAGGGACAATCACATCCAAGTTTCGACTGAATGTATCTTACCTCACCTTTCACATAGTAATGACACATCCTTGCTGGTTTCAAAGAATCTAAAGTGTCGTGACTTGAAAATGTTCACTTATTTGCCACTTCAATGCTCAGCCTGCATCAATCTTCCAAAACCCAAAATCCAGTGAATTGCTGGGTTTCCTTGTGTGAACCTGATGTTTGCTGTTCAAACATCGTTTCCAAATAACGAAAACTTAGAAATGGAATTTTTCGGTCCTTGAGCATTCATGATTGACTGACCCGAGAGATGTCTAAACCTCCGGTCTATCCTCGATCATTGTAACAAATCCCCAATAAAAGAAAGGTGACAAAATTGCGCGGACCAATAATTTACAATTTAATTTACGATTTCGATCCCTTCACGTTCAAACACCCTCTGCTTCCCCGGCCACAGTGAGCCCTTCCCTCCCCTCTCCAGCTCCTCGCCCATTGCAAGATACACAATGTCGGAGCTAGTGACAGTCAAGACAACCAACGGGACACCAGGCCCACTGCCAACAATCCCAAGACCCACAGCCACAGCCCCAGCCCCGTGAAACTCCAGAGGATGCAGGGAAAGCAATTAATGGTGTGCAAGGTCCATGGTCTTGAGGTTGCGGATGAGGAAGCTGAAAACATTAGAGCCTGGGAACTGTGGGGTTTTTGCAGTTTAGCTTTAAGATGCAAATTCCCAGTCCATTCCACAGACGTCATTACATTGAGAGACACCGAAAGCACGGAGATCGCTTTCAAAAGCACACCATTAAACTCCAGAAAAACCCCGGGTTGCGGATACAGGGACTGTGGGCGAAGTCCACTTGTCGATGTAGCCAGCGGGTTTCGTTGGTCCTGAATGTACCCCCCTGGACTTCAGGACCACCAGACCGCTTTCGATGCGCCGCTACAGCGACAAGTGGCAGTGCCCACAGCCCGAGCCGCCCTTGGGACACCGACCCCCAGTTTCTGCAAACGGAGATCCCAAAGCCAGCAACAACTCTAGTGACCCCGCTCCAACTCCGGAGGAACCCGGGTTGCGGATGAGGGGGCGCAGCTCGGGCTGTGGGCGAACTGCCACTTGTCGCCGTAGCGGCCCATCGGGCAGCGGATCAGCCAGGGAGACACAGCGGCTTTTGAGAATGGTGGGCAATCACTTCCAAAGTTCTGCCCACACAGTCAGTACACCTCTCCTACACTTGTCTCCCGCACTAAGATCATCCAGAGAATGATCCCAGCCTAACCCTCCCTATTCTGCAAGAAAAAACTACATTGAAGCATAGTAACTGTAGGCGCAAACTGACTTGCCCGAGCACTTGCTGCGCCATTGAAATCTACGTAAAAATATTCCGAAAGTTCTGAATTACGAAAAGTGTCCGGTCCCAAGGCTTTCGGATAAAAGGTTGTGCACCTGTAATGGATTTTAAATGTTTACTTGATGCTTTCCGTAACCCCATCAACTTGAAATGTGCCTCAAAATTAACCAGTATTTGAACATTTTTACAGAAATTTTCTCATTTATCCTAGTTTGCTGTCGGTTTTCCTGTAAATATCTTGGGACGATTTATTGCCACAATGATATGAATTAAATTCAAATTGTTGTACTATTCCATTTAAAACAAGTCATAAAGATAATTTACTAATAATTATATATTTAAACACAAGTACAAATTTACAGCTATTACCTCATTATCAGGAGGTGGAGCTGCCACTGGATCAGGCAATACCTTTGCTGTTGCACCCTGGACACTAACCGCAGGAGTAGATGTAACAATGGGAACTTGAATTTTCGATAAATTTTTTGCACTTGATGTTGGCAACTGCACGTAAGCAAACATGATGTGCGATTACATAGAGGACTAAGCAAGTCTATAAACAGAATCTGTGGCACAGCAAACCATGCATTGAATACTTAAAGCCAAAAAAATGAGTGTGTTTATTTTCGTAAAGCATGAAATCTTGTAATATGATAGTGAGATAATGCATTGTGTTCAGTTTTGGTCATCCTGCTATAGGAAAGACGTCATTAAGCTGGAAAGAGTGCAGGGAAGATTTATGACAATGACAATGTTGCCAGAACTCGAGGACCCGAGTTGTTGAATGGATGGGCAGGCTAGGACTTGATTCTTTAGAGCACAGGAGGCTGAGGGTGATCTTATGGACGTGTATCAAATCATGACGCAAGTAAATAATGTGAATGCAAAAAGTATTTTTCCAAGAGTAAGGGAATCAAATGGGTATATGTTCGAGAGGAGAGCGGAAAGATTTAATAGGAACCCAAGGACAACCTTTTCACACAGATGATGGTGGGTATATGGAACGACATGCCAGACAGGTACTATAACAACAATTAAAAGACATTCGGACAGTAACATGACAGGAAAAATTGATGGATATGGGCCAAACGCAGGCAAATGGGACTAGTTTACACGGTGCATCTTGGTTAGCATGATGTGTTGGGTTTAAAAGCCTATTTCAACATTGTAGGATTATGAAAAATATACTAATAATTGATACCAAATAATTTGATTTAAATAACATATTCGTTTCATATGATACATTTTTAAAGTTTAACAACAAAATAAAGAACCATAAGCAGCACAAACATTATTCTGAAATTTCTTGTCTTACGTGTATTACAAAATATTTCCCCTATTCAAAATCAATGGAATCCCCCACCCCGCGCCCCCCCACCCCCCCACCTGTAAATGAGGGCATGATCTCTGCAGATGCTTAATCTTGTCCTGAATTTCAATCAAGCGCCTTCTTTCCTCTTGTAACTGCTTCAACTCATGTTGCTGTTGCTGAAATTTAGCTTCATAGAACTTGTCTCTATCAAAGAAATAAGCATTCAGAAAAAAATCTATTAGTACCACAATTTCCATGTGGAAACCTACCAGGCGAATATGCTAACATTAAGAAACTTACAAAACTACAACCAAGCCATATTACAGAAAACCAATATATGAAGACAAATGTTCTATACAAAAAAAATCTTGAATGAAACATTATTAGTTTGCTGGAGAAAGACAAACTTTTAGATATGTAAAAAGGATCATAGCAGATTTAAATGTTTGTTAAAGTATTAATCGTTCAATCCAACATGTTCTTGACAAAACAACATGTTTTGTTTTAAGGAGCAGCAAATTCATTTAATGACACGTCTCGATCTCAATATAAATTGTGCTGGCATAACCAATTTGGTTGCATTTTTTATGGCTTTGGAGTTTTAAAAAAAATGGAAGGTTAAATTTTCAATGCAAATAAAACTGATTTATTTTGACTTTTGATTCAAAATGTGTTATTCTTTGGACGCGATATTAAATGAAGAACACATACATAACTATCAGTATCTCTTGGAATCAGAAAGTATCCAGTGGTGAAATATTTCTGCCTTGCATTGACCTACTACAATTAATGCTGTCCTTTTAATAGGTTGTCAGTGCCAACCCAGAGACTTATTTTAGTTAAATGATGACAAAGAGAAACAACATAGAATAGCTACAACTTTGCATGTACATCTCCCACTTAAGCCATCAAATTACATTGCTATAAACAAAGCCTGATACATAAAGCCTGATACATAGTTTGTTTGGTTGTTTGTTTGTCTTTTTGCACAAAGTCCGCGAGCATTGCAACTTTTCATTTCACTGCACATCTCGCATGTGTATTTGACGAATAAACTTGACTTGATATTAGATGTTGTTGAGACAATAAAGTCTGCAGAACAACAGGTGATTATAAATTTGTTATAAACCACAGAATCAGTCAGGAATAAATTAACACTATGCAAATGTTTTGCAATAGATAACACAATCAATTTCAACTTGCCTGCTAACATTTTTAGGGTGTTCTTGGGAGACACCAAAACAAAAAGCTAAAATAAATTGAAATCAATTTGAAGTATGAGAGAAGCCAGATAATTTGCTGTTTAATGTCCCCATCCAGGACATTGCAACATTCTTTCATTTTTACACCAGAGCAACTGTCAAATTAAAAAGGATATACAAGGAACTGCAGATGTTGGGTTGCAAAAAAAAAAGTGCTAGAGTAATTCAGCAAGTCAGTTAGCATCTCTGGAGAACATGGATAGGCAACATTTTGCATACAGTAGGTATGTTGCAAAACCTACCTTCAGCTGCGCTGCAGATCTGTCGCTGCCCGTGTGCGCGATTTTGGCGCCTTAGAGAGGGGGGCGGGTTTTAAACGCCAATTTCTCTCGGCTATTCAAATCGAGGTTGTTCAGCCTACTTAGTTGCTGACGAAAAATCGCTGCGAGGTTCATTCGCTGCAGGTATTTTTACACTAAATTGGGTTATTTAATTGTTAAGATTAAAAATCATCCTCTAAACCCACGACCGCCGCCAACGGGACGGATCTCATGTAGGGGACAACGCATGTAGGGGTTCCAAACCAGCGCGTTCCACAGGATCCCACTCGAAAGCTGATTTAAATGGCCATTAATTTACAGCAATTGAACACTAAATTCCTTCCATTTGGCCTAGAAATTAATGTCAATGAGATTTAAAAATCATGTTTTATTGTGAATTCTTGTCTGAATGTTCTTTGGACACAGGCTATTTAAAAATGTTAATCTTTCCTTAAGAAATTGATAGATGTTTAGATCTAGTAATTGAATTTTGGAATTACCTACAATTGGGTAACTAACTAATTATATGCTTTAATTTCAGGTCATCCAAGTAAGATTGTTTAGTATTTGTTTCAGAATGCTTCAATCTATAATAACTGAAAATTTCTTTCAGTTCTCTTAATTTTTAATAAAGTTATGGGCTTTAGACTGTCCTCGATCACAGCTTTTGTGTTAAGTCAATGGAAAATCAATAGGGAACAAGATGCTGATTTCAGAGTATGAAAATGGCCATAACTTTTTTAATACTGAAGATATGAAAGTGAATTAGGTGTCAAATTAAACTTCTTTTTATGCTTTATCTGATGGGATAAATTGCAGTCTTGATTTTAAAAATCTCAAAATTTTGTAACATTGCTACATACAGACCTTGTTTCTGGCTTATTGGTGTGTTGGCACTGAAAACAAAAAGTTAAACTAATCCACAAATCGAATTCACAAACTTTAACTGCAAACTCAAAAAGAGTGTAACCAAATAAGCCAGGCTGGCATAATCAATACTGAGGATTAAACTAAAGAGTCATAACTCTGAGCACTAAAATGACAGAATGACAATAAAGGAATCTAATCTAATCTAATTCCAATTCTATTTTTGATTTGATTCAATTTGTTGTCATTGCACTTTTCAGTGCAACGAAATGGTTTAGCCTGCAGTCATAACATAGAATAAATAACAAACACTCAACACAGTTTAAAGTCCCAAAGTCATTGTCTCTTCCCTCCTTGCTCTCCCTCTGCGCTGAGGCAATCCAAGCCTCCGATGTTGTGACCCCGCCGGGTGATGGTAGGTATGTCCCGCGGTTGAATCCGTGCTCCGCAAACGGGCCGGTTCAAACTCCGCGGCCCGGGGCGGTCAAAGCTGCCGCCCTCCAGTCCAGCAGACGCAGCTGTAGTTGCGGGAGCTCCGGAAACAGAACTCGAGATCCCGATGATGTCGTCCACTGGCCCGCGGCTGAGCCTCCGAGGCTCCAAAGTCGGGTCGGAAGTTGGGTCGCACCGCAACCACAGCCCCGGTTGGCCAGCCTCGCGTTGGTAAGTACTGGCTCTGCCTCCGCAGCCTAGAGGTCGGTCGCAGTTGGAGGCCGCCAGCTCCGTGATAGGCCTCAGCGCAGACGGACATGGAGACGGGGGATACGGCAGGAAAGGTCGCATTCCCCCCCAAAGGAAGAGTCAAAAAACATGTTACACCCACCCCCCCCACACACACACAACTAAATAAACCGAAATATACTGTAAAAACGGGACAAGAGAAAACAAAAAACAGAAAAGACAAACGGACTGTAGGCGAGTCTAAAATGGACTTGCTGAGGCAGTAGTGTGTTTTTGCGTGTCTTTATATTTTCGCAAAAACGCTACGCAGTAACAATAAGACTTTTACATATTCCGACTCACATTTTTCCCTTCTAAGCAGTGAGCAGCTTCACTTAAGATTTTATGCTGCTGTACAACCTGGGTAGGTGCAGTGGCAGTGAATAGGAGTGAGGAGGATGATGAGAGAAATGAGGAGGAAGATGGTGTGGGGTCTCGCTCCCTTCCTACCCTCCCTCACCCTGTACCTCCTCCCCCTCACCCCTCCCTCTCTGCCCCCGCCCCACTCCCTCTGCCTCCCCCCCACTCCCTCTCTGCCTCCCCCCCCTCCCTCTCTGCCCCCCCTCCCTCTATGCGTGTGGATAGGTCGGGGAATGGGGGAAAAAGGGAGCAAGTTAATAATATCAATATAATATCAAGGGGGGGGGGGGGGGGGGGGGGAGGTTAGTGTGCGTGTGTGTGCTTGTGCATATATAGAATATAAAATATTTTACTAAAATCTCCATCTTGTGTTTCCATATGTATGTGGTCTGGGACCCAAGCCAAAACGGTACAGGATAGCGCATACATTGTTTGCACCACCTTACTCGCCTGTCCCGCGATCGTTGCTATAAAGTTTTGTTCACATTTATGTTATGCTAGACCAAGTGCAGACCCGTTGGGTCTGCTCCCCCAATGGTGTGATCCCCCAACCCAATATTCCACCATGCACTCGTCTCCTCCAATGGAACTGAAGCCGTTCTCAAAAGTAAGATTGCAGCACTGCCCTGCCTCCCTCAGCAGTGGATTAAAAAAAAAATCCAATGGCACCTCCCCTGCCTGCTGCAGCAGTGAAAAGTTCAGAGGAGGGGGGGGGGGGGGGGGGAGAAGGATTTGATTAAAAACGTGTACTTCAACACGACGAAATGTAATGAGGAGCGGATACTTAGAAAGAAAAGCAAAATCTCTACCCAAATGGAAAAGATCTCGGAGATTGAGCGTCTGGATTGGGCGTGGCAATGAATCAAAGGAAGAAATGCAGCCGGCAGCCGTACATGCAAATGGATCCATTCCGATTGGACATCTGCGAGCATCGGCCATTCCGATTGGACATCTGCGAGTATCGGGCACGAATCAAAAGGCAGAAAGGGATCCGGACGGCAACCGGACGGATAGCCCCAGAGTTTTATAGATACATAGATTTCATGTTATTCATAATTTTCTAATTAAAAAATTCAAGTTTAAGAAAAATGTAACACCTAAATCCTTGCTGGCCCAGTTTGCAACAAAGCTGCAATCTGGGAATACTCAGTCCTTCCACCAAGTTTTTACCAGAACAGGAGGGGGAGGGGGCAATTGCTATTGAGCAACACTCATCCTTTCAGCAAGTATTTAGCTTAACAGGAGAGGAAGGGAGCAATTGCATTTTTTTTTAATAAAGTCATCGAAGCAAGAGGAGGGGCAGACAGTGCTGGGGATACATCCCTGCACAGTTGGGGGCTATGGGCGAGTGCTGGAATCTGGGGGAAACGGGTGAGTGGTGGAATATTGCGTTCGGGAACGGTTTGCATTGGGGGACCAGGCCTCCCGTGTGACAAGGACCCAAATGGGTCCCAGTTGGTCGCGTGGTTGTGCGCTTTGAAATGCTGCACTGCAAATGGCTGTTGGTGGTTGTTGAAATGCTGCACTGCAAATGGCTGTTGGTGCTTGGAATTGACTTAAAATAACACTCAAATACAGGAGTAAACTAACAAGCTTCTTTATTCCAGGACGCCACCTTGAGTCTCCCCCAGCGCATGCGTCCCCTCGCACAAGACATAACATATGCTAATTATATCACATACACCACACTGCTCCCCCTTTAACTTGGAAGCAGGTATGACCATTTAAATATACACCACACTGCTCCCCCTTTAACTTAGAGGCGGATAACACCATTTTGATTACGTTAAATATAATTGATTAACACACTGTTGCAAAATTATATGTTTACAGTCATCATACATTACATAATTGTAATAATCGTATCTAAAATTAGCACATAATTTTTCATTCTACTCATCTTCCTTAAACCAAATACATTACCCCTATGTGTTATCCTTTTCCGTTCCCTTCTGTGTAAATTGCGAACACTTTCTAATCGCTCTAGCTCTGCCTGTATCTCTGCCTTTTGAAATGTCCTAATCTAATTTGCAGATTTCTTCCTGTTCCTGATATTCTTCTAAAGTTAACATTTCCTTCTCTGCTCCATTTGCTTTGTTTTCCTGTGTTTCTGTTCCTTATTTGTCGGTGGGATCTGACACATGACTGCAGGTATTCATTTTCTAGCAGCTTCCTTTGTCCCTCAATTTCCTGGCACTGCGTATTTATCTGCTCTTGTTGTTTAATAACATTCTGCAATGCATAACCATATGTCCATTGCTCAGTGAAGGAAGCTCCATGCTGGACTATAGTGAAGTGTCCTAATCGCAATCGGTCCTGCATACTTTTGTCTCGACTGACAAGCCCCTCTTCTTTAGACTTTTCTATTAACAGGTTTTTGGTCATTGTCACACATTTATTTAACTGTTCTTTGTATTGTTTAAGCCTTTTTTGTTGTTCATATATTTGTCTTCTTAAATCACCTTTCTGGTTATTCCTCAAGAGATCTATATTGTCTTTGCAATACAACAGTAGCTTTGATTTGCGCTCCATATAGTTTTTTTACTACATAAGCATGGTAGTGAGACTGCACTACAATTGATGTATAATTCAGTTTGAGGAAGTCTTTCCTATATTGTTTAAGCCTTTTGAATCGTTTCAGCCTTATATGTTATGCATCTATTTGTCTCCTTAGGTCTTTCCTATACCAACTCATACAAAGTGCTGACTGAACTTTTACAGTAGCCCTCTTTTGCTTAACCCACTGCCTAACCACCATAACCTTGTAGGCAGTCTGAATGGTAATGGTTGCATACCTCATTGACTGATATTGCACAAACTGGGAATGCCCTATTTTGCATGCTTTGTACCATCTCTGGATCGAAATGACTGCTTGTCGCATAGCTCTGTAGCGTACCCTTGATCGGTAACCACCGCATGCACAGTGACTACAACCGCCTTTTGCATCAAGAAATGTTTTCTTGTAATGCACATCATTAAGACTGACATGCTGCCTTGATCTTCTCAACCAATTCTCTGGATTTAATCCCACGGTAGAAGGCCCGAATACAAACCACTGCTTTTCTCAAACTATTATGTCTCACTTGGACATCTCTTATCTGGCAAGCTCTGTGTCGTTGCTGTACAGCAATAGCAGACCAGTGTAGTTTCTTGAAATACTGACACTGTTTATGCATCTGATAATGTCTGAATGACAATAAAGGATACTTGACTTGAGAGGTGCTTCTGCAGTTGTATAGGCCTCTGGTAAGACCTCATCTGGAGTATTGCGTACAGTTTTGGTCTCCTAATTTGAGGAAGGACATCTTTGTGATTGAGGCAGAACAGCGTAGGTTCACGAGATTGATCCCTGGGATGGCGGGAGTGTCATATGAGGAAAGATTGAAAAGACTAGGCTTGTATTCACTGGAGTTTAGAAGGATGAGGGGGGATCTTATAGAAACATATAAAATTATAAAATGACTGGACAAGCTAGATGCAGGAAAAATGTTCCCAATGCTGGGCGAGTCCAGAACCAGGGGCCAGTCTTAGAATAAAGGGGGGGTCATTTAAGACTGAGGTGAGAAAAAACTTTTTCACCCAGAGAGTTGTGAATTTATGGAATTCCCTGCCACAGAGGGCAGTGGAGGTCAAATCACTGGATGGATTTAAGAGAGTTAGATAGAGCTCTAGGAGCTAGTGGAGTCAAGGGATATGGGGAGAAGGCAGGCACGGGTTACTGATAGGGGACGATCAGCCATGATCATAATGAATGGCGGTGCTGGCTCGAAGGGCCGAATGGCCTCCTCCTGCACCTATTTTCTATGTTTCGATGATCTTGGCAGATTTGTGCATGTACCGCAATTGCTTTCGAACAAGCATTCCTCGGTAGGCAGCTTGAAGCAGCACAACGCTGCTGCGTACCTTCATGTAAGTTTTACGATCACTTTCCATTTGAAGGTGTGCCCTATAATGGGTTTGTACTATTATAGCTGCTAATCTCATTGCCCTGTATGGACAGTATACTCTGTGCATTCTAAATGCTGCTTGTATTATCGTTGCTGCCTCTGTTTGTTCCGGATCTCTCTCCGTACCTTCATACCCTTGAATGCAGCTTGAATAGTTAGGGTTGCACTCTGGATGGCAATGTCCCTTTGCATTTGACTTTTGTCACTTTGCACTTGACTTTTGTCCTGTGAGGGACTCCCTGCCCTCTTTAGTTCAGGCTCCTTGCCACTGGATGCCCTTGGAGGTTTTGGCAACACATTAGCCATTAATGCCTCCATGCACTCCTCGTACATTTTGTCTGTGGGCTTTGCTGGCTGCAGAAACATACGTAAGGTCTGATAACCCTCTCTTCCTAAGCATAATATGAACCATGCTCTCTTCTTCTCCTCTGCAGTGATATCATTGGAAATGAAACAATCCTCCAAGACCTGGCCGCTCTGAAGACTCGGCTTTCGTCGGTGGCTTCTCCGGACCTGTCTGGGGCCTTCACGGTACTAGGCCCTCACCCGACGTCTGTGGCTGCTACTGGGGCTTGCCGTGGACTACACGGTCCTCTTTTGTCGGTGGCTTCTCCGGACCTGTCCGTAGCCTACACTTGTCCGTGGCCTACACGGTACATGGCCCTGGAACTCACCCGAAGTCGGTGGCGGCTGCTGGGCCTCTTCTGCCCCTTTGCCGTGGTTGCACAGCCCTGGAAATTGTTCCAGGTAAGTTGACACCATCGCTGTCCTGCTGGTTAGGCTTCCAGCTTTCGGCTGCGTTCTTCGGTGACACTTACTTACTGCCCCACTTGTTTTCCTTGCGCTCTTGCTTCCCTTTCTTTTCTTTGGCGCCAATTCAAAACCATTTGGCACCAAATCTTTTTGCTTGGTGCCGTTCCACTTTGTTTCCAAACACAACCTCTTCTTTTTAACTTTTTTTTCTTGACAGCCCTTCTTTTTTGTTCTTTTATCCTCGTCGCCAATTGTTGTGTATTTGGGTGCTTGGAACTGACTTAAAAGAACATTCAGATACTGGAGAAAACTAACAGCTTCTTTATTCCAGGACGCCACCTTGAGTCTCCCCCAGCCCATGCGTCCCCTTGCACAAGACATAACATATGCTAATTATATCACATACATCACAGTGGTGGTAACTGCTTTGAAATGCTGCACTGCAAATGGCTGTTGGTGGTGGTAACTGCTTTGAAATGCTGCACTGCAAATGGTTGTTGGTGGTGGTAACTTGACAACTTCCGGTTTGCATTGTATATTGATTTTAGATAAAACGCTACCACGTACGACTGTGATTTTTGGCCATCTTACTCAGTCCCCCTCCACTCATCAGGTGCAGAGGATTCTTCCCATCAATTAAAAATAAATGTGTTATTAATGTTTAAAAAAATGTTGAGAATCTCTTGCCTGTCAATCATGCAATGAAGGCCACGCCCCTTCTGGTGGGAGGGATTATAAACCCGGAAGTGTGGGTGTGACTCAGTCTCTGCAAGATGGGGGAGGGAGAGGTCACGACTCTGAGCTGTGAATCAACTGAACGCACTGAATGGCTGCTGAACTGCGAGTGTAGTGTTTATGTGTTTTGTGTGGTTTTATGGTGGTTTCACCCTGCTTGAAATGGTATGAAACTGCATTTGAATGTGGTGCCCTTGCACCCTGCTTGAAATGATATGAAACTGCACTTCAATTTGGTTGTCTTGCACCCTGCTTGAAGTGGTATGAAACTGCATTCAATTTGGTGGCCTTGCCCACCAGCCATGAGTGAGCTGCCAGCACATCAGGCTTGAGTGACTAAGCTGTCACCCCAAGAATCCATTTGGCCCACAATGTTCATATTAGCCCTCTGGAAAATAGTCTCTTCAGCCCACAATACCCATACTAGCGCTCCAGAAAGCCCCCCTCCCTCCCCGGCCAACAATATTGGAATTGGTGGAGAGGTGGAATATTGCGTTGGGGGACCAGCCCTCCTGTGTGAACATGGCCCACTTAGTCTAGTTATATTACTAAAACTATCAACGTGTTTGTTTGTATGCGTTCGTGAGTTCCAGAAACTCCACCAAAACGGTACACGATAGTGCCACAATTCTTGCCCCACCTTACTCACCATTGTCCTGCGATGTGCATATTTTACAAGATATTGACATTTTAAACTTTACAAAAAACACTTTTCAAACCACTTTTCCACTTGCCGTGCCCGTCAGCCGCCTTAGATGTCACAATGAGGGTTCCCAAATTTACATTAAACAAAATCGTGATTTTAATTAAATTATTCCGTTTTCATTAACAGCTAACATTGTGTTTAGGTTATATTAAAGAAAAAATGCAATTTTCATTGAGAATTTCATTAAAAAAAATTGTTATTTTCATTGTGGGGGAGATGAGGAGTGGGGGAGCAGGGGAATGAGTGTGAGGATGGGGTAGGGAGAGGGTTTATGGAGGTTGGAAGTGACTGAGGGTAGGGGAAAGGAGAGTGTGGGGAGGGGGGAGGGGTGGAGGAGGAGGAGATGGGAAAGAAGAGGTAGGGTGAAGAGGAGGGAGTGCTGGGGATGAGGGGGAATGGAGGATAGGGGTAGGAATAGGGATGGCAAGGTAATGGAGCAGGGATGGGGAAGAGAGAGGAGGGGATGGGAGGGAGGGGATGAGGGGAGGGTTGGTAAAGGGTGAGGTGAGGGATTATAATGGAAGGGAATGGGGACTGAAGAGGGAGAGTGAGATGCGTTCACATTGATCTTATATTTTACATGTTATTGACATTTTAAACTTTTAAAGCGTCGCAGTCGCGCTCCCACTTGCCGGCCGCGCCTGCATAGTTCTGGGAGGGTTGCCGTAACTTGCGTCACAACGGGGATCTCTGGGGTCACAATGGGAACCCGTCAGCCGTGCTTGCTCAAGTCAGGGCTATGGGTCAGTGGTGGAATATTGCCTTGGGGAACGAGCCGAGCGGGTCCGCACCTGGTCTAGTTACCTCTCTTTTTCATCCACTGCCAATTCTCTCGAATCTTTAGATGTATTTGTTCTGGTATTGTTTGGGTGCTCTCTGTGTTGGTCATCTCCAGTCAACGATAAGTCCGAAAAGTTAGATACATCAATACCAACTCCATCTGGGACTTCCTACAAATAAGTGTTAAAAAGTTAAATATTTTCGTTATATCTATGTTGAAGACAAAAATTACAAGACTTTTCAACTCTGTTAGATGTCCAACATTGTTCATGTACTAAATATAAAAATTACTTACTTGTACCATGGCAACAAGCTCCTGCAATTGCTTAAGCTTCTGTTTAGCTGCATTTAATCTGTTGATTTTTTGTTGAATTTCAAAATCCTGTTCCGTTTCTCCCATAAAACTACTTCGGCGACTAGACATTGTACTTTCACATTCCCCTTGGATCTCGTCTTCCCGCGTTTCATCAACATTCTTCTCTTCATCTTTCTCATCGCTGTAGTGAGAACCTGCACAATAATTTTTCAGCTGTATTACATCAATATGACTTTTTGATGATAACAGATATTGAGAGCAAAACAAACAGAAAACACGAATGATCCGAATTTCACATTTCCGAATTGTAAAGACAGATGTTCAGATAGTTTGTTATTCTTAGTAACAATCATTTTTTTTAAATTACACAAACATTTCCAAGCCTCCCACAAACAGGTATCCTCAAGTGCCTCGTTAATCTTTCATAATACTCCCACCAACACATGTTCCTTCCAAATGAAGAACAATTCACTTGCTTAATATATCTCCTGCACATTGGAGAAACCAAATACAGATTTGTTGACCTTTATAACAGAATACTTCTGTTCATTCTGTAATATTGCCCTCAGCTTTTAGTTGCCAGTCATTACTCCATTCCAAGCTTACTTTAGCCCCGTTTGATGGTCTTAAAACTGTTCTAACTAATCCCAATTTAAGCTCAGGAAACCTTATTTTTAGACGAAATACATTGCACACTTAGGAGCACCAATTGAATGTAACTACATCAGATAAACAGCCTAGCCCATTTGTATCAGAATTGGCTAGCTATGATAAGCAATAATCAATTTGTAACTTGAATTCAATTTTCTCTCCCCAAAGACATCTCCAGATTTGCTAAGTACTTTGAGTATTTTTCATTAAAAGACCTGTACCTTAAATGTTGTTATTCACTAGTCTTTTGCACAATTGTTCAGCCAACAGAACCACTATGTGTCATCAAATCTCCCATGGTCTTCACTATCACCTTCCAATTTGTTTTCTACTATTAAAGTTTGTATTATATTTAACTTTTTCCAATATAAATAAAAGGCAAATTTAACATTGCTTCTGTGTCCAGAGATACTGTCTGATCTGCTAAGCTTGCGAGCTTTAGTGGTTTTAACTTTCCAGTTCTTTTTGCCTTTAACACAATGTGCCACTTTGTTTTGGGTTTTTAAATTATCTGCCTTTGGGTTTTAAAAATATCTGCCTGCAGGTTATGGCTGTTACGTGTGAAGACAAAAGATTAATTTCTCATTTGTTTAAAAACTGAACTTACATTCATCATAGCTTAGATGAGGTTCATCTGATGGAGGTAGTACATTCAAGGACTGTACATTTGTCGACCTATTATTGATTTCGCAGTCTGTGTTCAGCAGTCTCCCATTGCAATTATTGGCTCCATTTTGTGACACCATCCTGGAAGTACTGCTGATATCAGTCCAATTACCCCTTTGTGGGTATCTATAGTAATGACAAGAGGTTTCAGATTTTCAATGCAAGCAAAGCCTGGAATATATTAAGATCTATATACGAGTTTAAGGCAAAGCCAATAAGTATTGTAATTTATTGCACCAGCTTCAATGAAATACAGCATTTGGAAAGCAAATACAATTGGCAACTGATTTTCTCAAACATTTAACACTCTTGACTAAGGACAAATCTATACCCATACTGCATCCAATGTTGTTTGTGATTCTTCTTTTCTGCAGTTTCCTCAAAATACCTTATTAAGCAGCACTTACCCGAATACATATATCTCCCCACCTGATGTTTGTGACAGTTTCTGGATTCTCCTGATCAGAGTAGTACATAGACTCTTCCTCAGTCTCATCATCATCCTCTTTTTTATTTTCATTAACAGCATCAGTCATCATATCTGAAGTCTGCTGGTAGTAATCAATTAATTCACGTAATTCATTTAACCTCTTGTGAACTTCTTTCAGTTTCCTAAAGGAAAATAATTTTATAATGACTATGGTATATTTTTTAATATTGCTGAGTAAACTTGTTCACAACTAAAATAAAATTAAAGAGAAATATTATTGAATGTGACACTTGATCAATCATCTAATCATTCTCTAAAAGTCTATGAAGAAATGCTTGTGTAAGATAGGATGCGTAACAAACTCGGGTTAACCTCGTCACCTCACAGGAAAACAAAATTGAAGTATTAGAGGATAATCAGTGAATTGTTCTTTTGCATTTCCCAGAAACCCACAATGATTCAAAGCCCGTGTCGATTGCATAGTTTCTCAGCTGCAATTAGGACACAATTCAAGGACACCTCCAGTGGAAGAGGTAAATAAATGCTGATCATTCCATCCATTGGATGTAAATCTGTACTATCATCCATTCATTGGATGTAAATCTGTGCTATCATCCATCCATAGGATGTAAATATGTACTATCATCCATCCATCCATAGGATGTAAATCTGTACTATCATCCATCCATCCATAGGATGTAAATCTGTACTATCATCCATCCATCCATGGGATGCAAATATGTACTATCATCCATCCATCCATAGGATGTAAATATGTACTGTCATCCATCCATCCATAGGTGTAAATCTGTACAATCATCCATAGGATGTAAATCTGTACATCCATCCATAGGATGTAAATCTGTACTATCATCCATCCATAGGATGTAAATCTGTACTGTCATCCATCCGTCCATTGGATGTAAATCTGCACATCCATCCATAGATAGGATGTAAATCTGTCCATCTTGACTTGTTTGTCTGTCTCTGATCTCAGGAGCTACGCCAAAATGGTACCCGGCAGCACGAAAATGTTTGCAGATTCTTACTCAGCTTTTCCCCGTGGTCGTTCGTATCAAGTTTCTTCACATTATACATTTCACGTTATTGATATTTCAAAGTTTAAAAAGCCAACTAACAGGACTTTTACAGTAAAAATCCTCCTTGCCAGCTTCCAACAAACTTTGATACAAAGTTGCAATACAGGAACACCCTGTGCTTTCACCACTTCACCTGAATGGGATATCACAGTCCTCCACCCGACATTTGCAACAATGTTGATACACTTGCACCAGGTCCTGGCAGGACAGGAGGGGGAGATTGAATTGGTATTGCAATTGGGGAAGTGCAATTGCAATTTTTTTAAAGTCCAGTGCTGGGGGAGGCATGGGGAGTGCTGGAATCTTACGTTCAGCAATGTGTTGAGTTGGGGGACCATGCCTCCCGAGGGGGCTACGGGTTAGTGGTGCAATATTGCTTTGAGGAGCGGGTTGCTTTGGAGGACCAGGCCTCCTCACGTGTGACAGGGTTGGGTCCCAGTCGGTCTAGTCTATTACTAAAACTCGCATCTTGTTTGTTTGTTTGTTTGTCTGTTTGTATCTATCCATCTATCTATCTATTTATCTGCTTATATGTGATCCTCAAAATACGCCAAAACGATACACGATAGAGCTAACAAATTTTCACCACTTACTCACCATCGTACTGTGGTGGGCTGTGTCAAGTTTCGTTCATATTGATGTTATATTTCACAAGTAAATTCACATTTTTAATTTAAAAAAGAAGATTTGAGAAAAAAAATCTTCACTCTGCAGCTATATCTGCAGCAATGACTTCACAATGCAACAATGTTGCAATCTCTGTACACTCAGTCATGCCAGGCTGCCAGCACTAGGAAATTTAATTGCAAGTTACAATGTTGCTATCCCTTATTTTATATTCCTGGCAGCATGGAGGGAGGGTGCATTTTATTATAATATTTTAAAGTCACAGAACACTGAATTTTGAATAAGGCCAAATGAGCAGCCCCTGCGCAGTTGGGGGCTATGGGTGTGGTGGAATATTGCGTTGGGGAAACGGGTTGCATTGGGGAAACGGGTGAGTGGTGGAATATTGCCTTGGAGAATGGGTTGTGTTTGGAGACCAGACCTCCTGTGTGACAGGGACCCAATGGGTCCTACTTCGTCTAGTATCTATATAACTAAAAGTCTCATCTTTGACCACTTCCTGCCTGCGCTGTATATTGATTTTAGAAAAAACGATTTTTGGCCATCTTAGTCCTCCTCCGCTGAGGCAGCCCCGAGGATTTTTCCGATCGATGAAAAATAAAAATGTTATGAGTGTTTTAAAAATCTTTAGATCAGCTGATTGGTCCTCTCGCCTGTCAATCACCATGATGAAGGTAACGTCCCTTCCGGGGGGGCGGGGCAGGACTATAAAACCCCAGATGCCTGGACGCGAGTCAGTCACTCTGGAAGATCGTGAGGGAGAGGCCTCAACTGTGATTCTAAGCTGTGAACCCACTGGACTGTGTCTGCCATGTACTTGTAATAAATGTTTCGGCCCGAAACGTTGCCCATTTCCTTCGCTCCATAGATGCTGCTGCACCCGCTGAGTTTCTTCAGCTTTTTTGTGTAACCTACTTGTAATAAATGTTAGCCCTTAATGACAACGCCATGAGTTGTTTGGCCAGCCCTGCCCGTGCTTGAAACTGCAATGCAAAATTGGAAATGAAATGACAATGCTACAAGTCGTTTGGCCTGCCCTGCCTGTGTTTGAAACTGCAATGCAAAATTGGAAATTAAATGACAATGCCATGAGTTGTTTGGCCTGCCCTGAGCTTGAAATGGATCGACTTGACTTGAAATGGATTGTTGGCACTGCACAACACCCATGCTAGCGCTCCAGAAAGTCCCCCCACCCCACTGACCGCCAATATTGGAATTGGTGGAGAGGTGGAATAATGCGATGGGGACCAGCCCTCCCATGTGAAGCTGGGACCCAACGGGTCCCACTTAATCTAGTGTATTACGAAATCTCTCATCTTGTTTCTATGTATTTATCTAGAAACATAGAAATTAGGTGCAGGAGTAGGCCATTCGGCCCTTCGAGCCTGCAGCACCATTCAATGTGATCAGGGCTGATCATCCAACTCAGTATCCCGTACCTGCCTTCTCTCCATACCCTCTGATCCCCTTAGCCACAAGGGCCACATCTAACTCCCTCTTAAATATAGCCAATGAACTGGCCTCAACTACCCTCTGTGGCAGAGAGTTCCAGAGATTCACCACCCTCTGTGTGAAAAAAGTTTTTCTCATCTCGGTTTTAAAGGATTTCCCCCTTATCCTTAAGCTGTGACCCCTTGTCCTGGACTTCCCCAACATCGGGAACAATCTTCCTGCATCTAGCCTGTCCAACCCCTTAAGAATTTTGTAAGTTTCTATAAGATCCCCTCTCAATCTCCTAAATTCTAAAGAGTATAAACCAAGTCTATCCAGTCTTTCTTCATAAGACAGTCCTGACATCCCAGGAATCAGTCTGGTGAACCTTCTCAGCACTCCGTCTATGGCAATAATGTCCTTCCTCAGATTTGGAGACCAAAACTGTACGCAATACTCCAGGTGTGGTCTCACCAAGACCCTGTACAACTGCAGTAGAACCTCCCTGCTCCTATACTCAAATCCTTTTGCTATGAAAGCTAACAAACCATGTGCTTTCTTCACTGCCTGCTGCACCTGCATGCCTACTTTCAATGACTGGTGTACCATGACACCCAGGTCTCGCTGCATCTCCCCTTTTCCTAATCGGCCACCATTTAGATAATAGTCTGCTTTCCTGTTTTTGCCACCAAAATGGATAACCTCACATTTATCCACATTATACTGCATCTGCCAAACATTTGCCCACTCACCCAGCCTATCCAAGTCACCTTGCAGTCTCCTAGCATCCTCCTCACAGCTAACACTGCCCCCCAGCTTAGTGTCATCCGCAAACTTGGAGATATTGCCTTCAATTCCCACATCCAGATCATTAGTATATATTGTAAATAGCTGGGGTCCCAGCACTGAGCCTTGCGGTACCCCACTAGTCACTGCCCGCCATTGTGAAAAGGACCCGTTTACTCCTACTCTTTGCTTCCTGTTTGCCAGCCAGTTCTCTATCCACATCAATACTGTGCGGGTTTGCACATCTATGTGGTTTTGCCCATGTGATTCTGGAACTATGCCAAATCATTACACGATAGAGTTAACATTTTTGCACCACCTTTACTCACCATTGTCCTGTGATCGTTCGTGCCATGTTTCATTCAGATTGATGTGATATTTTGCAAGTTATTGACATTTAAAAGTTTACAAAACCCCACTGGGTATAATAACTTGACAGATGCTGTGGCAGTTAATGGGAGATTCTGGCAGTTTGCAGCAATGAGGTCGCAATGGGTCTCACAGTCCTCCACCCGACAATAACACAATGGGATCTAATTTACATAAGCTGACGTGAACAGTCCACCCGACAATGACATCACAATGGGATAAGCCCCATCCAGTGCAATGAGAGATTTCTTACATTGTTGTAAGGAGAGGTAGGGAGCGGGGTAGGGGAGAAATGTTATTTAAACATTGTGTTTAGTGGGGGAGTGCGATGGGGTGAGGTGAGGGAGGGAGTGACTGAGGGTAGGGAAAAGGAGAGGGAGAGGTGAGGGAGAGACTGGAGGAGGGAAGGAGGAGAGGGGAGAGAAGAGGGTGAGGGAGTGTATGAGCCGCGCCTGCGCAGTTGGGGGCTATGGGTGAGTGTTGGAATATTGCGTAGGAGGAACGGGTTGCTTTGGGGGAACGAGTGAGTGGTGGAATATTGCGTCATCCATCATTCATCTCTCAGCCTAGCAGCTGGCCACATTTTCATAGAGGGATTCGGGCTGCACGTTTCAGAAGGCCAAGAATGGCTGGCAACATTGTGACAATCAAGATTCTTTGACTGGTTGCTTATGAACTAAGGATGATCATATTCAGAGCATCGGAATGGTGACATTCTCTTTTGGAGATTGGGAGTGGGGTTGAAAATTAAAATGTTGCAGTCAAGGAGTTGGAAAAGGGATGGTGCAAGCCAAGAAACATCAAAGCCATGAAAAGCATTTAATTTTCCGATGCATCTCCTTCCGGTATTTTTTTTTTCAGCCTTGGAACGTTAAAGCTAGAGACCATTAAGTGTAAAATATCACAAATTGAATCTCACTTACCAGAGCCAGGCACTATATATTTAATGATTTAACTTCATTGCCTTTACCCTCAATGTGGGGCTGGGGTCCCATGCTTATTATCTGAGAGATACATATTATCTCTCAAATACACAAAAAAATGAAGACATAAAAGGAAAAGATGCAATTAATAAGTTACTTCTGGAGACAAAATTCAACCCCATCACGTTATCAAGAGTACTTCGTGAACACAACACTAACCATTCCATATTTAAAACAAGCTGTTGGTTTCAACTACATTTAGTTTTGATTTGTACCTTAATTTCTTCCTGGGATTAGCTTGAACTTCTGCATCACTATCATGCCGTGAGGGAATGGAATCCAAAACGCATACCGAGGATGCCAAGCTGTTGGGTTCCCTGTTCACTGAAACAGCATCTGTTTGTGCACAAACAGAACCTCTTTCGTCACTTCTGTGAGATGAGCCAGGCACACCAGGGGCACTAGTGGAAACTGGAAAACAAAACTGATATTTAAACCCACACATTGTCATTCAACAAGATTATCTGTACATAGCTTAATATCTTCATGATAAAGTTGTTACAATAAAATTTGAAACCTTATCACAATCAGTAACTTGACTGGATAAGTTGGAAAGCCAGTAAGACACAGGATGCTGGAGTAACTCATCGGGTCATGCAGCATCCATGGAAAACATGGATAGATGATGTTTCAGGTCAGGACCCTTCTTCAGACTGATTGCAGGGGTGGGAGGACAAAGCTTGGCCAGTCATAGGTGAACACAGGTAAGGGTTTTTTTGTTTTTTTTTAACAAATCCTGGTGGGATTACTGGTGGAATTGACGACTAGAAACTGGTCAAAATACCAGAAACTAGTTGTCAATTAGAATGATAAACTTCTTACATAATTTCGTTCAGATCGAAAGGTCTGAATGACAATAAAGGAATCTAATCTAATCTAATCTTATAACAAATAGAATTGCATAGTTCTCTCACACAGAAGAAAATATTTCAAGGGCAAATTTTAAACACTTTAAACCAAATCAATTTTCAAAATGACTGCAGAAAGACAGAGGCTTAGTGCAGGACAAGAGACATTATCAAAAAAATTATGAACTTTGAAGTAGCACCACATGGCATAATCAAAAGTCAAAAGGACCATGCAAAACTGCTGCTCCATTGTTTTAATTGGAAACTCCTGCAAGGTAAAGTGCATGAGAAACTAATTGCACATGCAGTTCCAAAAGACTTGTGAAGGCTGCTTTGTGTGTTGTATTCTAAGATTCTACTGTACACCCAAAGCAAAACAGGAAGATAAGCAGCCTAGTTGGATTTACCAGCTGATGGTGCACTCACCAAAGGTTAGAAAGAGGAGCGCACAAACAAGAACAGAATTAAGGCAATCAACTGTGAGTGGGCAAAATCAGGGGTCAATGTTCCCAAGCTAAAATATACTGGGGAGGGACAATTATCATTGAATAACAGTGGTGAAGCTGTTAAATTTAAAGAGCTTGGGTCAAAAAGCCTAAATTAACCCAGTCCGAATTGGTATTGGGTGATGAAAACATGGGTAATGTTGTTCTAAGGCCTAATTACCACTGTCTAATGAACTAATGCACATAAAATTCCAGCTAAAACCACCGTAGTCCACTGAGTAACTACCAACAAGATTTGGTGGCTGGTTGATTATAAGCTGACTTACATGGGGGAAACATACCAGCACAAACATATTTTTATGCCTTTTTAATGTAACATCAAATCACCATCTTGCATATTTCCCAAACTGTAATCTTAATACTCACTCGAACTGTTGTTGACATGATGGTCTCTTAATGAATGCAACTCATCAAGAAGTTTATCCATTCTCTCCTTCTTCCCTTGTAAAACTTGCAGCTTATTCACCAGCTGCACTTTTTGGTCTGACAGATGTTCTGAAGTTGAGGAATCTCGACTCCTCACAACCTCTTGTGTCAGTGATAGACTTTCTGCTTGTCTCCTGTTGTCTGGAACAGACTGAAGCTGCAAAGGAATATACATTGCTCAGATTCAAAACTTCACAATGGGTTTAAAAAAAAATCCAATTATTTAATTTCTAGGATCTGACAACGTTTATTAATACTGCAAATCAAAAGTGTACTGCCTTGACGTTTATTTAGTATAAAGTGAGTGCAAATGACAGGGGGATGGTGAAATGGAAAAAAATCTGGTACTTTATCACTCCTGATCAGTCTCTTCTCAGCCTTCTATTACCTCTCCTCAACTAATTTAATACATTCTCATGTCTCCTTCACATTCGATCTTAATACCATCTCATCTTATTCTCTCATCTGTATTGTCCAGACCTACCACTGCTCACCACCCCTTAATCATTCCTTTCCTGCACACCCTTCTTCCTCTTTCATATTATTTCAACAAATTGTAATTGAAAATTACAAGATAATCAGAGTGTAATTTGTGCAATTCAATACTTCAGTCACTAAGCATTCTTCTTCACATTGTAATACCTGTGAGTTTTGCAGCTGGTTGTGGAATCGTTGGATCAAGTCATTTAGTTCCTCATTGAGTTCTGATGTAATACTTAGACCTGAAACACTACTAGTTGTTTCAGCTACAACTGAGAAAACAAAAATGAGAATTTTATTTCCATTATTAACAAATTATATACAATTATGTTGCAACTTCCTTCTAATTTTAAATCAGCTTTCATTACCAAGTACTATAACATGTGAAAATCATTGAGCAACCTGTACCTCTGTCCAAAAGCAATGAAATTATCAGGATGAGAGATTTCACTTCTGGAAAAGTGAAAACTAAAAGGCTTAGATTTTGGGTGAAGGAAAAGGCAATTAATCGTATTGATGTGCTAACTTTAATGATGACACTTTATAATGTCTGGGACATTATGTTACATGACAAGCATTGCAGTCAGCTTCTGCTGCAACAAATCACTAATTATCTGGACACTAACCTGGTAGAAAAGAGGCATATCTTGCTCGAGAAACAAGAAAATGCAGATGCCGGTTTACAAAAATAAACAAGTGCTGGAGCACCTCATTGGGTCAGACAGCATCTTTGATGACATGGATACGTGCCTGAGTGACTGAAAAATGGTCCAAACTAAAAACCATCACCTAGCCACATCCTTCAGAGATGCTGCCTAACCTGCTAAGTTACTCGAGCACTTAATGGTTTTTTTTTTAATAATACAAGTTCGAAAATAATTCTCTAATGCCTCAAAATCTCATGTCTGTTCCAATTTTATTAGAAATGCATAGGTCATTTAAAATTAAAAACGCGAGTCCTTTTTGTTAGCAATACTTTAAAAACATTTCTACTTCAGTCATTTTTTTTTCCCTAAACATAGAAGCATTTGTAGTTCCATTCCATTGCTTTGATGATTTATCAGCCGTAGCATGGCACAAAGCCCTGGGGTAGTGATCATTAGCATGAAGATTTGGGACATCTCATTGAGTGGATTCAGACACAATTGAGTGGAAAAGGAAACTATTTATATTTCAGTGGTTCATAATAAAATGAACAAAATAATTTTATGATTGACAAATCATAAGCCAAAAACAATATTTATTCCATCAAATGACAACAACTCAGACAAGAAACGATTAAATGATGGATGTCATTAACTTTCCAAAACAGAAATGTAATCGTCAAAATGTCAATTTTCAGTTCTCAAATTAAATTCTGAAGTGACACCAATTAATCCACAGAATTAAACATATTCAGGCAGGCTCTAGAACTAAAAAATGCTGAAGTCATAGGTTTCTTTCTCTTTCCTCTTGTCAGATACACCCTCCTTACCAAACTCATGAACAAAAGGAAGAAAACTTCCACATGGAACAAGTAGCTGAGCTAATGTTTAAGGTATACCAGAATCATCCATTCCAGCAACAGTTTGTTCTGCTTTCTGCTGCAGTGCCAGAAGTGCTGCCTGTCTTCCTTGAAGAGTCCTTAACTGTTCCTGCTGTTCTAACATTCTTTTCAAAAGCTCATGTTGCTTTTTCAGATTTTCCAACTCTTCTTTCGTATCTTGATGCTGGTCACCTTCCTATTTAACAAAAAGTGAATAGTTATCTTAAAAAGGTATGTTACATGACAGTTAAAATAGTCATTAACCAATGATTCATTGTATCTATCAGAAGACTGATCAAAATTAGGAGATCCAAATTCAAATTTGCATTAATTATTTGTTGAGCATTACATTATACTGTAATGCACATTTTTACTGACAGAGTGTATGAAGAGAAGGGAATAAAAAGAGGACAAAACACTCCAAAACATCAAACTGGAAGGGACAGATGGCATGGGTGCTGTTTTATCTGCTTCAGCAATGGTCAGGCCATGCATTTCTTTTATTGAGTTAAACATATGCATGGAGAACAAACTAAAATGAATTGTCTACATCATTTTTAATCTCCAAATATTCTGCTTCTGGATGATTCCTGGTCTTGGGTGGTAAAATGAAAAAAAAAAGTAGTAGGGCATTCAGCCCCTCAAGCCAACCACACCATTGATAAGATCATACCTGATCAGAGTGCAAAACTTTAACTCCACTTCCCAATTTGCCTGCAGCAAAGTTGACATTAATACTGCCTTCAAGATGGAAACATGTCCTAAGACATCTCAAAGAGTGCAAGGACATAAAAATTAAATGTAGAAAAATTGAGAACAATTCTCCATAATAGAGATTTGGACCATTAATTTATATTGTCTCTTCTTATTCTTTGTTAAAATGTCTTTGTTCACTGTTAGCATTGTGTTCAGTGATGCAAGTTCAGTGATAGCACTGTGTATATTAAATGGTCTAGATCAGAGTATCGTGCATGACTTCAGCATGAAAAGAAACAAAAATCAAGGCAGACAGTAACATGCAGAAAAAGATTGAAAAATGTTGAAATGAGCAAACACGGCAGAAGCAAAACACTGAAATGTAGCATTTTAACAAAGATTGAGAAGAGACAATATAAACAAATTGTCCAATTTTAAGGAGATGGGGTGGGGAGTGGGGTTGGAGGGAGGGTGTGGAGGGAGTTGGGGGGAGGGTGTGGAGGAGGGAGTTGGGGGGAGGGTGTGGAGGGAGATGGGGAGGGGTGGAGAAGGGAGATACCCCTTCCCTATCTACCCTCACTCCCACCCTCCCTCTCTACCATCCTCCCTCTCTACCCCCCTCCCTCTCTACCCCCCTCCTCCCACCCACTCTACCCCTACCTCTCTGCCCCTCGCCACTTCCCCCTTCCCTCCGTCTCGACCACCTCCCCCCCTCCCTCTCTAGGGATTGAAGAGGGAGGGTGAAGAGGTAGGGTGAAGAGGAGGAGGAGGGAGTGCTGGGGGATGAGAGGAAATGAGCCACGCCTGCGCAGTTGGGGGCTATGCGCGAGTGGTGCAATATTGCGCTGGGGGAACGGCTTGCGTTGGGGGAACAGGTGAATAGTGGAATCTTGCGTTGGGAGTCTAGTATGATAATAAAACACTCTTTGACTTGAAAATTTAGAGGAATACAAATGTGTTCTCTGACAGAATCCTTTTCATTCTCGGTACATACAGTGCATTCAGAAAGTATTCAGACCCCTTCACTTTTTCCACATTTTGTTACATTACAGCCTTATTTTAAAATGGATTCAATTCTTTTTTTAAACCAATCTACACACAATACCCCAAAATGAAGAAGCGAAAACTAGCGTTTAGAAATTTTTGCAAAGTAATTAAAAATAAATAACTGAAATATCATATTTGCATAAGTATTCAGACCCTTTGCTATGAAACTCAAAATTGAGCTTAGGCTCATCCTGTTTCCATTGATTATCCTCAAGGGGTTTCTACAACTTGATTGGAGTCCACCAGTGGTAAATTAAATTGATTGGACATGATTTGGAAAGGCACACAGCTGTCTATATAAGGCCCCACAGTTGACAGTGCACATCAGAGCAGAAACCAAGCCATGAAGACAAAGGAATTGTTTGTAGACCTCTGAGGCAGGATTGTGTAGAGACACAGATTTGGGGAAGGACTCTTCATAGAGCTGACCGGCCAGCCAAACTGAGCAATTGGGGGAGAAGGGCCTTAGTCAGGGAGGTGACCAAGAACCCGATGGTCACTCTGACAGAGCTCCAGAGTTCCTCTGTGGAGATGGGAGAACCTTCCAGAAGGACAACTATATCTGCAGCACTCCACCAATCAGACCTTTATGGTAGAGTGGTCAGACGGAAGCCACTCCTCCGTAAAAGACACATGACAGCCCGCTTGGAGTTTGCCAAAAGGCATGAGAAACAAGATTCTCTGGTCTGATGAAACCAAGATTGAACTCTTTGGCCTGAATACCAAGCACCACGTCTGGAGGAAACCAGGCACCGCTCATCACCTGGCCATTACCATACCTACAGTGAAGCATGGTGGTGGCAGCATCATGCGGTGGGGATGTTTCTCAGCAGCAGGAACTGGGAGACTAATCAGGATCAAGCGAAAGATGAACGGAGCAAAGTACGGAGAGATCCTTTATGAAAACCTGCTCCAGAGCCTTCTGGACCTCAGACTGGGGCAGAGGTTCACCTTTCAACAGGACAACAACCCTAAGCACACAGCCAGGACAACGCAGGAGTGGCTTCGTGACAAGTCTGTGAATGTCCTTGAGTGGCCCAGCCAGAGCCCGGACTTGAACCCGATCGAACATCTCTGAAAGGACCTGAAAATAGCTGTACATCGACGCTCCCCATCCAACCTCGCAGAGCTTGAGAGGATCTGCAGAGAAGAATGAGAGATATTATCCAAATACAGGTGAGCCAAGCTTATAGCACCATACCCAAGAAGACTTGAGGCTGTAATAGCTGCCAAAGGTGCCTCAACAAAGTACTGAGTAAAGGGTCTGAATACTTAGGTAAATATGATATCAGTTATTTATTTTTAATTACTTTGCAAAAATTTCTAAACGTCTATTTTTGTTATTTTTTTAATTAAGTAAGTAAGTTTATTGGCCAAGTATTCACATACAATGAATTTGCCTTGGTGCATTGTGGGATATTGTGTGTAGATTGATGATTAAAAAATTTTTAATCCATTTTAGAATAAGGCTGGAACATAACAAAATGTGGAAAAAGTTAAGGAGTCTGAATACTTTCTGAATGCACTGTAGACATAAACACAAAATAAATCAAAATACATAATCAGAGTAAACCGATTTGTGATTACCACAAAGGGAGGTTTTTAAGTTGGGTTTCCAAACACAGAAAATTGTTATCTCTTTTACCTCCAGAATGCCCTGCCCGAAAAGGGTCAGAAGCACAATTAGTGATGTTTTCCGAAGGGGAGAGGGAATAAAAACTGAAGGTGGAAAAAAAAGTGACAGAACTAAGAGGACAGAGAAAGGGAAGTGAGGAACAAGGAATTTGGCACATGCACAATGCATCAAGTTGATTCTTTGATGCATCAAGATGTTGTCTTTTTATCATTGTAAATTTAGTCAGAAAAACTAATGTTACGAAATTCAAAGAGGAAAAGGTATAGTTGAACGGGAAAATCCATGTGGAATTTCAGATCTGCAACATTACAAGATCAATATCAGCCAAAGGCTAAGTAAATAATGTTACTTTTCTTGAAGACTTTTCAGACGGTGCTGAAAATAATTTTTACTGTAGGAAGGAACTGCAGATGCTGATTTATACCGAAGATAGACAGAAATGCTGGTCACTCAGCAGGTCAGGCAACATCTCTGGAGAAAAGGAATAGGTGATGTTTCTAACAAATAATCTTCGTTTCCCAGACACAAAGCTTGAAAACCTTCCAACTATACTTGTTAGTTGAACTAAGCTCCAATTACAATATTAAATTACTACAATACTGAATTATAAATGTGACGGAACAAGAGAAAAAATTCACAAATGGCGTTCAGATGTCAGGACACTTCTGGTGCATTCAACTGTCATTAAATATATTATCCAGAATGAACAACCCCTTCTGCTTATAGCTTCAATCCAAGAAGCAGCCTTCTGTGTTGTGGTGAAGAACATCCTAAGAAAACCTGACAAGATTAACAAAATTACTGCTGTGCTCCCCACCATAAATTTTCCTAACGCCCTGTAATTCAAGGATTACAGGTAAAAGCGGTTTTTGGTACATTGGTCAGTTCTCAAGCAAAACACAAAGAATGGTGTTAATGTTTCAGGTCTGACAAAGTTAACTCCTGAAATGTTACCACCTGAAATGTTAACTCCGTTATTTCTTTTGAAGTTGCAGCTTGACCTGCTGAGTATTTTCTGTTTGTTTTTAAGATTTATACTAATTGCAATTTCACGCATCTTCAGAAAGAACTGTACCTTGTAAGGAAGAAAAACAATCTCCATAGAGCCCTCCAATCCTCACTTCCCATTCAAATCATGGCACATCTTCTACATTCCAGAATTAACACTGCAATCCAATTTTACAATATGTGAAAATCTATAATACAGTTTTGAATTATTGAGTGCCCAATGCTCTCTTGGTTAGGGAATTCCAAAGATTCATAACCTGGAATGAAGATTTTCTAACTTCAGTCCTACGACCTAATTTTCTATAAAAACAAAAAAAATCCTCAGGCTATAACAGTATAATTCTACGGTTCAGGAAAAAAATCCTTTCAGCATTTGTTGCACAAACATATACATCTCTCAAATGATAAATTTACGTTAATGTTAAAAAAATGTTGTGGTACAAAACAGGATCAACACGTCCAAATTTTAATATACACACCAAAAATCAAGTTGGTGCTTATCACTATTATACCAAAACTGATGTCCCAAATTAAGTCTGTGAGATTGACAAAAGGGGTTCAAGTAGCCAAGTACATAATTTAAAAATCAACTTGGATGCTATCCATTAACACACTTAAACGCTATTCTTAAGATAGAATCAAACAAAATGTCAATGGGGTCTATCAATAAGCTTTGGACTGCACAGGCAATCAAAACATGTAACTATAGGTCACAGCTGAATATCTGCCACAGATCAAGACTTTACAGTATATTCAGATTCTCCTGAACAAATTTAATACGAATAGACCGGTTGCCAAAAGGGAAAACTGGGGAATGAATAGTACCCGAAGCAGTACACAGCAAATTAATATTTTATTAACAGAATTCAAGGTTAGCATTGATGCTATGGTTGGACCTGGAGTTGATAATAGGCCCTAATAATCACTGGTAGATGCAAGGAACTGCAGATGCTGGTTTGCACAAAAGTCCTTGTACATAAATAATAATAATTAATGGGTTTCTCAGTTCAAAACAAAATTGCAAAATAAAAGATACATATGATTGGTTTCACGTATCATATGAACGATACAACCTTAGCTGTTCTAAATTATTCCTCCTTAACAAAATATTGAAATCTTAAATATGCTTAACTCAAATAATATAGTAACATGCATTCTTTCAAGATTCAAAATAAGCAAAGAAATATGGGATCAGTCTAATATGAAACACTACAAAAAGTAAATTTGATCACAGAATTGAAATTGAATAGATTACAGTTTTCAAGGACTATGCAATGAAATGGTACCTTGGAGGAAATTCCATGCTCCTTGCCATTACTCCCACTATGAAAGACTCTCCTGTCATTCAGACCAAGCCTGTCAGTATCCCCTTTTGGAGTTGATGTAATTGAAGAGCCCTGTGCTGCATTTCCTAGCTTGTCCTCAATGCGGGGCCGAACTCTCAGACTACGAGATGCCTCCTTTATCAAACAGTTTAGTTAAGACATTTATGATTAAAATGTCAATGATACCCAAGACAAACAGCTTTTAAACAAATTCTGCTCTAACGTTAATACCCTTTTAAAAAAAATAACATTCACAACAACGTCTCAAAACTTAAAAGCCAGTACCTAAACTTTTTCTATCTGTACGATTTAAAGCTCAACTTACAAAGACAGATTCTGTATTCAATTTGATATTTGCTGCTATATTATCTTACCGTTGCATCTGATGCTTCGGACTGCACATCTAGGTTGAGCGAAGTGCTATCGGCGACAGAACCAGATCCTACAGCAGAGTCAGTTGTGCCAACTTCATCCTCCTCATTCTCCCGGGCCTGAACATTCAACAAAAAAAAAGCCGTGGATACAGAACTTATTAGAAACAAATCAGTCCTTTAAAAATGCATTTAATACTTCAGCTTTGAAGGAACTAAGAAAAAAATCATAATGTCAACTAAAAGAAGCACTGGAATGCAACATTTTAAATGGATTTGTTCATCAATTATCTGGCTCAGTTTTGTTGAAATAGAATGCCTTTGTGCCACTCTCTCAACCAATGCTCTCTGAATAACAACAAAAGCATAGTAAATTGATGCTTCTTTTAACATATCTTTGCCTGAGCCACAAATAGTGGTACAGTGTTCCATGTTCCAACAATCCAAGCTAATACATTTATTTTAATCCCTCTCACAAGTCAGTATTGGCATTAAATTTAGATTCATCGCTGCCAATCGTAAACAACCAAAGTAGTACTTTTCTTTTATCTCCAACAAATCATTTCATATTTATCAAGATCTCTCAGAATCCTCTAATGTCCTCTGCTCCAGTAGACATATTAACACTATGAAAATTCTGCCTTTCATCCTTAATTTTAATATTCCTTGAAAATCTCTATGAATTTCAAACCTCTTCAGTAATGGTTCAGCCAAAGATAGAGCACTACAATATTACCTTAACATGATTTCCCATTACTTGCAAACTCTGCTCCCATTTATCAGACTCAATAAATTGTGACATTTTCTTGGGTTTATTTACTGCCATTTTTCATCTAATTACCAATTTTAAAAGTTTCTCAATTCAACCATTCAGCTATAATCACACATTATGAATTTAAAGAATTTGGCCACAATATATTGCTCAGCAAATGTAAAAGTAGCAAACATAAATTTACCCCACAATCAAGAAAATATATCAGTACACCAGACCATTGGTTCAGATATCTTTTTTTTAAGCAAGGCAACCATATCCAAGTGAAAATCATTTCACTTAGACAAGAGAAATGAAGTGCACCCATACTAGGAAATGGCTCAAGAAGAGATGCACACAAATGGTATGACTATGTATGCTCTGTTCTGGATTTTATGGTACATAAAGGCAAATTGAGTACTCAAGTCCAGAAGACCTATTATTACGGCAAATAATAGTTAGGTGCATGCTCCAAAACATACCAGCATTTTTTGTAAAAACTTCATGTATGACTTTTCTTGTTCTTTTAAGTGATCTATCAGCTGAGTCAAACGCTCAACATTTGCAGATCTTTCATTTTTCTCCATTAGATCTTCCCGCATGCATCGAGCCTTGTTGATGTAATCCCGAATCTGGATAAGTCTGCTCACAACCTATTATTAAAACAAATACATGGAAACCACTTTCTGTACAATTTCTGCTTTATTATGGATTCAATTAACACATCTAGATGCATTACAATGTTAGATAATTGTTTTAGCTGCCTTGTCTAGTGTCCGTCACCATGAATGGCAGAGATTCAAGTCCCACTTTCGACCTAAATCACAACCTTTTTCTAGTCGTGGACATTTTTCATCATGTTGAAAATACGCCCCGACCGACTTGATGCCACGGGTACCTACGACTAGCATCACGACCTGCTACGACCTCGTGCCGACCATGCTGCGAGTACGAGTCAAGGGCAAACTCGGCAGAGGTCGTGAATTAGGTCGTGAAAGTGGGACAGGCCCTTAAGCAACTCAAATTAATCAGAACAAATAGAAAAAAGTCAATCTTAGAGCCCCTCAGACATTCAAAAGTTCCCTCAACTGAACAATTAATCAAACAAAATTCCTTGGCACAGGAAATATTTAACAAGATACCAATTTCCACAAAAATAGATACCCTTTCAGTAAAGTCTCTAATGAGTTGACAATGCCCCAATTCTGGACTCTCCAGCTGAGGGAAACAACAACCCTTCAGTATACCAATTTTTACTAGTTTGTCGGCATTTAAAAATTGTTTTCTATTCTTTCTATCACACCAAAACCCAAGAGCTAAAATCATGGTTTTAAAATGACATCATATCTGACAAAAGTAATAATTGGAAAAAAAGATTGACGAACAGAAAATACTTCTGGAGTACTGTGCAATGAGAATGTCCCAAATCATATCAGAATAAATTAAATGCTTTCGAACATTTAAATGTTCAGTTTTTAAAGTATTAAAGTACAACAGCAAAGAAGCAACCTGCAAAATTTAGCAAAAGTAAGTTTGTTTCTGGATAACTAACCAGGAAACATTGTTTTAAGTGTTAGTTATTCAAGCACTTAGTGCCATTTTTTAAGTGCTATTGATTGAGGAATAAAGATTGAACAGGACATATGTAGAATGCTCTGCATTTGTTGATGAATGCATATAAACTTATCAATTGATACCTGGAACAAATGGTGGTTAATTGGCAACTATTCTCCTACCCAGAGAGTTAGCCGCTGTCACCCTTATCACAGGCAAACATGAAGCTAGTACTTGGGGAATTGAGACCCACAATCAGTCAGCATAAATGTCTTATCCCAACGGCTTCCTCAGCATCGCTGGGGACTTAACCAAGTTAGCTTTAAGTCTTGGCCAATACCATAGGACCCAACACATTCGACCATTGTTATACCACCATCAGGAACACCTATCGCTCCCATCCCTCTCCCACACTTTGGAAAATCTGACAACCTGAATGTGCTTATTCTTCCCATGTATAGACAGAGACCGAAGAGTATGACAACAGCAAAGAGGACAGCAGGAGAGGCAGCGAAGCAGTTACAGATTTACGTGGAATTGATGGACTGGGCCATGTTCAAGAATTTGAAGAGGGCCTGAATGAATTTGCCAGTCATCACTGATTTCATTGACAAATGTGTGGACAAGTGTGTACCTTCAAAAACATTGAGTTTTCACCAACTAGAAGCTCTGGATTAAACAGAAGGCTGGTAATGTGTGAGAGGCCATCGTTGCGTTGTTTAGGTCATTTTTGTAGTTGTACAAGAGGTCTATTGGTTCATTTAGCTTCTGTAAAAATTGAAAATTGTTCCTAGTGTGTAGGATAATGTTAGTGTACGGAATGGCTGGTCGGCACGGTCTCGGTGGGCCAAGGCGCTGTATCTCTAAACTAAACTGAAAACAAAGCCAGGAATGACGTCCAAGTCACGATGAGCACAAAGATAATTCCATATTAAACTGTAGTCACGGCCAGAAACTCAACAGCTCTAGCAGGACTTGCATGCTATCACTTCCTTTAAGTTGAAACCAAGTAGCATAATTTGCAATGATACATCATTTCTGGGCCAGCTCAATGTCTTTTATGCACACTTTGAAAGGGAGAACAACAACCAACCTCATGTTTACTAGCCAACTGCTGAAGACCTGTGCAGACCAGCTGGCGGGAGTATTCAAGGATAACTTTAATCTCCCGCTTCAACAATCTGAGGTTCACACCTGCTACAGAAGGTCATCTAAAATATGCCCAAGAAAAGCATGGTGACCTGCCTCAATGACTACCATTCAGTTGCACTTATATCCACAATAATAAACTGCTTTGATAATTTGATTACAGCACAAATTAATTCCTGCCTCAATGACCTGGATATACTTCAATTAGCCCAGGGCCTCAAAAGGTCACTCACTGGCTCTCCACTCTGCTCTGGACCATCTGGATAACTGCAAAACAATCATCTCCTCCAAGAATCATCTCCTCCAAGCTCATCGCCAAGTTCCAACAACTTGTGCCTCTATCTCCATTTGCAACAAGATCCTTGACTTCATCGCGGACGTACATCAGTGCAGATCAGTAACATCTCCCTCCCCCTTGTCCATCATTACAGGTGCATCTCAAGACTGCACGTTTAGTCCCCTCTTCTGCTTTCTTTTCTTCCATGATAGTACTGCAAAGCAAAAATCCAATGCCATCAGAGGGCAGTGGAGGCGGGTTCTCTGGATGCTTTCAAGAGAGAGCTAGATAGGGCTCTTAAAAATAGCAGTCGGGGATATGGGGAGAAGGCAGGAACGGAGTACTGATTGGGGATGATCACATTGAATGGCGGTGCTAGGCCGAAGGGCCGAATGGCCTACTCCTGCACCAATAGTCTATTTCCAAATTTGCTGATAAACACCACTGTTGTTGACTGTCACAGGTGGTGATGACTCGGTGTACAGGAGAGAGGGAGAACATCTGGATTAGAGGTGCTGCACCACCACCTCTTACTTAACATCAAAAAAACCAAGGAACTTATCAATGACTTCAGTAACAGCAAGTCAGGAGGTCATGTGCCAGCTCCTGTTGATTAGTCGGTGGTGAAGAGAGTTGGCAGTTTCAAATTCCTGGGTGTCAACATTTCAGATGACCAGTCCTAGGCCAAGGACATAGATGTAATTACAAAGAAGGCCTACCAGCACTTTTACTTTCTTATAAATATAAGGCATTAATATTGCCAATGATCTATTGTAGACCAACCACATTGATGCAACAACCAAAAAGGCACAATGTCTCTAATTCCTGAGGAGACCGAGATAATCTGAAGTGCCTCCAATAACTTACAAACTTCTACAAATGTGCATATTGTTGGGTTCATCACAGCTTCATTTGAGAAGACTGCAAAAAAATGCCTAAGACCGCATAAAAGTGTAGAGTTGTAGATGTAGCGCAGAACATCTCACCGACCAGGCTTCCCACTCCACCTACATTATTCAGATTCAGATTCAGATTCAATTTTAATTGTCATTGTCAGTGTACAGTACAGAGACAACGAAATGCATTTAGCATCTCCTTTGAAGAGCGACATAGCAAACGATTTTGAATTAAAAAAAATAAATAATAAGTGTCCGGGGGTGATTGGCAGTCACCGAGGTACGTTGTTTAGTAGAGTGACAGCGGCCGGAAAGAAGCTGTTCCTCGACCTGCTGGTTCGGCAACGGAGAGACCTGTAGCGCCTCCCGGATGGTAGGAGGGTAAACAGTCCATGGTTGGGGTGAGAGCAGTCCTTGGCGATGCTGAGCGCCCTCCGCAGACAGCGCTTGCTTTGGACAGACTCAATGGAGGGGAGCGTGAAACCGGTGATGCGTTGGGCAATTTTCACCACCCTCTGCAATGCCTTCCGGTCGGAGACAGAGCAGTTGCCATACCATACTGTGATGCAGTTGGTAAGGATGCTCTCGATGGTGCAGCGGTAGAAGTTCACCAGGATCTGAGGAGACAGATGGACCTTCTTCAGTCTTCTCAGGAAGAAGAGACGCTGATGAGCCTTCTTGATCAGAGTAGAGGTATTGTGGGTCCAAGAGAGGTCATCGGAGATGTTGACTCCCAGGAACCTGAAGCTAGAAACACGTTCCACCTCCGTCCCGTTAATGTGGATGGGGGTGTGCGTGCCGCCTCTGGACTTCCTGAAGTCTACAATGAGCTCCTTGGTCTTCTTGGAGTTAAGGGCCAGGTTGTTGTCAGCGCACCATGCTGCTAAGTGCTGGACCTCCTCCCTGTAGGGCAGCTCATCGTTGTTGCTGATGAGGCCAATCACCGTTGTATCATCTGCATACTTGATGATGGTGTTAGTACCATGTACAGGCGTGCAGTCATAGGTGAAGAGGGAGAAGAGGAGGGGGCTCAGCACACAGCCCTGAGGAACGCCGGTGTTCAGGGTGAGGGTTGAAGAGGTGTGCTTGTCTAACCTCACAGACTGGGGTCTGTTGGTTAGAAAGTCCAGTATCCAGTTGCAGAGGGAGGGGTCGATGCCCAGGTTACCGAGTTTGGTGATCAGTTTTGATGGAATAATGGTGTTGAATGCTGAGCTGTAATCGATGAACAGCATTCTTACATAAGTGCCTCGGGAAAGCAGCCGACATAATCAAAGCCGGTCATTCCTTCATCCTGCTTGTGTACAAAAGGTACAGAAGATTGAACGTACCCCCAGACTCAGGAATAGCTTTTTTCCCCTTATCCTTCCAAAAGCTAGGGTGCTGGCAGATTCACTACCTTCTCCTTTGCCCTATCTATTGTACTTGGGTTTGACTTGATTGCATTTATGTATGGTATATTCGATCTGTTTGGATAGCTGCAAAACAAATCTTTTCACTGTACCTCAGTAGAGTGACAATAATAAACCTAAAACTCAAAAGCCTGAAACCTCACAGCACTTGGTTCGGAAACAGCTATTGATCCGACCCACACAACCTGTTTGGATCTGTTTGGATAGCTGCAAAACAAAGCTTTTCACCGTACCCCAGTAGAGTGACAATAATAAACCTACAACCACGCTTTTCTTTGTGGCTATACCTCATCATATTTGTGCATTTGAAAATAATTTACTCTGATCTATATCTCTCAACTAATCCATCTGCTAACATCACTTAGATAATTATCTGGTTTTGTTTGTGAGAGCTAGCCGAGTGCAAATTGGCTGCTGGATTTGGTACTTTAACTGACAAATGGGCAAAACAAATGTATCCCAGAATCACAAGGAGACTGTAGTTCTTGCAAAATGCTGATAAAAAGTTAGGAAATGTATAAATACTGCATTGTCTACTGGCAATGTTTTTTATGATACTCAACATTTTATCAATGTTTTTTCAGGCATGGGAACTATTAAAACAACAAAATATGTAATACACAAATGAGAATGATTGAATCAATGTAATTAGACTTTGAATTATTGAACATTAACAGATAAGATAATGCCAGAAAGGTGTGCAACTGCTTAGAAACTACTTCAAACCTAAAAGGATTTCTGTTTTCCTAGAAATATTATTTGTGGGCCAATGCCTCACACATTTGCACAAACCTATTACAACAAATCAGTTACAGAAATATATCAAATGTATACACCAATGGCTTCATAGCAGCTTTATATTCTAAAGTGGATAATAGTAATTTATACCAGTTAATCACAACAGATTTTCACAGATAAGCAAGCTAACAATGTTTTCAAACGCCTACAGAATTAGCCTTCATACAACATTACTCATATTTAAGCCATTAAAAGTTATGATAAAGGAATAAATTTAAATCTCACCTGACTACTCTCTATTTCAGATTCTCCTCTGATATCTCCAAGTAAGACCTGATCACTTTGCAACGAATCTCTGTTTATTATAGATGCAAACAAATCTCCTCCTGAAGCAGCAAACTTGGTTTCTTGTCTCTGTGGATTTAAATCAGGATCCTTGCTTTTGTTGCTATTGATCTGCTGCTGAAGAAAGTTGAATGGCTTTCTGTTTTCAACAGGTGGACGTTTGTTGTTTGCAGCCATGGCTCTGCCATGAGAATCACTCCCAATGCTCCTCTAATCAAACATCACAATGTTTAGTGTAAGGAATACTCATGCATACTCAAAGTGACATTCCATTACTTTGATCAATCAATTTCCTGGATAATTTGTGAGAGAATAAACCTAAGTTTGCAAAATCCTAGTACCTCAATAATTAAGAAATATTTTAGTTTTAAATACATTAAAAATCAGGTACTCTCCAAATAAAAGAGACAAACATTTACATGGCTAACTTTCCTGCTCAAATCTGACATTGTATGTAGGGGGAAAAAATGTAATTTATCTTGTCACTTCCTAAATCTCTGCATGTGGACTGTTGGGTCAGACTACAGCAAAATACTCAAGATCAAAGTTTAGAAATATACAAACACTATTTTATTCACTGCGCAGATTATGAAAATGATCTGGAGGCCAAAAAAAAGGAGGCTCCTCTGGAACTTTATGTTGACAGTATGTTTTTGCATTTGTACACTATTGCATTTGTACACTACTGCATTCTGTATTTGTACACTACGTTACAGCTTGATTTTTCCATAATCTAAAATGTCTTGAACATCAGAACCAAGGTTCAACTATGTATAGGTTCAATTAAGTTCTATCATGAACTAATTTTTAAAATGTACCATAATGATAAGGATGATCTCTATAACACAGACTACCAAAAACACAAAGCTGAAAGGACGGACGGTCTGGGTTTAAGAGGCTATTGGCTAAAGCTGAAGTTCAGATAAATTATTTAATGTTTTGGTTTTGTCAAAAATCAGCAAGAGACAAAATATAACTAATGAGCTACCAGTGCAAGTGGTAAGATTTGTAGTAAACACATGTGGTGCTTGCAAGGAACTATTTGATTTCAGCTATTCATTAAACAAATTAACAATTATAATGGAAATTAAATTATGTCCAGGTTGGTCAAATATTGGAAGTAGAATTGCAAAGAAACTTTGGAGTGTGGGATGGAGATGGAAGACCCGTGTACATTTTTATGGACAAACACAAAAATAATCAAATGGATTGCTGAACTTCAAAACTTGATAACAAGAGGTAAACATTATTCTACTACTATTCAGCCCCCAGTTACACCGCGTGAGTAGCATTGGGAGATTATACACCAACTTGGGGGCTGCGCAACAAATTTATCCAAATTAAAACTGGATTCCAAGGGTCAAATGTATGAAATCTAATTGCTTGAACGACCACTTAAACTAGATATTAGGGGAACCCAAAGGGTAGATATCAATTATTATTAGTCAACAGGTTATCCTCTTGCATGTTTAAAAGTTGCAAGTCAAGTCTTTCAGAAGTATAGTTATAAAGAGCTTTTTACAGAGAAGGCAAGTCTGGAATGCCCTTAACCAAATGGCAAATTAACTATCTTCAGTACATTTTTGATACCAAAGACATTAAGGAATATGGGGCAAAGCTGCAAATGTAATCTGGATACATGATCTCTTCTGAATAGCCTGTTCTGGTTCTTATGAAAGTAATGAGACAGCACAGTAGCGAGGCTGGTAGAGGCCTCACAACACCAGAGAGCCGGATTCAATCCTGACCTCAGATGCTGTCTGTGTGGAGTTTGAAAGTTTTTCCTGTGACCATGTGGGTTTCATCCAGGTGCTACGGTTTCCACCTAGATCCCAAAGATGAGGGGTTGTAGGTTTATTAGCTGCTAAAAATCACCCCTGGTGTGTAGGGAATGAATAAGAAAGTGGGATCACATAGGATAAATCGGAATGGGTGATCTATGGTAATTGTGGACTCGTTGGGCCGAAGGCCCTGTTTCCATGCTGTATGCTTCTGTGACTGGCATTACTTATTTCTTAAAAAGATGGACGATGCCTTCCTACTTTTCAGTCAGAGAGATGGCAAGAGACTGAAAATTTACATGCAAAATACCTCATCCATAGATGTAAACATTTTTTTTTAATGGACCTAGATGGCATTGCCCTAGCTAGTTTCCTGGCAGCAGCTCTTGAGCATTTGTTTTATCATAACTACGTGCTTATCTTGTCTTAATGTGAATCTCTTGCTGTACAAAACTAATTTTCAAAAGCCAGTCCCTGCAGTGCCATTTTAAGTTATTCTGCACACATTACAGCTTCACAAGTTAAACCCTAAAATGCAATCTCTCCCCCCCCCACCCCCAAACTTCTGCCTTCTGCCATAAGATACAAACTATACTATTCCCAGCACAGCTGTTGAGATTGATTGAAAAAGGGCAACTGAAGTTTCTGAAGCACTTTTCTCAGGTGGTCTGCAGTTTGTCAGGTGTGCACAATATTTCAATTTGTTCACTTCAACTCAATTCTTGCGGTTCAGGAATTTTGCTGTAAAGGCCAGTATTTAAAAACAGTTTGAGCACTAGGACAGTGATTATTTTCTAAACATAAAACACATGTATTACTTCATTACGGTCTCAAGCGATTGCTCAAGCCCAGCACTTTTCTGTGCATTAAAAATCTTGCAATCCAGTTTGATGAAAAATACTGCTTGTTTATTATTCTTAAAAAGGGTAATTTAACTGATCGTTCAAATCTACCTTACCTCATCTAAATCACTGAAGTTTATACGCTGCTTCAGCCTCTCAAGCTCTGCAGAGTCTGAGACAGAGAAACGATAAGTATGCTTTGTGGGAGGGTAACTCTTGGGGGTTTTTGTCCTTCGGCGCCCAACACCCGGCGAGGATTCAGGAGAAATGTCATTTGTAAGTCGCTCTCACTTCCTCCACTTAACCTTTTCTTGTTCTTCTCAGATGACTTGTTGGCCTTCTTAAACTGAACACACCAATCCTATAAAGAAGAGTATAATTGTTCCACACTGGTTGGCAAAGGCTTTGTATTACTTCTGTAACACACACATTTATCGAAAATACAGGACCAAAGCAACCATATCATAATTTGGGTGTTGAATACTCAAGGCGAAAGGCCTTACAATGTCCCGACAGGTCTGATCGGGGATTAATTTATTAGCAGGTTATTCTTGTGTCATTCGTAAATTGAATTTAATTCTGATAAATCTCATAAAATTACCAACCCTGTGAAGAAATACAGGCTCAATAAAAGCAATCTTCATGAATTTCTTGTATTAATGAATGAGTGTCTACCTATGAGGGGAGGCACAGTGGCTCAGCAGTAGACATGCTGCCTTACAGCACCAGGGACCCAGGTTCGAGCCTGACTATGGACTGTGACCGCACGGGTATGGGGCTCCGGTTTCCTCCCACAATTGAAGGACGTACAGGTTTGGAGGTTAATTGGCTTCTGTAAACTGTAAATTGCCCCATGTGTGTAGGATAGTGCTAGCTTACGGGGTGATCGCTGGTCGGTGTGGACTCAGTTTCTAAGCAGTTTCTCCAAAGTCTAAATATGCTTGGATTCCCTACATTTCATTTCTGGGTTAAGTTCTCTCAAACCAACTGTCATTGTGTAATTTCTAAATACTCATCATATCTAGTAACCACATTACTTCCCCATGGCAACTTTGAACTGATCATATTCATAATATTCCATCTGTCCTATCCACCTTACCCCACCTCAGAATTTGAAAAACTTTGACCTGAAATGTTAGCTCTGTTTCTCCTACGTTTGCTGAATATTTCCAGCAGTTGTTTGTTATTATTTCAGGTTTTTCAACGTGCAATTTATTTTATATATTTTTGCCTAAATCTGTCATAACGAATGGTGAATAACACAGAAATTTACTGTTAATATTTTAAAGGATGGAGGGGAGATAATGCGGTAGAATGGTGAAAGATGGGAAGAAAACAACATTAAAAGACCCAGGATTGCAAAGATCAAGTACAATTCAATGCAGAATTTTATGCCTGGACATTTCATTATTCGGCCCATGCCGCTCTGATGCCATCTAGCTCAATAAGAGAGTTTGGTATTCTGAAAAACGCAAGGAATCATGGGATTTATCAAAGGTCACTGGCTATAAAGAAAAAGCGAATGAAACGCTGACTGCATAAACTGTATGTAAATTCTTTATCTTTATTCTTGATTTATGTGTAAAAATATATTTAATCTGAACTATTTTGAACTATTGACTGCATACAAATAGGATGCAGTCATTCATTACCATTGAATGAATGGTAAACACCTCCATTCAATATGTAACAAAATGGCAAACTTCCCAATTCTTTGTAATTTTGATTCTCCATTTTGCTCCCAATCTGACCTTTCTATCAGACTCCTAAATTGTTTTAATGAAAGCTCAAATTAAGGGCAATGAAAGGCACATCAGCATGGCACTAGGCACATTAACAGCCCACTCAATTCATCAATGACTACCACACCTACTACTCCAGAGCAAACAAAATCATGAGAGACCCCTTCCACCCCTGCAACGGACTGTTCCAGCTGCTACGGTCAGGCAAACGCCTCCGTTGCCATACGGTGAGAACGGAGAGGTTGAGAAGGAGTTTCTTCCCAGAGGCAATTCGGACTGTAAACGCCTATCTCACCAGGGACTAACTCTACAGAACGTTTTTCCTTCTATTATTTATTATGTAAAAGAATATGTGTGTTATGATTGTGTTTATAATTTGTTTGGTTGTTTTGTTGTTTGTCTTTTGCACAAAAAATCCGCGAGCATTGCCACTTTCATTTCACTGCACATCTCGTATGTGTATGTGACAAATAAACTTGACTTGACTTGACTTGACCTCGCCGTCTGAATCACAACACTCTACATTGAGGAGGCAAACCGACGGCCACTGGACTGGGAGAAATGCCGCGGTCTGCGGTTCCCGGCCCACCGGATAACATCCCTCCTGGGAGTCGGCACCGAGGCCCCCCGTGCCCGGCCCGACACCTCCGGCCGCCTCCGGACGGGAACGGGATACCCGGACGATGGACAGGGATGGCCCAGTGGCGGCGCCGGAGACCCCAAGGAGAAGCACAAAACATAAAGCACTCACTGAAACAAAGGTCTGATAACCAAAAATAACACACAGCAGATACGCACCCTCCAATGTTTATCTGTAGTGACCTATAACCTGGGTATGCACAATCGGAATACCAAACTCGCTTATGTTTAAAATATCCAAGTTTTGCAAACTTTGAACTATTGATTGCATACAAATAGGATGCAGTCATTCATTACCATTGAATGAATGGTAAACACCTCCATTCAATATGTAACAAAAATGGCAAACTTCCCAATTATTTGTAATTTTTGATTCGCCATTTTGCTCCCAATCTGACCTTTCTATCCTTGATTGTTCTAATGAATGACTCCTAAATTGTTCTAATGAAAGCTCAAATTAAGGGCAATGAAAGGCACATCAGCATGGCACTATGCACATTAACAGCCCACTCAATTCATCAATGACTATAATATCAGATATTTATTAAGTTGGTTACAGTGGACCTATCTTCTTTATTTGTTCCAAGATCATCTGTTTTGTGTTGTACCATCATTCCAAATATTTAACCTTCACCCCCCCACCTAACTCCATTTGCCCACCATCCCTGACTTCAACGATCACCTACCAGCCTTTGTCTCAGCCCTCTCGCTGATCTTAATATTGGCTATCTTCTGTGTGCATTCTCAGTCCTGATGTAGGATCTAGACTGATGCCAGATTTAGACTTGAAATATGGACCATCCCTGAGCCTCCACAGATCCTAATCAACACCATATTCTGCTTGGGTAGCCAATAATCGAATAGTATGAAGAATGAGTTTTCTAATTTCAGGGTGTTCCCTTCCCACTCCCACCAGTTTTCTCTCTGTCCTTTTGTTCACTTACATCATTCCTGTCACCCTCATTACCAAGATTTGCTACCATCCCCACTTGGTTCTATCTCCCCATCACCTACAAACCTTTCCACAGGGGTTTCCTCACCATTGGTTCACCTTTCTTATCTCCCTCCCCCTCATCTACCTGTTTCTAGCCATCAAATAACAACTGCAGTCTCTACCCTCTCCCACCCAGTTCCATTTGCATAATGATCTCCATCCCCCCCCCCCCCCCCCCCCCCCCCCACCCCTCCACCTTTTGCCTGTGCCCACCTATCATACAGATTGTCTTCCCTCTAACCCCTCCTCAGTCCTGATGCAGGTACATGATCGAAAACATTGTCCATCCCCGTGTTTCCACCGGTGCTGTTTGACCTCCTGAGTTATTCCAGAAGTTCACCATTGGCTCCAGATTTCAGCCTCTGTAGTCTCCCATTCCCAATTCTGTACAGTTCTATGATTCTATGAAAGAGTATTAAATCAATCTCTTTTTCGACAGATAGTGTCTAATGTGAACATCATTATTTTCTGGTTTCATTATCATTTTCGGTTTCTTCGTTAAATATAAAAATCGTACACAAATCCTTCCTCCCATTGAAAGTGCAGTGTATCAAGCTGATAAAATTGACTGCAATAAACAGAATTCCTAATTATTACCACAAAGCATCCTTCACCTCCAAAGCTCTGTAAATGTCACTAAAAATAGTGCATTACCCACAAGTGAAAACAAGTAAAGAACAAATGTGTTTTTACCCTGAATTCAAAATATTTGTTTAGCTTATCTCTATGCTATCAAATTAATAGCCCGTTCCTACATAATCCTCAAAGGGTATGCCAAGCATATAGATAAGCGTAGCGTTTCACTAGCAGTGTCCCCAAATGCCAAATCACTAGTTTGACATTACCAATGCTCTCAACAATAACTAGAATGTCATCCTACCCGATTATTTAACTGATCATCCAGACCTCCATTGTTCACTGTACAGTTGGCCAAGTCTGGTTCTTCAATGCTTTCCTCAAACAATGGGGTACCACCAGTTGCCATCTTTAGATGCTAGACAAAAAAAGTTGAAGTTTTTACATCACTTGAAGATCATAGTCTATTTTTATTATTTAACTAAAATATCTGGAGACATACATTCCCACACACTTCTGCCTTAATGTAGGTGCAGTTTTGATAATAGGGCAAATGATTCTTCCAGACTGTTGTAAAATACTGCTGGTATTTAAAGATCTGTCAATATTTATGGCTCAAGCACTATTGCTCTTGGTCAGACATTTCAGTTGCTTTGTTGTTTGCCACGCTGCCTTGACTACAACAGTGGTGAAAGCCGTTCATAACTGTTCACAGCCAAGATTAAGAAAATGCTGTACAAAAGAACCCAAATTAAATAAAACTAAACTAAATCTTCTCATGCGTAGATCAAAATGCCAAAACAGTTAGCAAAGATGCATTACAACTAGTTAAACAGAAATAATTTAGTTTGACAGATGAACAAAATAATAACATGATTTTCTAAATCACATGAGAATTTTACAACCTTATCAATTTGCTGCAAGTGATATAGTTTTAATCCCGAGACTGGACCGAGCGTTGGAATTCAACAATCAAAAGCCAAAAGAAACATTTATGGTTTCCTGCGCTAGGAAACGGGTTCAGACAGCGGGCGACCTCACCTCACCTCACCCAGTGCCCCCAACCCCGGCTGATCCAAGAGAAGGGTGGGAGTTGCCGCCGGCCGGCCGGCCAACCCCGGAGATGCTGATGGATGTTGACCGGCAATGGGACGACAGGCAGACCCGGCCGGCGGGTCAAGCACAAGTCCGCCACTGGCTGGACACACACCTAGCGGTTGAGGGCCGGGCCCAACGTATGGTTGGGCTGGGAGCAGAAATACGCACAGCCAGGCTCAGGGAACGGGAAGGCGGCTGGCGGACTGACTGGCCCACCGACCGTCTGTCTGTCTGTCTGTCTGTCTCACCCGGGGAGGAGACGGCGCCCACTGGAGCCGGAGCGGAGCGGCCGCGCGGATCGGCGGCGGTTCGCCAACGGAATCCCGGCTCGCGCCCTTTCCCGCACTCTCCCGCGAAGCGCCGAGCAGCCGTCGCGAGCCGTTACTGAAACCATAGCGATGGGACCGGAAGTGACGCGCCGAAAGACACAACAAACGCGATCAGCAGCCTCCGCCAGGCGGCAAATAATGCGCGAGGTTTTAATGCGCCTGCGTTCCCCTTCCCCTTCCGGCCGCTGGTGCAGCGCAACGTTCCAAAGCAAAGATTAAAGAGCAGCGCACCCACTCACTCGCCGCCATGGCGCCGCCGTCAGCGGGTGGCTCGGCTCAGCTCAGCGGCGGTTTACAGTAAATGTCGCTCCATTCCTGGCGAAATACCTCGTAACAGTGCTTTAAAGCCGCGGAGGCCAAGTCAATAGACATGTTTAAGATAGGTAGATTCTTGGTTTGTACGGGTGTCAGGGGTCATGGGGAGAAGAGAGGACAACGGTGTTAGGAGGGAGAAACAGATCAGCCATGACCAAAGATATCTTTGGCCAGTCTGAAGAAGGGTTTCGGCCCGAAACGTTACCTAGTTCCTTCGCTCCATAGATGCTGCTCCACCCGCTGAGTTTCTCCAGCATTTTTGTCTACCTTCATATCTTTGGCCATGACGGAGTAGACTTGATGAGCCGTATGGCCTAATTGTGCTCCTAGAACATAGAACATAGCTGAAATTCAGCGAGGAAACGCGATAATAGGACCTTTAAATCTCCACGGCAAATGTCTGCTAAGCACTTCCGCTGTTTTTCCACCTTCAGTTCCCTCTTGTCATTACCTTACTTTCTATCTTTTTTTTGCCTGAAAATTTAGGTCACTGTGCTTCACGGTCACCCCAACTAGCACAGAAAATTCCAGCTCAAAAATCGTCCCTTTTCCATGTTTTTAACGGGTGCAAAAGTGCGTGTTTCCCCATTCACTAACGTACCGAAGTGACATATGTCCTCCAGTTACATTTTTCGATCACGTGAGGGGGGATCTACGCTCATTTTAACTTTGGTGAAATCACCCTATAGCCAATGAACTGGCCTCCACTACCCTCTGCGGCAGAGAGTTCCAGAGATTCACCACTCTGTGTGAAAAAAGTTCTTCTCATCTCGGTTTTAAAGGGTTTCCCCCTTATAGAAACATAGAAATTAGGTGCAGGAGTAGGCCATTCGGCCCTTCGAGCCTTTGCCGCCATTCAATATGATCATGGCTGATCATCCAACTCAGTATCCCGTACCTGCCTTCTCTCCATACCCCCTGATCCCCTTAGCCACAAGGGCCACATCTAACTCCCTCTTAAATATAGCCAATGAACTGGCCTCAACTACCCTCTGTGGCAGAGAGTTCCAGAGATTCACCACTCTCTGTGTGAAAAAAGTTCTTCTCATCTCAGTTTTAAAGGATTTCCCCCTTATCCTTAAGCTGTGACCCCTTGACCTGGACTTCCCCAACATCGGGAACAATCTTCCTGCATCTAGCCTGTCCAACCCCTTAAGAATTTTGTAAGTTTCTATAAGATCCCCTCTCAATCTCCTAAATTCTAGAGAGTATAAACCAAGTCTATCCAGTCTTTCTTCATAAGACAGTCCTGACATCCCAGGAATCAGTCTGGTGAACCGTCTCTGCACTACCTCTATGGCAATAATGTCCTTCCTCGGATTTGGAGACCAAAACTGTACGCAATACTCCAGGTGTGGTCTCACCAAGACCCTGTACAACTGCAGTAGAACCTCCCTGCTCCTATACTCAAATCCTTTTGCAATGAAAGCTAACATACCATTCGCTTTCTTTACTGCCTGCTGCACCTGCATGCCTACCTTCAATGACTGGTGTACCATGACACCCAGGTCACGCTGCATCTCCCCCTTTCCCAATCGGCCACCATTTAGATAATAGTCTGCTTTCCCGTTTTTGCCACCAAAATGGATAACCTCACATTTATCTACATTATACTGCATCTGCCAAACATTTGCCCACTCACCCAGCCTATCCAAGTCACCTTGCAGTCTCCTAGCATCCTCCTCACAGCTAACACTGCCCCCCAGCTTAATGTCATCCGCAAACTTGGAGATATTGCCTTCAATTCCCTCATCCAGATCATTAATATATATTGTAAATAGCTGGGGTCCCAGTACTGAGCCTTGGGGTACCCCACTAGTCACTGCCTGCCATTGTGAAAAGGACCCGTTTACTCCTACTCTTTGCTTCCTGTTTGCCAGCCAGTTCTCTATCCACATCAATACTGAACCCCTAATGCCTTGTGCTTTAAGTTTGTATACTAATCTCTTATGTGGGACCTTGTCGAAAGCCTTCTGGAAGTCCAGATACACCACATCCACTGGTTCTCCCCTATCCACGCTACTAGTTACATCCTCGAAAAATTCTATAAGATTCGTCAGACATGATTTACCTTTCGTAAATCCATGCTGACTTTGTCCAATTATCCTTAAGCTGTGACCCCTTGTCCTGGACTTCCCCAACATCGGGAGCAATCTTCCTGCATCTAGCCTGTCCAACCCCTTAAGAATTTTGTAAGTTTCTATAAGATCCCCTCTCAATCTCCTAAATTCTAGAGAGTATAAACCAAGTCTATCCAGTCTTTCTTCATAAGACAGTCCTGACATCCCAGGAATCAGTCTGGTGAAACTTCTCTGCACTCCCTCTATGGCAATAATGTCCTTCCTCAGATTTGGAGACCAAAACTGTACGCAATACTCCAGGTGTGGTCTCACCAAGACCCTGTACAACTGCAGTAGAACCTCCCTGCTCCTATACTCAAATCCTTTTGCTATGAAAGCTAACATACCATTCGCTTTCTTCACTGCCTGCTGCACCTGCATGCCTACTTTCAATGACTGGTGTACCATGACACCCAGGTCTCGCTGCATCTCCCCTTTTCCTAGTCGGCCACCATTTAGATAATAGTCTGCTTTCCTGTTTTTGCCACCAAAATGGATAACCTCACATTTATCCACATTATACTGCATCTGCCAAACATTTGCCCACTCACCCAGCCTATCCAAGTCACCTTGCAGTCTCCCAGCATCCTCCTCATAGCTAACACTGCCCCCCAGCTTAGTGTCATCCGCAAATTGGAGATATTGCCTTCAATTCCCTCATCCAGATCATTAATATATATTGTAAATAGCTGGGGTCCCAGCACTGAGCCTTGCGGTACCCCACTAGTCACTGCCTGCCATTGTGAAAAGGACCCGTTTACTCCTACTCTTTGCTTCCTGTTTGCCAGCCAGTTCTCTATTCACATCAATACTGAACCCCCAATGCCGTGTACTTTAAGTTTGTATACTAATCTCTTATGTGGGACCTTGTTGAAAGCCTCCTGGAAGTCCAGATACACCACATCTGCTGAACTAACAAACTTATGGGCCTGTCCCACTTAGTAGGAATGTTACAGAATTTTGAGATTTTAAAAATCAAGCCTGTAGTTTATCCCATCAGATAAAGCATAAAAAGAACTTTAATTTGATACCTAGTTCACTTTCATATCTTCAGTATTAAAACCGTTATGGTCATTTTCATACTGGGAAATTAGCATCTTGTTCCCTATTGCTTTTCCATTGACTTAACACAAAAGCTGTGATCGAGGACAGTCAATTAACATAAAAGCCCATCACTTTTTTAAAAATTAAGAGAACTGTGAAATTTTCAGTTATTATAGATCGAAGCATTCTGAAACATGATACATCTTACTTGGATGACCTGAAATTAAAGTATATAATTAGTTAATTACCTAATTAAGCAACTAATTACAAAATTAACCGTTGTGACGGAAATAGTAATTGTAAAGGAGTCAAGTTTGACACACTGTGACCTTTACTTAGTCTTTTATTAAAGCACGTCACAGACATCCCAGCACTGACTGCATCTAGTTTTCAGGCGTACTGGAACCAAGAGGGAGGAACAAGGGGAGGATATCACAGTTATACTGATATGGCTGGGCGTGGTCAGTGGTGTTGAGGTAGCTACATTATAGGTGGCATGCATAAACCATCTACATCCTTTCCCTTAGAAATTTAAAATTGAAGTCATAACAGTGGCAGGGTGGTTATACAACACCTGCAATCTAAACGAAATCACCGTAACGGACAGGAGGTTTGACAATCCGACCCGAGCGAGTGCGCATGGCACCCTCACCTCCCCACCCGAAAGAAGAGGAGGAGGAGCAGGAACAGCCAGGAAGGAGAAAGCCGGCGGAGACCCAGCCGGGAATGCGGAAGGAGACCCGACCGGCACAGGCGAGCCAGGGGAAGGAGACGGGGTAGAAGGAGTAGATGTCGGGGGAGAAAGAGGAGAGCGGGCAGGGGAGGAGAACCCCCGAAGAGCAGACGGAGGAGACCGCGGCAAACGGACTAAACGGGGCATGCTGCGAGCCGAGGGGTAATTAGTAGTGGGAGGCTCGAAACGCAACGGAGGAGCATATGGGGCCGCAGGATGAGGCTTAGGCTCGTTGACAGCCAACAAGTGCTGGCGACTACGGCGGTAGATAGTTCCTTCAAAGTCCACCAAGTAGGATCTTGGTGAATTGTCCACCCCAACCACGGTTGCGAGTCTGGAGAATCCGGTGGCAGTCTGAATGCGGACGACCTGGCCAGGCAGTAGTGGTGAGAGAGGGCGGCAGGACTTGTCGTGAGAGCGGCGCTGTACTTCATGCCTTTGAGCAATCCGTTGCTGGACGGCAGCAGGCTGGAGGACCTTGGGCACTAGGGATTGCTGGGCGATCGGCATCGGTGGGCGAAGAACGCGGGACATCAGACGTTGGGCAGGGGATCGCATGGTAGTGTCCCTGGAAATGTTACGAAGGTTTAACAGACCCTGGTAGAAGTCACCATTGGAGAGACGAGACTGCTCGAGCAAGTTCTTGGCACTGCGGACGGCACGTTCAGCCAGGCCATTGCTCTGCGGGTATTCAGGGCTGCTGGTGTAGTGAGTGAAGTTCCACTTCACAGCGAAAGCTTTAAATTCTGCACTGGTGAATTGACGGCCGTTGTCGGTCTGCAAGCGGACCGGGGACTCAAAAGTGGCGAAGTGTCGGCGCAGCTTACTGATGACCATTTCAGAGGTGATAGCAGGGAGAAGGTCTACTTCGAACCAGTTCGAGTAGGAATCGACCAACACTAGATATTGCTTGCCACGCCATTTAAATATGTCCGCAGCCAGCGATGACCAGGGCATGGCAGGGGCAGGCTGCTGCAGAAGCGGCTGGCGCTGCTGATGTGGGGCAAGAGTGTTGCAATCAGGACAGGAGGCTACTCGGGCCTTAATGTACTTTGCCATGCCAGGCCAATAGTATTGTTCTTGGGCATGTGAGACAGTGGCATCGGCTCCGGGGTGCCCCATGTGGGCAGCGGTGTAGTACGAGTCGTACAGGGAGGCAGGGCCGACCACCTTGTGACCCTTGATGATTATCCCGTCCCGGAGCACCAGTTCATCGCGAACCAGAAAGAAAGGGTGGACACCAGCAGGCAACGAAGTCCGTTTGCTTGGCCACCCGCGCTGGATGACAGCTGCGAGCTGTTGCAGGTCGGGGTCGTTGGCAGTGTGCTCAACCAGGCACTGCAGCTGCTTAGAGGGAACAAAGTTGACATTGAGTACCTGCAGATCCTCCTGTTCGTAGGGATGTCTGTCGCAGGAGGACCGGGGGACTCTGGACAGCGCGTCAGCCACATGCATCTCAGTGCCCCTCTTGTAAACGATCTGAAAGTCGAACCGCTGGAGCTGTAGCATCATTCGCTGGAGTCTGGCTGGAGCGATGTGGATAGGTTTGTTGAGGATCGTCACCAAGGGTTGATGATCCGTCTCGACAGTGAACCTGGTACCGAAAAGGAAGTCCTTGAACTTGGAGCAGGCGAACACAACCGCCAGAAGCTCCTTCTCTATTTGTGCATAGCGCTGCTCAGTGTCCGTCATGGTTCGCGAGGCATAGGAAATTGGCTGCAGCGAGCCATCATCATAGAGCTGCAGGCAGGCAGCACCTAGTCCAAAACGGGAAGCGTCGCACGTAACCACAATTGGACGCTGCAGATCGAAGAACTTGAGAGTCGGCGTGCTGATCAGCTGCGTTTTGAGGAAATCGGAAAGCCTGCTGGTGTTGGGGAAACCAGGACCAGGCAATGTCTTTTTTCGTCAGTTGCCTCAGGGGTGCGCTCAACTCGCTGAGGTCGGGGATAAACTTCCCCAAGTAGTTGACCATGCCCAGGAAACGCTGCAGGCTGGTAACATCTGTCGGGGCAGGCAGCTCAGAGATAGCGTTGTCTTTTGCGGATCAGGTTTCAGCCCGCGGGCCGTGAGAATATGTGACCAACATATGGTACCTCAGCTCCAAGGAACCTGCATTTTGATGGGTTAGCTTTAAGTTGATCTGGCGAGCGTGGTCTAGAATCCGTCAGGGGTGGCAATCATGCTCAGCAGCATCTCTCCCATAAATTATAATGGCACACGGCAGACCAGCAAACAGTTGCTCCATGGAGCGCTGAAACACTTCGCTAGCGGAGTTGATGCCGAACGGCATCCGCAAAAATTTGTATCTTCCGAAGATGGTTAAGTCTGAAGTGCCAAAAGTGGTTAAGTCTGAGGACCGTTTGTCTAGGGGTATTTGCCAGAACGAGCTCCTGGCATCAAGGACGGAAAACACCGTGGCCAGACCGACCTGGGCAGCAACATCTTCTACAGTCCTCATAGGGTAGTGGGGATGTTTTATTGCCAGATTCAAATCCTTGGCGTTGATGCACACCCGTAATTCGTTCTTACCCTTCTTCATGGTGGCGACCATGGTGGAGACCCACTCGGTGGGATCACTGACGGCTTCCAGCACTCCCATGTCAACCATGTTTTTCAGCATGGCTTCGACCTTGCCCTTCATGGCAAACGACACCCTGTGTGGGGCACGGATCACAGGCACTACCGAGGGGGTCAGTTGCGATCTTGTATACAAGTGGCAGCTTCCCCAACTTATCATCGAAGAGGTCAGGGTACTCGGAGAGTGGATTCAGCATCACCCGCACTTTGTGGACCATACGGTCGAAAGACACCAGACCGAGATCCTGGCAGGCTTGATTGCTTAGTAGAGTTACACAGTCACAGTCCAGAATAAAAAACGACAGGTCACGGGATGATTTCTGCAGCACACAATGGAAGGTGGCCCTCCCCACAGGTGTTAGCTCCTCTCCCCCATAAGCACACAATATAGAGCGATCAGCAGTCAACAGCTCATTATTTCTTATCTGTTTGAATAGGGATGTTAACATAACATTCACCTTCGCCCCCGTGTCGAGCTTCGCGGAGAAGGACTTGTTGTTGACAGTAATGAGCACAGAAGGATCGGGGAGGCGAGATCGGCTATGAACGAGAGTGTAAACACTAGTATCTCCCATGGAAATGCTGGGCTCAGAGTCGGGGGGGCAGTGTCGACAGAAGACTGGGAATCGAGTTCATTATCAACTTGCTGAAGGTTGTTTAAGAATTGTATAGGAGCTGGGGGAACGTTCCCACGGGAGCGACAGGCAGCTGCAAAGTGGTTCATCTTCCTACAGAAATTACAAGCTTTGCCAAATGCTGGGCACTGCGACTGCATGGAGTGGACATAATTGCAGTTGGGGCACTTCTTGGCAAGCGGGACCCGAGGAGCATGAATGGGCCGAGGCGTAGGGCGAAAGTTGTCTTGTTTGTGACAGGGCATGGCAACACCAGTCAGATTAATAGCCCAGTTGTCAGATCCCCTCTGCCCATGTGGCGGGGCAACTACTTCAGCAATACGGCATGCATGCATTGCCTGAGTCAGGGTGAGGTCTGGTCTTTGCAGTAGATCAGCATGTAGCTTCTGATCGAGCATGCCGGTGACAAGGATATCTCTGGTGAGCTGGTCATGCATGGTCTCGAAACGACACCGCTGAGCAAGGTAGCGCAGGTCAGCGATAAAGCATTCAACAGGCTCATCAGGCTGCTGCTTCCGTGTAAAAAATCTAGCCCGCTCCAATATGCGGTTGGAGGGCAAGTCACAAATCTCCGCAAACTTGCGTAAGAGACATACCGGGTCATTGGCAGATTCCGCCGGCTCGATGACCTGGTCGTTGTCATCCAGGACCGCTGGATTGTAGATGAAAGCCTGAGCTCGTTTCATAGCGTCGGGACCGGCAAGGTTCAGCAGGAGGGAAGCTTTGACCGCATCTGGGTCATTTCGGTGCACGATGTTGTAAAGGAGTCAAGTCTGACACACTGTGACCGTTACTTAGTCTTTTATTAAAGCACATGTCACACACGTCCCAGCACTGACTGCATCTAGTCTTCAGGCGTACTGGAACCAAGAGGTAGGAACAAGGGGAGGATATCACAGTTATACTGGTATGGCTGGGCGTGGTTAGTGGTGTTGAGGTAGCTACATTATAGGTTGCATGCATAAACCATCTACAGTAATAAACTCCCAGACAACCTTGAAAATTCAAAAATGTGATATTCTCAAGATCAGAACTTTAATATTATTGTATTATATGCTGTAAGTCCGTAACAGACAGGTAAAGAAATTACAATTTTTAGCAAAAAGACCAAGTCTTCATGGAGAAGATCAGCTGCTTGCTGGTGCATTGGCATATCATAATCAGCATCATCATCATAATCCTCAGACTGCGACCAATAGGCAACTCTGTACACCTTGTTTTTACTTTCAATTTTGGCATTGTAAACTACAAGTTTTTGCTCTTCAAACCATACATGACATGCTTTTCTGCCCACTACTTTCCCATTTAGACTGACTTTTTCGAAACGAGGTATACAAGTACAAGATGTGTCCATTTTTAAGATCCCTCTTAGACTCGGGCATGACAGAAATTGACTTCAAGGTGAGCTCTAGCTATGCCAGGCTGGGCATTTGGATTGACAATTTCTTCTTCGGAGGCATTTCTTCTTCGGAGGCATCTGTTTAAAATGCAAAGAAAAAAAAAAACACTGAACAGCATTGAGTATAAACAAGTTATTATTTGCAGTTTTATTATTTTATTCAACAAAATGCCCAACACAAGTTAAATGTTAAAACAAATAGTAAACACGCAACAAAAAATTCATATTCATCAGTGTCATCAAATCAATTAAATTCATCTAAATTCAATGACTAGATCTAAACATCTATCCCATTCTTAAGAAAAGGCTAAAAATATGTTTTTAAATAGCCAAAGTATCCAAATAACAAACTGATGTACTGTGTACATAATGTACTGTGGAAGTTTTTAGTCAGATATTTAGTATGGAAAATATTGATCATGGATAGACAATAACACAAAATATAGATAATTTAGATGTTCATGACATGATTGGGCAAAAAATAATGAATTTGATTATCTTGAGAATGGATGTTTGTGGATTATGATACAGAGATCGGATTGTGGCTGCCGCCATGATTTTACTCATGCTCACAGCCGGCAGGCAAGACAAGGCTGATAACGGGGCCTAAATGTCATATTTCGCATCATCAGATTAAATGAAATTACACCAAAAACTAGATAAGATGTTAAATAAACATCCTACAGTACATACCTTTTGTTTTGTCCTGAACTTGCGATCCGTGATTTTGAAGTCAGGGCTAACATTCATCCAGCGATTGGGATTCAACAGACCAGCAACTTTTTTTTTTTAAATTGCGAACGGGATAACAGAACAAAGTTTCTTCATGAGCTTGTCGTATGAGCAAATCCCGTTCCCACAACCAATAAAAACCTGCAATTTAATCACCCCTCCCACAGCCTCTTGAGTCGCACGCACAGGCAGTGGGCAGATCTGGAGCGCCACTGATGGCAGGAATTTGTAACAACGCTACATTTAGGTGATTTTTTAGACGACTACAGGCGACTAGGCTATCGCCACATGGTCGCCGGGGTGTCGCCTGTATGGTTTCCTCAGTCGCCCAAAGAGTTGTACCTTTTATCTGGTCGGCGCTGGATTTTGAATTGTTCAAAACTTATTGACGACAGTCGGCGCCCGGGGGCTTGACGTCAACGCTCATAGCCTGACTTAGGTGCTGTCACCAGGATGACGTAGGCTGTCGCCGGCGCTGACGTCGGTGAAATCCAATACTTACCTCAACTTACGTCAACCCATGACAGGTACCGGCGACTGAATTGTCTTACCTTGTTGTAGCTTGTTGCAGGTGGACGTAGTTTGTCGTAGGTGTGGTTGTAGGTGGACGTCCAAATGGGTCGCCGGTTTTCGGTAGCTTGTCTTGGCTTGACGTTGACTAGGTTATTGTAGACATTGTCGTAGACATTGTCGTAGGGGGGTCCAGTCGCCGGTTTTTCAGTGACCTGCTACGACAATGGCAATCGTCGAAATAATCGCCTAAGTGGGACAGGCCCATATAGGACGTACTCACTGGATACTGACTCCTATGTACTGTGTAAACATATTCCATAGGCTTTAACCTCAAACAATTTATTTACCCGTGTAATTCCCAAACTATAGCTTTAATGACGGATATATTTTGTGTAAAACTGACTTTTCAATGTATATCTTGACAAAATAGGTTATTTTCAAAGTAAAGCTAGTTGTACTGCTTCTCATGCATTTAACTTGATATTGTTAAAATGCTGAAATAGCAAGAGGTAACACATTAAATACACCATTTACAATTACTATAAAGTTAAATATCTAACAAAAACATTTAACTTTTATTTGAATGTTCATTTCAAGAGCCAGGACCTTGGACTTCAATACATCAGATGAATCTTTGATCTATTAAGGAAAGGGGTGTTTGAAGAGCATGACCTGCCCATTTTACATGAGACACTACAGAAACGGGTACTTAAGGAATGAAAGATATCAAGCTGGCTCCACAAAATCATCCAAACATTGGATGTGTTAAGGTTCATTTTCTTAAAACAGACAACTTACAATAAGTTAGGTAAAACCAACACAAGCTTTACTGATCATTTAGCCTGCGAGAGTGCTAGGAGATACAAGGTCAAGCATACAGCAGATACTTAACTCCTCCAAGGCCATCACTCTAATGAATGAAGACATAAAGCATATTTTTATAGTATTTCGGAAACATAGTCACATATTTATACAGAGTTGCAGCAATGACGTCTAACATATTAATCACAGCTCTACCCATTCAAAGCATGCTTGTCACTAATACAATACTTCTCATGCTATGGTTATATTGATCACAAACTTTAGTTACAAAACCCCCAAATAACAGGAAGTTAGTCAAAGGTCTATCATCTGCAGTACCTTCTTAAACAATGTTTAAAGGATCCTTAATAATTGCCCACAGATGTTTCAGTATACAGAAACTTCCAATGTTTCAGAAAGCTTATCCTCTCTTAAGGCTTCTGTTTACAGAAGCCAGAACCTTCTCAAGAAGTACATCCACTCTCACCATTGTCAATAGCTTTTGCTTGGGCACAACAGGAAGCAGCTTGGATGCAGTTTGAATGCTGGCCTCCAATTTCCTGATTACCCAGCCCTTCGACAGAACCCAAATTTCAAAGCTTTCATTTACTCAGAACCCAAAACCCAAATAAGTCAAATTAATCTTTACTTAATAAAATAATAAAATATTCCATTATTAACTAGGATATTATCAGATGAATAACTAAGCGAATGGCTGCGTCTCTTCCAAAGTCTGGATTGTCAACATTGGTATTGATTCAATATTGTCACGCGTACCAAGATACTATGAAAAGCTTTGTTTGCGTGCTCTCCAATCAAATCGTACTAGACATGAATACCACCAAGCCACACACAAGTACAAAAGGCAGTGCAAAGAGAAAAATACTGGAGTACATAATATAGTGTTGCAGCTTATGGGGCGAAGGCAGGAGAATGGGATTATGAGGGAAAGATAGATCAGCCATGATTGCATGGCCAAATTCTGCTCCTATCACTTGTGACTTTTATGGGGTGCCAGTTACAGAGAAAACGTGCATGGTCTTCAATGTGTTAGGTTTGAGGATCTGGTCAACACCCTAGTTTATGGGAGGACATTTAAGTAATTTGATGTAAGCGAGGAAAATGCTAATCCTGAATCTGGTGGTATACATGCTTTCAAGCTTTTGTATCTTCTGCTCAACAGGAGAATGAAGAAGTGGGAATGCCTGCAAGTGAAATAGGTCTTAATTATGTTAGCTCCTTTCCTGAGGCAGTCTTAAGTGTAGATGGCGTTCGTGACAGGGAGTCTCATCTGTGTGATGAACTGGACTGATAGACCCAATATGTGGGTTGGTCAGTCAGGGAAGACGTGAAAAACTTACTTAGTCTCCTGAGGGACAACAGGCATTGGTGTGCCTACTTGGCCATGGCTGCATTTGGTAATATCAGACAAATTGCTGGTTTTATATACACCTAAGAACATGAAGCTGTCAAATATAGGGCCTGTCCGACTTGGCCGTCATTTGTGCCTCATTTACTCATTATATGTAAATGAGGTCGACGGATCGTGACGCGTGGGGTGCGCTTGCGTTGCGCATGGTGAGGCGTGGAATCGTATGCGGCAGCATGCGGTCTCGCGCGGCGCTCCAGGATTTAGTACAGGAACTAAATCCTCGCGCGCCACCTGACATATCGCGTACGCACGCTGATGCATTGGGTACGCACGCTGACGCATTGGCGTCGTACGCTGGCGTCCTGACGCCTCACATGTATCGCGTGGTGACGCATGGTTACGTCATCGTGTGTCAACGTCCTTGCGTCAACGTCCTGCCCCGCACCACAGGGTATTCTAATGACATCACGCGCACCAGATGGCTGTGATGACGCGTGGTTTGCACGCGACATCGCGCATCACAACGCGTCGACCTATTTTACATATGACGCGTAAATGAAGCGCAAATGACGGCCAAATGGGACAGGCCCTTATCTTCATTTTGACACCGTGGATGCTGATTGTGGCATGTACACCACACTGCTAACTAAAGTCAATAATTAGCTTCTTCTTGCTGATTTACAGGGAGAGGTTGATGTCTGGATATCATGTTACTAATCTATCACCTTCCTGTACTCCATTTATTATTGTTTGTAATCTGGCCCACTATAATGGTGCCACTTGTAAATGGAGTGAGAGCAATATCTGGCCATACAGTCGTGAGAGTGTAGAGAGTGTAAGGGGCTGAGAAATCATTCTGGTAGGTCACCAGTGTTGAGAATTGTCATGGAGGATGTTTGGTGGCCTATCCTCAGTCACTATGGTGTATGGATCAAGACGTCAAGGATCCAGTTGGAGAGGTGGGCCAGGAGTTTGATGAGACTGGACCTGGTGGCCGGTGTCCCGTCGGTCCGCATATGACATCACAATGGGATCTCATTTACATAAACTGCCTGTGCATTTACAAAAGAAATACGAGATTTTCATTGTGCGGGGGTGGGATCGGGGGGAGGTGAGCGCTGATGCATCACAATGGGATCTCATTTACATTTTTTTTAAACTCGCTGTCCCCGATAAAGCTGGACACAGACACAGACAGGGCCCAGAGCAGCGCTCCTCCCTCCCCCTCCCACGGCTCAAGACGCAGTCTCAAAAACTCATTGACTGACTTTCAGTTATTTTTAAATGTCGCGCACGCTGGACACAGACACAGACGGCCTGGAGCAGTGCTCATCCCTCCCCCCCCCCCCCCCCCCCCCCCCCCCCCCCCCAACTGCTCCAGACCGGAATATTGTGTTGAGGGAACAAGGCTCAACGGGTCCCACGGGGTAGGGAGTGGAGAGGACAATGTTAACAAAGACAGGGCTCTCAGTTCAATGAGAGATTTGTAACATTGTTGTCAGGAGAGGGAGGAAGTGTGGGAGGGGACGATGAGAGGATTGTTGTTTAATGTTATTTATACAGATAGAGGGAGCGGATGGGTGTAGGGAGGGGAGAGGGTTATGGTTGGAGTGAGGGAGGGAGGGACTGAAGGTAGGGGAAAGGAGGGAGAGGTGAGGGAGGGAGTGGAGGAGGGGCGAAGGAGAGGGGAAAGAAGAGGGAGGGTGAAGAGGAGGGGAGGGAGTGCTGGGAGATGAGGGGAAATGAGCCATGCCTGCGCAATTGGGGGCTATGGGTGAGTGGTGGAATATTGCATTGGGGAACAGGTAGCGTTGGGGGAACGGATGAGTGGTGGAATATTGCGTTGGGGAACGGGGCCCTACGGGTCCCACTTGGTCTAATATATTACTAAAACCCGCATCTTGTTTCCATATTTGTTTGACTGGTTTGTATTTGTGCAAAAACGGTACAGGATAGCGCTACAATCTTTGGCCCACCATACTCACCATTGTCATGTGATGTAAATTTAACACGTAAAAAAAAACTTTAAAAAAACTGTATTCAACTTGTCCTGCCCATCAGCAGTGTTCCACCCCACAATGATACATTGATGGGATTAATTTACATTTTTTTTAAGTCCGTTTTAAAAACCACCGCAGGTTCCACCTCACAATGGCATCATAATGGGATCCTGAATTTCATTTACATTTTTTTTAAAAGCCGTTTTTCATTTTGGGGAACTCGATACCTGGGACATTATAAAGCTTGAAAACCACCAGCACCCAGTCTATCTGGGAGTAGCTTTAGATCGTACCCTCAGTTACAAGGCACACACCCAAAAGACGAGAGCCAAGGTCTCAACCTGGAACAGCCTTCTACGACAACTAACAAACTCAAAGTGGGGGGCTCATCCAAGTACACTGCGTACTCCTTGTGCTTCTCCACCACTGAATATGCCTGCCCAGCATGGAGCAGATCATGCCATGCACGTAAAATAGACCCTAACCTCAACGAGACCTGCAGGATAGTGACTGTGTGCATCAAAACAACCTCGGTGCACTGTCTTTATGCCCTCTCTGGCATCGCTCCCCCTGACATCCGCAGAGCAATCATCACAAAAGCCGCGCGCACACAAAGCAGGCCAATGACAACCGGCACTCACTCCATGAACACTCTGCTGCCCAGAAACGGCTCAGCTCCATGAGCAGCTTCTTGGACACTACTGAAGTACTGGAAACCACCCCAACTGATGCCAGGATTACTGAATGACAGAAGCAGTGGAACAGCCTTGGCAGCCAGACAACAGAATAGATGGAGAGGTGCATCACCCCAAATGAATGCCTCGCTACCGGCCATGATCAACCTGTCTGGAAAACACTGAACCGCCTGCGGGTCGGCGAAGGACGCTGCAAGGTGTCCATGAAAAAATGGAAAATAACAACTTCCGATGCATGTGTGCGCGGCAAATCTCAAACCATGGAACACATCATGAGATGTATCCGGTAACATGTCAGCCCATGCCTGCGCAGTTGGGAATATTGTGATGGGAAACGGGACCCAATCGGTCCCACTTGGTCTAGTATCTATCTATCTATATTACTAAAACTCTGTTCTTGACCGGTTTTGGCCATCTGTGCTGCGATTTCCGAGAGAACGCCGCCACCTACGGCCGTCATTTTTGGCCACCTCGCTCAGAGCCCCCCTCCGCCATATGTGTGCCGAGGATTTTTCCAGTCGATTAAATATGACAGAGATATTAATGATTTTACAATATTCTCCATTCTCTCTGCTGCCCCCGCTGGCGGCATGGGGGAGGGACTATAAAACCAGGAAGTGGTGTGCCTCAATCAGTCTCTCTCTCTCTCTCTCTCTCTCTCTCTCTCTCTCTCTCTCTCTCTCTCTCTCTCTCTCTCTCTCTCTCTCTCTCTCTCTCTCTCTCTCTCTCTCTCTCTCTCTCTCTCTCTCTCTCATGAGGGTTGACAGAGTGGGGGATGGGAGAAGAAGAAATGTTATTTCAACATTGTCTTTAGAGGGAGAGTTTGGGAGGGGAGAGGTGAGGGTGGGAGTGCCTGCGGGTAGGGAAAAGGAGAGGGAGGGAGAGGTGACAAAGAGACAATGGGATCATCAGCAAGGGGAGTAAGGAGAGAGTGAGATTTTTGCTACCCCCCCCCACATGGGAAGGATTGATTGGCTCCAGGAAGCGCCGACAAGGATTGTTTGTGTTGAGGGAACGGGTTGCATTGGGAGAACGGGTGAGTGGTGGAAACGGGTTGCATGGGGAAACCGGTGAGTGGTGGAATATTGCATTGGGGAAACGGGGCCCATGGGTCAGGGGGGTAGGGAGGGGAGAGGGGTTATGGAGGGTGGGAGGGAGTGATTGAGGGTAGGAGAAAGGAGAGGGAGGGAGAGGTGAAGAAGGGGGGTGAAGTGAGGGGGTGAAGAGGGAGAGTGAAGAGGAGGGAGAGGGAGTGTTGGATGAGGGAAAATGAGCCTCGCCCGCGCAGTTGGGGGCTATGGGTAAGTGGTGGGTCAACGGGTCACGTTGGGGGAACGGGTGATGGGGTGATTGGCTCCAGGGTGGCCTGTCTAATGGGTGAGTGCCGACGCGACGTTCGGGGACCAGCCCTACCGTATGACGCCGCGCCCCTCCCTCGCATTGGGGGACAGGGCCCAACGCGTCCCACTTGATCTAGTATATTATACTAAAAGTCTTGTCTTGTTTGGACGTCGGTCTGCATGCGTGCGAGTGAGCGATCTCAAGGAACTACGACAAAATGGTACACAATAGCGCCAAAAACTTTGCAGAACCTTACTCAGCTTTTTCCCCTCGTCATTCTTACAAATTTCTTTCAGATTTGATGTTATATTTCACATGTTATTGATATTTAAAGTTTTTAAAAAGCCAACTTTGAAAATATTAACTGCCTTTGAGAGGGAGACTCTTCCAGCAGCTTCCAGTGATGATGTCACAATGGCATCTCACAGTCATCCAATCACAATGGCATCTCATTTACACATGCTGCAGTGAAGATTCCGACAACCGATAATGACATCACAATGTGATCTCAGCTGCCAATACACAAGCTATGAGAGTGTTTTTACATAGTTTTAAGGAGAGGGACGTAGTGGGGAAGATTAGTAAGATTAAATGAGAACTTACCAGTTTGAAGTTTGATCTTTATTTTATCGACTTCCGGTGGCGGCATGCTTTGCTAGCAGTCGCAAACCTTTTAGCTCCGCTGAAAAAATCGCGATTTTTCGCGTTAAAATCGGGTCTGGAGGTCGGGACCGATCTTAAAGACTTACCGGAGTTTCATGTCGCGGTGCTGATGACGTCATCAGTAAGCGCCGTGGATTTAACGGAGGGAAACCGATTTTAAATGAAAAATACATCTACAGGTCAGAGCCCACAGAGGAAAGTGACAAAACAACTTCTGAAGACTAAGGAACACCAAGAAACTGCAACACTAACCTCTGGAGTGGATTCTGGAATGGCTACACGATCTAAGACTGAGTTGATCACAAAAGAGAAAACTGAAATGGAGGAATTAAGGAACTCGGTAAGAGATTTGAAAGAGGATGTGAAAGCTGGAAATTTAAACTTGATGGAAAACATACAATCCATTAATGCTGGTAATGAAAAAATACTCGCGGGCATTGGCGCTCTGCAAAAAAAAGTTGATGATGTGCAAGAAGAGCTAACGGGGAAAATTACTAAGGTGGCAGAAGAGTCCACAAAGATGTTTGAGGCTGTGCATGAAACTATTTCCGCAAATGCAACTGCAGTGAAAGATTTGGAAGCTGTTGTGGAAGAGATGGCTGGAGAAATGGAGGCAATGAAGTCAGAATTAGACAGCCTTAAGAGCCAATTTACAAAAGTATCTGATAAATGTGTTGAACTAGAAGCTCGCTCAAGACGTCAAAATATACGAATACGTGGAGTGAAAGAGGGAGCTGAGGGGGAAAACGCTCGTGAGTACACTGCCAATTTAATTAAACATGTACTCAATTTACCTGAAGCACCAGTAATTGAAGAAGCACATCGACTACCTAGATTTAAACCAAGATTTCAAGGAGAACAAGCCTACCCACGACAGATTATAGTCAAACTTCGGGATATCCCAACAGTGGAAGCGCTGTTGAAAAAAATTAAATACGGAGAGAAGATGATGTATGGAAATGATTCTATTAAACTTCTACGGGACTACCCTTATGAGATTGTGCTAAAGAGAAGAAAGTTCTCACAGACCAGAGAAGCTCTCTACGGTGTCAAGGGCGTCATATCTGGAGTGTTTTATCCGGCTAGGATGCGTATCACTTTCAAGGGAATCTCAAAAACATTCACTAACCCGGTAGAATCCCTTAAATACGCTCAAGAAATCGTTGCTAAGGCAGCAGCAAAAGAAGATTGATCACCAGACGTCATGAACTAATTAATGTGCTTATTCCCCCAACAAGAATATTAGTAGAAAAATGTAAAAAGTGAATAACATCAAGATTTAAAAATGGCTATTCGCAACAGATTTTCCACGAGACTTGTCTAGACATTATAATCTTCTCTCGAATTTAATTCAAGGACATGCGATGTTTAAGCCAGGAAACACTGATAACAGAAGTATGCAGATCTGCTGAAGCTGAGAGAGAGTGAAAAACATCACATGGCTTACATATTTTCACAGACTGTTACAAAGTATAGAGAATTATTAGTAATTAATAACTAACAATACTAATACATAATACATAAACTGATATTGATAAATATGTGTTATAACGTAGATAACATTGTAATCTCACAGGTTCCGCAGCTCGAGTGGGGAGGGGAAGAAACTCAGACACCTGGCTTAATTCCAGGAGCCTGACTCTGGTTAACCCTTTCAACGAACAGCTCACTTTTAACAATACTAAAACCAATTACAAATAGTTAAGAGATAAAGAGAGAGGAATATGTGTAACTGAATAATTGATTAGATTTGATAAGTCGGAATGAAACATATATATATATATATACTGCAATGGGGTGAAATAGAACTGATTTGGAAACGGTACCTACCCCCTAGGTTATGAGCAATAAATTCAGCGGGGCTAACCTCATAACAGCTACGCCGGAAGCAATATTGATGTCATATCCCACAGACGAGTGGGCCACTCACTACGGTGTCGGAAATCCAGACACCGTACATTTATTTTATATACTTTTTTTTTTTACCACAATATGTCACATTTATGTGGTTTTTTTTCAAGGACAATCGCAGAGGGGAACTACCAAGAAAGTCTATAATATAAATGCTTCCAAAATAACCAGAGTCCTGAGGTATGGATGCACCATAATAAGTACGGTCATTAAAATTGGTAAAAATGTATGACGACAATCAAAGGAAAATGGGAGGAGTCACACTATGTAGTTGGAATATAAGGGGTATTAATGAACCTATTAAAAGGGGCAAGATACTAGCTCAGTTGAAAGCATACAACACGGACATTTCGTTCCTACAGGAAACGCATCTTAAACATCAAGATCAGACGAGATTGAGGGCTAACTGGATAGGCCAAACATTTCACTCTTCATTCACTTCTAAATCTAGAGGTACTGCAATTATTATCCGTAAAGGAATTCCATTTAAATCAAAGAATACTATTTCAGATAAGGAAGGGAGATATCTTATAGTAGCAGGAGAGATCAATAATACGCCAATTACGCTGGTAAATATATATGCGCCCAACTTTGATAACCCTCAATTTTTTAATAAAATTCTGAATATAATTGCCGAATTTAATTATCAAAATGTTATAATCGGAGGAGACTTCAACTGTGTTTTAGACCCTTATTTAGATAAATCGATGCAAAAACAAAAAGGTAATATGAAATCTAAAACCAGTGAACTCTTACATACATATATGGAAAACACAAATATAGCAGATGTATGGAGGATTGCAAATCCGACGGGAAGGGACTACTCGTTCTATTCAACGGTGCATAAAACATATTCACGGATAGATTATTTTCTTGTGGATACAAAATTAATTACACACACTATGAATCCTAAATACCACATTAATGCGATTTCAGATCACTCTCCTTTAACCTTTGTTTTAAAATTAGAAGGAATGTCTATGAATAAATCGTTCTGGAGGTTTAATTCGCAACTTTTAAAAGACCCACAAGGGAGTATATATCTAAAAAAACAGATGGACTTATTCTTTGAGATAAATGATACACCAGATATATCCCCCACGCTATTATGGGAATCCTTTAAAGCATTTATTAGAGGAGTCATTATTTCATTTCAAGCTTATCAAAATAAAAAGAATAAGAAAGAACAAAGACATTTAGAAGAACAAATAAAACAATTAGATACAGATAATGCTAAAGATCCAACTATGGATAAACATAATAAAATCCTATTATTGAAATTCAAGCTGAATAAATTATTGTCAGAGAAAGTTATAACATTATTCCAAGTTACAAAACAAGAACACTTTGAATTCGGGGACAAACCCCACAAACTCTTAGCACGCCAGTTGAAAAAACGGGAAAAAGAGAATGCAATACTAAAGATTAAATCAGATAGTGGGGAATTATTAACACTACCCAAGGATATCAATAAAAGATTTGCTCAATTCTACGAAAATCTATATACATCTAAAACGTCAATAGATAATAATAAAATTTCAGAATTTCTGGAAGATTGTAACCTTCCAAAATTAGAATTGAGGGAACAAGAGGAACTGGGAGCAACAATTACTTCTAAGGAGATAGAAGACACAATAAAAACACTAAAGAATGGTAAAACACCAGGACCAGACGGATTCAGTAGTGAATTCTATAAAGCCTTTTATGATATAGTTACCCCACGATTACAGAAAATGTATACACACGCTTTTAAAGAGCAAAGCTTACCCGAAACATTAGCAGAATCAACGATCACATTAATACTTAAAAAAGATAAAAACATAGAAGAACCAGGCTCATATAGAGCTATTGCTTTGTTAAATACGGATCAAAAAATAATAGCGAAAACACTAGCCAGTAGACTAAGCAGGTACGTTAGTAGATTAATAAATGGAGATCAAACAGGATTTATACCTAAGAGACACTCATTCAATAATTTGAGACGTTTGCTTAACATAATGCACTCACATAAACCTCACGACCAAGAGTTATCTATTATCTCACTGGACGCAGAAAAAGCGTTTGATCAAGTAGAATGGGATTATATGATTAAAGTATTGCAAAAATTCCAATTGGGAGAAAACTTTATCGCATGGATAAAACTATTATATAACAAACCTACGGCTAGAATATTAACTAATAATATCTTATCCTCGAAATTTGAACTATCAAGGGGCAATAGACAAGGATGCTCATTATCACCGCTGTTATTTGCTTTGGTAATTGAACCCCTTGCTGAAAAAATAAGAACACAACCGGATATTTATGGTTATAATACAAAATACTCAAAGAATAAAATATCCCTATATGCCGATGATGTACTACTGTACATCACAAAACCACAAATTAGTATACCAAACATACTAAACTTAATTGAGGACTTTGGATCCTTTTCAGGATATAGAATAAATTGGAACAAAAGTGAAATTATGTCAATAAAACCAAAAGACTCAACACAGCTTCGGAAATTTCCCTTTAAAATAGCTTCAAATATTTGGGAATTGAAATTACTAGAAATTACCAGGATATGTTTAAAACCAATTATAATCCCTTACTCAAGAAATTGAATAATCTGATTAAATTCTGGAAAACACTTCCGATGTCCTTAATAGGCAGAATAAATGCTATTAAAATGGTTTTCTTACCACAAATTCTATACCTATTTCAATCAATACCTATATACCTCCCAAAAAAGTTTTTCAAAAAATTGGACTCAGACATTACAAATTTTATATGGGATTATAAATCCCATAGAATACAAATAGCACACCTTAATAAACGAAAAGAGCTGGGGGGTCTAGCGATCCCTAATTTTATGTATTATAACTGGGCAGTAAATATTAAAAATATGATTCACCTGCTGGACAATTCTACACAGCAGGCGGACTGGATGGCAATGGAAAAAGGGGGCTGCTCCCCGAGTAATATAGGAGCGACCATCCTCTCACCAACAAATTTGAATAATAAAAATTATAATAAAAATCCAATTATACATAACACAATAAGAACATGGAAACAAATAAAACAGACTTTAAAATTAAGAAACCTATCTCTTTTAATACCAATAGTCAATAATCCATCGTTTAAACCATCAATCATAGACAAATCATTTATACAATGGGAAAGAATGGGAATTAAAACGCTTGAAGATCTGTATGAATTGGGGAATTTACTATCATTTCAACAACTACAACTGAAATATAATTTGAAAAATAACCAATATTTTAAATATCTTCAAATTTGTGATTATCTGAAAAAACACACAAAAGACTACCATAATATGTCTTCCGACTTATTGGATGAGGCAATGAAGACCAAGGCGGAATCAGCTAATTTAATATCGTACCTATATAATATCATTTTAAACATAGAAATACCCACAACAGATGGAATTAGAAAAGATTGGGAACAAGAATTAGCTATAAAAATCTCAAAAGAGACCTGGGATAATCATTTACTACAGGTGCATAAATGTTCGATCAACGTACGACATACGCTCATCCAATTTAAAACATTACATAGATTATATTATTCAAAAACTAAATTAAATAAAATCTTCCCTAATGTTTCACCAATCTGTGATAAATGCCTATGTCAAGAAGCTACCATAGCGCACTCTTTTGTTTTTTGTACAAAAATCCAAAAATTCTGGTATGAAATATTTGATATTTTTTCAAAATTGATCAAAATAAAACTGGTACCAAAACCAGAATGGATTATCTTCGGAATATCGGAAGGTAACCCTGAATTAAACGTGTTTCAGAAGAATTTATTTAATTACGGGCTAATAATGGGAAAAAAGCTTATACTTAAATTCTGGAAAAATGCGCCGACACCAACAATAAAAATGTGGATATCAAATATGTTTGAAACATTACATCTGGAAGAGATGAGATTCCTCCTAGCAGGTAAAGCAGACCAATTCCAAAAGACGTGGTCTATGTTTCTGGACCTATTACAAGTATGAGGTGCAATAGTAATCTAAAAAAAATATAATATATATAAATAAGCGGAATCAGGACCTGGTAACGGGAGGTAAAATAACAAAAACAGACTTGGTTGGTAGTCCCCTTCCTGCGGAGTTTAATGTTATAATAGAGCGATTGTTTCTATTTTCTCTTTCTTTCTTTTCTAGGGTCTATTTTCTCACTTTACTTCCTTCTCTAACTTCTTTCCTAAGGGGCTTTCTTTTCCTTACACTCTTGCACTGCACGACTCTCTTGCACTTTCTTTACTTTCCTTACTTCTACCTTTTTCTTAAAGCTCAAAAAAAAAATGAAGCGGTACAAAAAATGTATTAAGATATATGTGTTGTGTAGGATTGTAATTTACCGTACTTCTAATAAAAAAAAAAAAAAAAAAAAAAAAAAAAAAAAAAAAAAAAAAAAAAAAAAGATCTTTATTTTATGAGGAGTTACGATGAGGGAATACGTGAAGAAGACCCCGTCCAGCCGCACACGCATCAATCTTCAAAGCAGCGGTGTGAAATCACAGATAATAATTACTGAAGTATGATAGTAAGATACGTGAAGACTAGAACTACCAGTTGACCTTTATGAGGGGTGGGAGTGGAGGGCACGTAATCCCTCATCGTAACTCTTCATAAAATAAAGATCAAACTTCAAACTGGTAAGTTCTCGTTTAATCTTATTATTTTACTTCGGAGTCACGTGAGTGACTACGTGATGATTTTTAAGCGCTGTGATTTCATGCCGTAGATTCAAATCCAGGCGTCTCACTGCATTGATTGACTCCGAATGAGTAAAGCAATCAACAATGCATAACCATAACATAGATGCAATCAGTTAATGGTTTATTTATCACAACAATAGTAACCCCTTTATCCCAAGGGGGAACTTAATACTGAATCCAACACAGCATCACCAAATACCCCAGGTTTTGTAATCTCCTTATGGTAATACTTGTGAAACATCCGTTCACTTGCCCATCCTGCGGCCGCGAGGATATGCTCTATTGGGACGTCCAAATCCTTGGCCGCCGATGTTGATGCTGCCCTGGTGGAATGAGATTTAAATTTGTCAGTATCAATACCTGCATCAACCAACACCTGCTTCAGCCACCTTGAAATAGTCTGAACCGACACTTTCTTATGTGTTTTTATATGGCTGATAAAGAATGCTGATTCTGCACCTCTTAAGGTTCTGGTGGTTTCAATGTAACATTGTAAATGTGATACTACACATAGACGTGGATCCGTAGGATATGCTGAAAAAAACAACTTACATCCTGTGACTCCAGGTCTACTTTGTTTGAGTAAATCATAGACATAGAACGTAATGGCATCTGCTGCTATTTTCATCCTGTCTATTTGTAGTTTCTGCAATGTTTGCACTCTCTGTACTGAAACCAGTGCCATGAGCATGACTACCTTCATGGTAATTTTGGCCAAGGACAGAGCTGTAATAGGAGTCCATTGACGAAGGAGCATTAGCACATCTCTTACATTCCAAATTTCTGTATACCTGGGTCTAGGAGGCTTGGAATTGAAAATTCCCTTCATAAACCTACAGACCAAAGGGTGTGATCCTACTGGATTTTGTTCTGATTCCCTCCATAGATATGCAGAGAGGGCACTCCTTGCAGTATTGATCGCACTGTAGCTTAACTGCAAATCAAAATAAAGAGTTGACAGAAACTCTAACACGTCTGAGATGTCTGCAGTGTGATATGTAATATTCTGCTTTAATCAAAACACCTCCCATTTCCTTATGTAAGAAATGTACGAATGGCAAATGGCCGAATGCCAAATGTGTCTGGGTACTATCCCTCCAGGCTGCTGCAATAACATCCACAGTACGATCTGATAGTCCTCTTCCGAGATATTTCCTCCTTAGAATCTGCAAATCAACAAACCAATACGATCATGTAAAGGATGTGAATCACCAGTTACAGGGTGCACAAGCAGGTTTTCCTGTTTAGGAATAATCATAAGGGGCTTTGTGATCATTTTTAAGACCAGCGGGTACCATGGTTGTGTAGGCCAGTCTGGTACCACCAATACTCCTGAAGCAGAGTCCTGTTTGATCTTCTGTATACACCGACTAATGAGGCAAAATGGAGGAAATGCATACAAAAACATTCTTCCCCAATGCAGCGAGAAAGCATCCACCGCTACTGCCCCAGGATCAGGTTCCCATGACACATATTTAGTTAATTGGTGGTTAAGTCTGGATGCAAACAAGTCAATTTCTGGCATCCCGAACCGTGCAACAATTTTATTAAATTTGTCATAATCCAACATCCATTCTGTATTATCATTGAATTTACGTGACCTTGTGTCTGCAACTATGTTGAATCTACCTGGTAGGTAGGTTGCCGAATGCCAAATGTGTCTGGTAATACACCAGGTCCAGATCACGTTTGCCAATCTATCACAAGATTCTGACTTGATACCACCCATATGATTAACATACGCTACTGTCGTAGTGTTGTCAATCTGTACCTGAAATTTTGCATATTAGAGCAATAAGCTTTAAGCCCATAAAATGTCCCTAAAAGCTCTAGGTAATTGATCCCTTGTTCTTGGAGCAAAGGTACTTCTTCCACATTCCATCTACCTCCAAAGCTGGAAATAGTATTAGTAGCGCCCCAACCTAGAGCACTTACATCAGTCTGTAGAATAATGGAAGGTGTTTCAACCAGAATTTCCCTGGAAGCATTTGAGACACTCCTGATCCACCATTGTATTTCAGTAATAGCTGAAACTGGTAATTGCATGGGCCTGTCAAAATGCCATGAATGTATCCTCAATGCCTGTACCATTGCTCGCTGTAATTGCTGATAATGCAGTGGTGCAAACTGTACAACTGGAAATGAAGCAATTAGTTTGCCAAGCAAGCTTGCCACCTGCCTAATTGAGGGTTGGTGCTTAATACAACCTTCAACTGCAGCCTTTTATCCTTGGGCAGAGTCACTACCATGTGTTCTGAATTAATAGTAAACCCCAAGTAAGCAATTACTGTGCTTGGTTAGTTTGGACTTATCTGGATGGATAATAAATCCCAGCCTCTCGAAAGTGAGCTTGATTTTTGACACTGATGCTTCTGCTGTAGCCCGAGTGTCTCCCACAATCAGAATATCATCCAAATAGGCCATTACCAAATGGCCCTGAGCTCTTAGTAGTGCTAAGATTGGTTTTAACAATTTGGTAAGTAGTCTAGGAGCTGAGATTAAACCATTAGGCAATGCTTTAAATTGCCATAATTGACTCATCCAGCTAAACTTTAAGTATCTCCGATCATTACCATGCACAGCCACAGAGTAATAGGCATCTTGAAGATCTATGCTAGCCATATAGCATTTTCTTCATATTAGCTGTATATCATTGGCAAATGTCTCCATTTTTAAATGTTTATACTGTACAAAAGGGTTAAGACTCGTCAGATCTAGAATAATTCTACACCCACCATCCTTTTTTGCTCTAGGAAAAATACTTGACAAATTGATGGTGTTGATGAACTGACTTCTCAATTATCCCTTTTTTACACAATATTTCAAGTTCTGCCTGAATCTTCATATTCTCTTCCTTTGAGAAAATATATGTCCGGCTTGAAATATGCTGAGTAGGTGGATCAAAATATGGGTAGAATTCAATTCTAAAACCCACAATACTGTACAGTATAAATGCATCAGATGTTATTTTTTGCCATTCTTTTAGGAAGAATTGTAATCTTCCTCCAACTTGTAAGTGTGAGACATTTACTATGTCTTTTACAGGACCAGACCCACCTACCTCTGGGTTTGCCGATGGCAATTGTTGTCCCCTGCTCTTAGTGGGAATACTGTAACCTCCACGTGTCCCAGGAGCAGTGCGCCAATAACTCATATATGGGAAGAACCGACATGTTCCTTCACCGGCCCCAGTCACCACACGTCGGTCGGAAAACTGCCTTCGAATTGATCTGCCAAGCACCGGTCGTTTCATCATCCCCACGGTTTTCGCTTCTTCATTCAGATCTTTTACCCTTTTTGCTAGATTCTCTCCAAAAAGCAGATTAGGCAATTGAATATTAGATGGTTTACAGAGCCCAGCAAACTTAGGGTGGATGTTAGGTCTTATAGCACTTTTACGAATACAGTTTATTTCAAAGTACGCACTACACATGAGTGCCAAGGCATCCTGCTGTAATGCAGACACATGTTCCTCATCCAAGCCTCTGGCGAAAGTCGTAATGCCTGACTCCAGCAATTTCAACACTCGCTGTAATTTCATTTCTTGTGCGCGTACTGCAATGCCCAAATAGCCCCATATTACATTATTCACTGCTGGGACTGCTAGCAGTGCACAATTCTGTGGGGTTTCATATTTTTTGACAGTCTCATCCATGGTGAGTTCCTGGAGCTGGTGGGGGAGCAAGTAATTTATTGTCATTGCTAATTCATCTCCCAGTGGTTCCCCTGTCAGTCTGGGAACAGCAAATTTTTGTGCCAGACCTGGTATCTTAGGCTCTGTTATTGGGCTCTGGTCCTCATATGATTCATCATCTGAATCTTGCTGCCCTGTAAAATAGTCCCCCTCATGGTGGGGGCGATCTGGCATCCCTGCTTCAGGTGTTTCTAGCGCTGGCTCTCCCATAGGCCCACGCATTGAAAACCCTTTTTCAGGTGCTCCACGCGTGGGTTTTCTTGTAGGCCCACGCATAGGCAGCTCTCTTTCAGATGCTGCTGGCGCCGGCTCTCCTGTAGACCAACGCATAAAATGCCCTCGTTCAGGCATTGCTGGCGCTGACTCTCCTGTAGGCCAACGCTGAGCCGGATCTTTCCCAGGCACTCCCTGCGCTGGCTCTCCCATAGGCTGTACTCTTCCTGGAGTGGATCATGATAAATCATTTTCCCCATCAGGAATTCTAGGTTTGCGACCCGAGTAGACATCATATCTGCCTGAGGTGGGGTAACCTCCGGGTCTGACTCCTTAGAGTCTACTGGCCAAACAGATTTTTTCTTGGCCTTGCACCCTAAAGGTGCTGCAACGGTACTTTGAGTTACCGCTTCTGTAGTCGCTGGCTTTGCTGCCACCGACTCCTTAATCAGGCGCCCGCTACTCACAGACCCGCGGTCCTCACGAGTTATACCTGCGGTACGCCTCCCCTTGCCTTTACGCACTTTCTCCATTCTAAACTTGTCTGGCACCCAGCACAAGTCTCCTGGCAGAAAGCGACCTGAAAGCGAAAGTGAACCCACTTACCTTCAGGCTTTTTACACTCACCGCTTGGAGGGGCTCTGCTCCTCTACAACCGGTCGCTACGCTATGCGTCTGACGATATGATGCGTGTGCGGCTGGACAGGGTCTTCTTCACGTAGTCACTCAGGTGACTCTGAAGTAAAATTAAAAGTTTTAAAGTGACATTTAAAAGTTGGATTTCTTCAAATCTGCACTGGGCAGTTACGCAGTTATGATGTCACAATGCCCTACCGGCTACAATGTTGGCATCCCAGAACACTGAGTCCTTCACAGCAAATGTCCTTCAGGGAAAGAATCTGCCGCTATAGTAATATCAGATCACTCACCTGTGATACTGGACCTAGGCTTTCCTTTAAATATTAAAGAACAACCTCTTTGGAAACTCAACCCCCTTTTGCTTTCCAATGAAATTTTTGCAGTTTTGTATCAGCTAACAGAGACACATACCTTGAAATTAATAAAACTGAGTCCGTATCCTGCTCTTTAATTTGGGAAACTTTAAAAGCCTACTTAAGAGGTCAAATCATATCTTATACTTCATACTCCAATAAAGAACGCAAGAAGGAAATGGAAACCCTGTTAAAATCCATCTTGACCCTGGATAGGCAATATTCTGAAGCACCCACCACCCAATTATACAAAAGCCATGCTGATTTACAAACAAAATTCAATCTTTTATCTACTAATCAAACAGAACAACTAATTCTCCCGGACTCGTGGTCTTTATTATGAATATGGTGATAAGGCGAGCCGGCTTATGGCTCACCAACTGAAGCGTCAATCCGTGTCATGGCTTATTCCTCAGATAAGAGACATACACCAAGACATAACAAGCAATCCAAAATAAATAAACAATACTTTCACAGCCTTGATTAGAATAATGAATTTCAAGATTATAGCAGGCAAGATTAAGGCAAAAAAGTTAAGGCTTCATTGAGCGTATAATTAAAGCATGTCATTAAGTGTCATTCTCTTTACACCTCAGAATTCCCCTTGGATACTATGAATATGGAAACTTTCTTAGACGATTTGGAAATACCTACTCTGGAAGTAGAAGACGCAGAAAATCTAGACCAACCCCTTGGGCAGGAAGAGATAAATAATGCCATTATGGCGATGCAGAGTGGTAAAACCCCGGGCCCTAACGGCTACCCATTAGAATTTTATAAGAAATTTAAGGATAAGCTCACACCTGTTCGTTTAGAAATGTTTGAAGAATCTTTGGAAAAAGGTTCATTACCCCCCACTCGTTCACAGGCTTCTATTTCACTTCTTCTTAAAAAAGACAAGGATCCGACTCAATGTGGATCATACTGCCCCATCTCACTTTTGAATGTAGATGTAAAATTTTTGGCAAAGGCGCTGGCTTGCCGTTTAGAATGCCAACTTCACAAAATAATCTCAGAAGATCAAACAGGTTTCATTAAAAATCGTCATTCCTTTTCTAATATCCGCCGATTGGCCAGCGTGGTCTATTCGCCCATTGCTTCTCCGCGCCCAGAGGTTGTTATCTCTTTGGACGCGGAGAAGGCATTCGATCGAGTGGAGTGGCCATATTTGTTCAGAGTCTTGGAGAGATTTGGATTTGGCAAAATATTTGTAGCCTGGGTTAAGCTATTATACCATTCACCCTTAGCATGTGTACAGACAAATTATTTGCGATCTGATTATTTTCAATTAACATGTGGCACTCGTCAAGGCTGCCCATTGTCTCCGCTTCTTTTTGTGATTGCAATTGAGCCCCTCTCTATTACACTTAGGTCAACTACATTATTCCAGGGCATTAGGAGAGGAAACAGGGAACATCGTGTGTCTCTATATGCCGACGACCTTCTTCTTTATGTGAGTGAACCTAGAGCCAGTGGCCCTGCAATTGTGTCCTTGTTGGATCAGTTTGGGGCTTTTTCCAGCTATAAACTAAACCTCCAAAAAAGCAAATGCTTTCCCATCAACTTAACCCTACAGATCCAACAGGAAGCCTTGCCCTTTCCCATATCTCAAGAAGGTTTTGTATATTTAGGAATACACATCATCCGCTTTTTCACATCCCTGTTTGCAGCTAACTACATGCCTCAAGTTAGCCAAATGAAGAGATGGAGTAGTCTGCCACTCACTATGGCTGGGAGAGTGCAGTCAGTGAAGATGACTGTACTTCCCAGATTTGTTTACTTGTTCCAATGTTTGCCGGTTTTCCTACCCAAGCCATTTTTTAACTCAGTTAACCAATCTATAACCTCCTTTATATGGGGTAACAAATTTCCAAGGGTCAATAAGTGCACTCTCCAAAGAGGTCGTGAAGTAGGTGGACTGGGCCTTCCTAGCTTTATTAATTATTACTGGGCATCCAATATCCAAAAGATATTATTCTGGCTCCACCGACCAGATACAGACTGGTGTCTGCTTGAATCACAATCCTGTTACTCCTCGTCTCTCCCAGCTTTAGTATATTCCTCCCTGCCATTGAAACCCTCTAGATTTACATCCAACCCTGTCGTACTATCCACCATCAAAATTTTTAACCAATTTTGTTGCCATTATAAGCTTACATCAGCTTCAGTTCTGGGTCCCATTCATAGTAACCATTTATTTCCCCCCTCTACACTCAACATTTCGACAGAGGGGTTTGAATGGTCTTATGTCCATTAAGGATTTATTTGATAGTTTCGACTTCCTACACAAAAAACATGGCCTCCCACATAATAATTTCTTTAAATATCTTCAGGTTCGCCACTTTGTCATGAAAACATGTCCTTCTTTTCCTGATCTCCTTCCTGTCACAGTGTTGGATAAACTCACTCTTACCTTTGCAAATAAAGGACTGATCTCTGCAGTATATTCTCAATTGATGTATTTAGGAGATCAAAACCTGAACAAAGTTAAAGCTAGGTGGGAGGATGACCTTGGTATGGATCTGTCTGAGGAATGCTGGACAGAAGCGCTGAAAAAAGTCCACTCCTCGTCATCATGTGCTAGATTGGGGCTCATACAATTTAAAGTTTTACACAGGGTTCATTTAAGCAAAGCCAGGCTTGCTAACATATATCCAGGGACGGATGCTGGCTGTGACAGGTGCTCGTTCTCTCCAGCCAATCTAGCTCATGCATTCTGGTCTTGCCCCAAACTTGTTAACTACTGGGCAGTGGTTTTTAAAACCATCAGTGAAGTCCTTGGGATGACAGTGAGACCTTGCCCGCTTGTAGCTGTATTTGGTGTAACAGATAAAACCTTGGGTTTAAATACAACCCAGTCTGATATCATTACATTTACATCACTTTTGGCCCGTAGGAGAATCTTGCTGGTCTGGAAATCTACCACTCCTCCATCTGCCGCTGCTTGGCTGGAAGACGTCATGTTTTTTTTAAGGTTAGAAAAGATTAAATTCACATTGAGGGGATCTGTGAAAAAGTTTTATTTGAAATGGGAACCCTTTTTATCATACTTTGAGGGTCTAAAGGAACTACCTATTGACTGAGGGCACTTGACAGTGAGTGGGGATCCGCCTTTATTCTGTTTTGTTACTTTATTATTGTTAAAAAGTGCATTTGATTTTGTGATATATTTGGATTGTGAAAAAATAAGCTGCCAAGGGGTGTTTAGGGAGGTGGGTTAAGATTATTTCGTTTATATTATTATTATTATTATTATTATTATTATTATTATTATTATTATTATTTATAAAAAACAAAATGGAGGAAAATGTAATGCCATACATCAGATGTACTGTGAATTTTTTTATATTTTATTTCCCTCCAATAAAAAAAACCTATTAATTAAGGATCTGCCAGCCTAACCCAGCACAGCAAAGTTTAATGATTAGATATGGATAACAAAAGATGGATTTGTCGGTGGCACATACAACACATTATATCTTATTGTAATTGCTTTTTTTAAAAGTTTTAAATTATCTGCACAGTTGGGGGCTGTGAGTGAGTGGTGGAATATTGCATTGGGGGAACGGGTTGTGTTGGGGGAACGGGTGAGTGGTGGAATCTTACGTTGGGGAATGGGTTGCATTGGTGGACCAGGCCTCCCGTGTGACAGGGTCCCAACGGGTGAGTGGTGGAATCTTACATTGGGGAACGGCCTGCATTGGGGGACCAGGCCTGCCATGGGGGCTATGGGTGATGGGATTTTTGCATTGGGGACGGGGCCCAAAGGGTCCCACTTGGTCTAGTATATATATTACTGAAACTCTTATCTTGGTTGATTTATACGCATGCGCATGCGATCCTAGAATCCTGCCAAAACGGTAGCGCTACACTCACCATTGTCCTGTGATGTAAATGAAACAAATTTTGTTCAGATTTATGGTATATTTTACAAGATATTGACATTTTAAACTTTACAAAAGTCACTTTTCAAACCACTTTTCCAGTTGCCCTGCCCGTCAGCCACGTTCGACGTCACAATGTGATCCCGAATCTCATTTACATAGAAAATGGCGATTTTCAAAAAATCAGTTTTAATCAAATTCTTCTGTTTTCATCAACAGCTAACATTGTGTTTAAGTTATTAAAAATAAACGCGATTCTCACTGAGAATTTCATTTAAAAAAATATTGTTATTTTCATTGTGTTGTGGGGGGGGGGGATGTTTCATTTTTTTTTAATCGCAAATTCCATTGTGGGATGGGGGAAGTTTCATTTTTTTTTAATATTGTGATTTTCATTGTGGAGGGGTGGAATAAGGGGGAGGTGAGGAGTGGGGGATGAAGGGAGAGGAGGAGGGGGGTATGGAGGGAGAGGGAGGGGAAAGTCGAGGAGGTGAGGAGGAGGGTGGGGGAGGAGGGGGGATAGAGGGAGAAGAGGGGGGAGGCAGGGAGTGGGGGATAGAGCTAGAGGAGGGCAGTGGGGGAGGTGAGGAGGGAGGAGGGGGAGTGGGATAGGGGGGAGGTGAGGAGTAGGGGAGCAGGGATAGAGGAGGGGTTTGTGAGGGGAGAGGCTTTATGGAGGGAGGGAGGGAGGGAGGGAGGGAGGGAGGGAGGGAGGGAGGGAGGGAGGGACTGAAGGTAGGGGAAAGGAGAGGGAGGAAGAGGTGAGGGATGGAATGTGGAGGGGAGGAGAAGAGGTGAAAGAAAGGGGAGGGTGAAGAGGAGGGGGAGGGAGTGCTGGGGATGAGGGAGAATGGAGGAGGATGGGGGAGGATGGGGTAGGAAGAGGGATGGCGAGGTAATGGAGAAGGGGAGGGGAAGAGGGATGAGGGGAAGGAGGGGGTAATATTTTACAGGTTATTGCCATTCTGAACTTTAAAAACTTTGCAGTCGCACTCCCACTTGCCGGCCGCACCTGTGCAATTGGGGGAGGGTTTAACGTAACTCGCGTCACAACGGCGATCTCTGGCGTCACAATGGGAACCCGTCAGCCGCACCTGTGAAGTTGGAGTCGAACAATATTCCACCACTGACTCATACAGTGGTGGAATATTGCCTCGGGCTGAACGGGTCAGCACCTGGTCTAGTAGTTGATAATTAAGAGTCTAACGTAGGAGTTCTTGTTATCTAGATGTTCCAGAGATATGTTTTGGGCCAGAGTGAAGGCATCTGTGGTGGACCTGTTTGGACAGTAAGCAAACTGCTATGAATCAAGACTGGCTGGGAGGCTGGAGTTAATGTGTGCTATCACCAGTCTCTTGAAGCATGATGGTGGATGTCAGCATCATTGGACGCTAGCTGTTTAGATGCCATGGCCATGGTGCCCGCCCGGAAGGTTCGTTGATCAGCAGGGTGTTGCCTGAAGTTTCGTCGGTCAGCAGGACCGGGAACCTGCCCGATGGCTCGTTGGTCAGTGGGATGGGAACTCACCCGAAGGTTCGACGGGATCAGAAACTTGCCCGAAGGCTCGTCGGGGACCGGGAATTCGCCCGAAGGCTCGTCAGACTGTGAGACGGGGAGGGAGCGGGAGACGTTGAACGTGAGGAGCAAGGCCTGTTAGGAGAGTGACACTGGGGTAATCCCTCCAGCATCTTCAAGGACGGCTGCAGGAGGTGACTGGGCAAGGAGATGAGAGGGACATCGGTTTGCAGGACCTGCTCCAAAATATTGAGACCGCGAGCCGACCAGACTTTGGACATTGAATAATACTGCCAAAAAAGCGGTGCCTGCATGTGTAATGTACAATATGCAAAAATAATTTCACTGTGCAGTTGTATATGTGACAAGTAATGCACCATTGAACTACTGAAGGCACACTACCTTACTTTTCTTTGGCACCGGGATGATAGTGGTCTTTTTGAAGCAGGTAGGAACCTCTGAATGGAGTAATGGGAGGCTAAAGATGTCTGTGAATACCTCTGCCAGCTGATCTGCACAGCTCCTGAGGACACGGCCAGGACATTCATCTGGACTGACTGCTTTCTGTAGATTCACTCTCAGGAAGACCAATCTTCCACAGCAACCATTGGTACAGGCACACCCAAGACTGGCAGGGCAGGTATCCGTCCTCCAGCAACCTTCTGTTCAAAGCAGCACAAATGGACATTCAATTGGCTACATTGGCCAGGCTATGTTGTTCACATGCCTGAAATGGGACTCCCTAAACCCGCTATTCTGAGCTTAGTTGGAGGAAGAGATTATCAGGTGCACAGAGGGGATATTTATGGATGTGCCTCATCTCCTTAAAGATGTTGTTAAAATTATAACATACCCACTAACTCTAAGAAATATCCACCTGAAGACTGCTCAAAGTGGAAAAGATGCTTTTAGAAACTTGATTCCATGCATCAAAAACATACAGAATAGAATAGAATAGTTTCTTTATTGTCATTGTAACATGAACCATGTACAACGAAATTTAAAAATGTCAGCCAGTCAGTGCACCATTCAAACATTTCTAAAAGCTAACGATACATACAAGGTAAAATATTAAAAGATAAACAACTAAAATAAATATCACGAAAATAGCACGCATAAACACCCACCAAGAAGCTCTGTGAAAATCATAGAAGCACACCACATCAGGGCCCTCCTGCTCCAAAGTTAGTGAAGTAACAGACAACAAAGATGTTGGTGAATGGCTGTTCTATGGACTGCGGGAAGACAAATACTGGCATTCCAGAATCAATATGAGGATATTTCATGAACAGTCCATGAACTGGCCCTTGGGTCCATGATATTTCTGTTGATCATGACGTAGCTTTTTTTTTAAACCTAGTTCAATGCCTTAGTATTGGAGATAATAGCCACAATTTCTAAATCTGCAGATGACAAAACTAAGCAACATTTTGAACTGCAAAAGGAAAGTGATAAGTTACAGTAGGTTCCAAACAGGACGATGGAATGCATGGCAGATGAAGTTTAATGCAGAGAAAAGTAATATGGGGCCATAAGTCATTGTAAGTGATGATAAATTGAGAAAGCGAATATGCAGACATACACAATTCTGGATTTTATCAATGGATCATAGAGTATGAAGGCAGTGAAGCACTGCTGAAATTTTAGAAAACCGTGGTTTGGGCTCAACTTGAGTACTGTATTCATTCGGTTCTCGTCATCTCGTTATTGGATAGATATGACATGAGAATGAGTCCTGAAAATATGTACAAGAACGATTCATGAGTTGAAAGATTACAGCAGCAGGGAAAGGTTAGAAATACTAGGGCTTTTGATTTGGAGAAGGAAGGCTGAGGAGAGATCTAACAGAGGTCAATAAAAAGATAAGGGGTCTGAATAAAAGGGATAATATGAGGTTGTTCCCGTTGGTGGATGGATTGAATACTAGAACACAAGAAAATAGTAGAAGTAGGCCAACAGACCCTTCAAGCCACCCCCATCATTCAATATGAAAATGGCTAACCTATGCAGATCTCAACTACTGTGCCAATTCCACATAAGCTTCACAATGTCCATTTGTTCATGACTCTCCCACTGGTGAAAATACTTCAACTTAGCCCCTATCAATATTCACTCCCCAATATTCAAACATATAAGATGAATAATTATTCAGACATTCTTCGAAGCCCCAAGAAATGTAGATTCAGTCTATTATTGCCACGTGTACAGTGAAATGTTTTTGTTTGCATGTTATCTAATTAAATCAGATTATACTATACATAAGTACAATCAAGCCTGTGTCTAGCTGCTTAATCAGTCAACCCTCTCATGTCAGGAAATAGCTTGACAAATCAAATCCAATGCTTTAATGTCCGTTTTTCAGACGAGGAAACTGTGTGTAGTATATCAACACCCTATAGAATTGTGACGAAACATCCTGCTTCTTAAACACCGACCCATTCACAAGAAAGGCTAAAATTCTGTTTACCTTCTTAACTACTTTCCTTCTTAATTAGAGGCCACAGGTACAAATTAATATGTAATATAATTCGTTTTGGAAAGCCTGTTTAAACAGTATGTGATTGGGAGTGCATTGCTGTAGCTGTGATGTAGTCAAGTTGCATTGAGGTCTTCGAGAGTGGAATTGGATAAAAACATGGTGAGGAAAACTTTGAAAAGGTATTGAGGGAATGGGGAAGCAATGAGTAATTCTGGTAATGATCCAGCTCGGACATATTGAGTCAAATGTGCTATATCTATTCTATGATTCTCTGATGATCTTTAATATTTAATAGATACTAGACTAAGTGGGACCCGTTGGGTCCCATGTTCACACAGGAGGGCTGGTCCCCCAACGCAATATTCCACCTTTCCACCGATTCCAATATTGGTGGCCAGTGGAGGGGTGGGGGGTGGGGGGGGGGGGCTTACTGGAGTGCTAGTATGGGTGTTGTGGGCTGAAGGGACTGGTTTCCATTACCAGAGTAAGCCCACCCATACACTTTTAGAACAGCACTTCACGTTCTGCTTGGGTAGCTTACAACACAACAGTATGAACATTCAATTCTCCAATTTCAAGCCATACTACTCTACCTCCCTCTCTCCCATGCCCTCCCAACCCCATCCCAGTGTGCATGCATTTCTCCCACCCTCTTCCAATCCCCCAGCCAGCCATGCTGCTCCTTTCCCTTCCTCCATAAACTCGTCTCCCATCTCTTAGTTGCCCTTTTCCCTTTTATTTTCCATCTTTCCCCTTCCGTGTCTCTTAACACACATCCCTCCTTATTGCTCACTCCTCTCCTTATCCCACAAATTAACATGTGATAATCTATTTATGGTTATTGTAAGGTATTACATGTAGGCTTATTGGGGGTTTTTATTTTGAAAACAAATTTGTTTCCTTTTTGCACATCTCTCAATTCTTTGCTGCGTGTGATCATTAGGCTCACATATGTATAGGTCTTTCTGTCTAACAACTGCTGGAAATTGGTGGAGTTTCTCATTGAATTACTGTTCTTACTGCAGCTCTGTTTGAAGTAGGTAGCTCAGGTTTTGTGTTTCAACACATTCACTGTTAGCAGCACTGTTGCTGTGAGAACGCTTTTTGTTTACATGCTATTGAAGTCATTCAGGAAACATAAAAGAATAAGCTAGCTGCTTTCATGCAAAACGTTTAAAGGAGGTCTCCTGCAAATATTAAAAAGAGTGAAAATATTTCGAACAATATTAATGAAGACAATCAATCTGAGATTGATATAATTTGGTATATGGTAATCCTACTGCATTCTTACCACGGGGTGGCTCTGCACCACAAATTAGTTGCAAAATAATTTCAATCTCTTGATTTCAACTCTCACAATTTCATAACATATTTTTTGAAAGGAAATAACTTGAAGCTTCCAGAGGACAAAATAAATGTGGAATTGAGCATTCCAAGAATAAACAGGATTCAAATGACAAACTCTATATTTTTAAGAGCGAAGAAGGGAAACTTGACATAAAACAGATAAATTCTGGCAGTGTTTGAGAGTGGACTGCATGATGGCAGAAGGACCAGCTCTCAATAGTTGAATGGAACAGCATGTGCATCCCATAAGAGAGATTTGACAGTGACCTCAGAATCGTTTTTTCATGGTTACAGGGAACTGTGGAACTTTTGACAAATAGGTGATGAGACTGATGCTGCGATTCTGAAGGAAGATTAAATGAGAGTCAGGGGACTTCTTTTGGTATGAAGGCAGAGTTGGCTCAGGTGGATTAGGAAAAGATATTAAAATTTATTTTAGGGAATAAACAGTGGCAGACATTTAAAGAAATATTTGATAATCCTTAATGAAGCTGTATCCCATAGAGAAATAAACACTTACAGAGAAGGATGTTTCATTCAGGCCAAATTTAATCGGATCAAGATTGGGAACATTTTAGAAATGAGTACAGGATAACATAAACAATCATGTAGGTATGTTACAAAACCTACCTGAATCGTCATTGGGAATCTGCCCACAGCCATGTCCGCGATTTTGGCGCTGTTTGGAGGGGGCGGATTTAAAACGCGATTTTTACTAGGCTGTACTAATCGCAGATGTTCAGCCTAGTAAATCATTAACGAAAAATCGCTGCAAGACCCGGTCGCAAAAGGTATTATTAGTTTTATAGGCCTCGATAATATAGTTATAATAGTTTTAAAATTACTCTCTCATTCCGCAACCTCTCGCAGCCCCAGGGTTTTATAAAGCAAACAATTAAAGGTATGTACCTTATTTTTACATTAAATGGGGCATATATATAACCCTGTAAATCAAGTTATCTATAGCGAGTAGTTCATTTTGGGCTTTTTATATCCCGCAGTATTTTTCTGGGCATTTGAGGGCACTAATCCAGCGCGATGTGAACGTTCTAAACCAGCGCGTTCACATGAACCCACTAGAAAGCCGATTTAAATGGGCATTTATTTACAGCAATTGAACACTAAATTCCTTCCATTTGGCCTATAAATTAATGTAAATTAGATATAAAAATCATGTTATATTGTGAATTATTTGTGAATAATCTTTGGAAACTTAGGCTATTTAAAAATGTTAATCTTTCCTTAAGAAATGGGCTTTTGACTATCCAAGATCACAGCTTTTTTGTAATGTCCATTGAAAATCAATAGGGAACAAGATGCTAATTTCCAAGTATGAAAATGGCCATAACTTTTTTAATACTTGAGATATGAAAGTGAATTTGGTGTAAAATTAAACTTATTGTTATGCTTTATCTGATGGGATAAATTGCAGACTTGATTTTTAAAATCTCAAAATTTTGTAACATTGCTAAATCATGAGGGTAAAATAGAGAGCTTGGAAGAAAAAACCCTGAAAACTCTGAAGAACAGGAAGATTTCATCCAAATATATCAAAATAAGATGAGGGCAATAAAAGGGTGAATACATCGATGATGGAAAATTACACTTCTGAACCTTTGAACTATTATTTCATATTTGTCCATGCCAGAAGACACTAAAGGCATACCAATTACAGGTTAAAAGATAAAGGAGAATGATTTTTTGAATGATTTTTTTTTCTGTAATGGCAGGATATTGAGAAAATCATAGCATAATACAGAAGAGGTTTCATGAGAGAGAAATTGTATGTGATAAATTTATTGCAGTTGTTCATTAAGAATGCAATGAGCCAGGTTATTTTGCTCGTGTGTCAGGCGACGTATAGCTCGCTGTTGGCTTCCGTCATTGTCCAACATGTTGACAGAATTGGTCGTCCGACCCGTCACAAAGTGCATCGTGTCGTCGTTTCCGGGGATCGCCAAGAGGAGGCTTCTGTCTTGATCCCCATGTGCCAGGTGAATGAATGGGTACCAATATAAATAGTATATATGGAGTTCCTGAAGCAATTGATAAGATACCACATTAAAAGGAACTGCACAAGTTAAAAGCTTTTTCCATTGAGAGTGATACTTTAGTTTTGAAAATTGGCCATGGGAAAAGACACAGAAAACAGAGGTTAAGATAAACGGATCATTTTCAGATTTGCAGACTGCAACCAATGATATGTTAAAGAGTAAAATGCCGGGGCCAAAACTGCTCAATCTGTATTAATGACAGATAAAGGTAGTTGATTTGATTTGATATGATTTAATTTATTGTCATTGTCTTCAAAGTGGAGGAGGCCAGGATCAGGAAGTGAGGTACGTTCATAGGACTATACGCTGTTTCTTGGTCTTACTTCTCAACAATAAAGTCATTAGTTAGTTTAAATAATCAAATCCCAGCGGAAGGAAAACTGTGAGATGCTTAGATATCAAGGAAATACGAGGAAGTTTAATTGTGATATTTTAATAAATTAAGTATTTCTAGTGACAGAAGAATTATGACCTGCGAAGAAATATGAAGAAATTAATTTTTACATTGCGAGTCATTGTGACCTGGACTTGTAACCTTGTTTATTGTTCATTGACAGGACACTGATAAGATGACAGATATCGTCCACTTGAACTGATTGATTTTGGTGTGTATGGAGTCAAGTGTCATCAGAAGGAGTAAGGTGACAGATACACTACCTGAAGGATAATTATGAACCAGATGATCATTTAACTGCAATCTAGAAGTTTCATGTTTGCTTTTTACTAACATTGCCTTTTGGTTTTTAATTATTGATTTTGGTGTATTTATTGGTTTTAAATTCTCCATTTGTTAGGTTGGATTTGATTTTGTGTTGCGTGATCAATACTCCTGGCATTTTAGCAATAAATGTAACCATTTTGTAATCATAAAGAAGAAAAATGGTAACATTCATAAAGAAAATTCAATGGGCCAGGATTTCTGAATCGCAGAATCGCCTTCATTCACCAAAATTCAACATGAAATCAAGTCGCCTTCATTCACCAAAATTACAAACTAACTTTTTGCAGAGTTTGTCTGTGTCAATTTGCTGACTGCAGTAACCCGATGCTCTGTGGAAAAGTTTTTGCACAGTGCCAGAATCCTGTGCATGTTATTGGCATCATTTGAAAAGATCAAGGGCACGAGCCAGAACAAGCACTGCTCAGCAAACAACTGAAAAATTGGCATTGACAGCCAGCTTATGTTAGCCAAGGCCTTGAATGGACAACAGTCAATCAACCTTGCATTTCTATTTCTTTTAAGAATATTTAAGAACTACCAAAAAAATCTATTAAATAACAGAAACATTATAAACATTATTAAAATGTAAAATATATTTTAAAGTTAAACTTAAGAATGGGTATAAACATAGAGCCATAGAAACATAGAAATTAGGTGCAGGAGTAGGCCATTCGGCCCTTCGAGCCTGCACCGCCATTCAATATGATCATGGCTGATCATCCAACTCAGTATCCCGTACCTGCCTTCTCTCCATACCCTCTGATCCCCTTAGCCACAAGGGCCACATCTAACCCCCTCTTAAATATAGCCAATGAACTGGCCTCGACTACCCTCTGTGGCAGGGAGTTCCAGAGATTCACTACTCTCTGTGTGAAAAAAGTTCTTCTCATCTCGGTTTTAAAGGATTTCCCCCTTATCCTTAAGCTGTGACCCCTTGTTCTGGACTTCCCCAACATCGGGAACAATCTTCCTGCATCTAGCCTGTCCAACCCCTTAAGAATTTTATAAGTTTCTATAAGATCCCCTCTCAATCTCCTAAATTCTAGAGAGTATAAACCAAGTCTATCCAGTCTTTCTTCATAAGACAGTCCTGACATCCTAGGAATCAGTCTGGTGAACCTTCTCTGCACTCCCTCTATGGCAATAATGTCCTTCCTCAGATTTGGAGACCAAAACTGTACGCAATACTCCAGGTGTGGTCTCACCAAGACCCTGTACAACTGCAGTAGAACCTCTCTGCTCCTATACTCAAATCCTTTTGCTATGAAAGCTAACATACCATTCGCTTTCTTCACTGCCTGCTGCACCTGCATGCCTACCTTCAATGACTGGTGTACCATGACACCCAGGTCTTGCTGCATCTCCCCTTTTCCTAGTCGGCCACCATTTAGATAATAGTCTGCTTTCCTGTTTTTGCCACCAAAATGGATAACCTCACATTTATCCACATTATACTGCAATGAAAACCCTTAATGTTAACATATAAAAACAGAGAGTGGAGGAAGGAATCACCTACCGGCTCCTCGCTGACAAGCGATCACCCTGTACACAAACACTATTCTGGACACTAGGGACAATTTGCAATTTACAGACAGCAGTGGGAGTAAATGGAGCACCCAGAGAAAACCCACATGGTCACAGGGAGAACGTACATACTCCGTACAAAAAGCACCCATAGTCAGGATTGAACCGGGGTCTCTGGCCCTGTGAAGCAGCATCTCTATCGCTGCGATATTGTGAATAAGCTGGATGGTTTTCTTTCATACTGTCCTTCTGTTATAAGATGGCAATGTTTTTATGCTGCGTTGAATGCTCTTTGAACACAGTATGTAAAAGTATGATGGAAGTGTTAGAAATTTTCCAACAGACGACTATTACAAAAACTGAGGTACAACTGAATGAACTTTATTGAGAGAGAGTCATACAGAGCACAGGAGTCTGTACGAGTCCCCCTGTGCTAATGCTGCAACATATCTATTCTATACACTGATTGAAACCAAAGTCCAAGTTGATTAGGAAGTCCCATCTAAGCCAGTCCCATTTGTCTGCGTTTGGCCCATATCCTTCTAAATCTTTCCTATCCATGTATCAGTCTAAATGTCTCTCAAATGTTTTTTATTGTACCCACCACAACTACTTCCTCCAGCAGCTCACTCAATATACCCAATCATTCTTTCTGTGAAAATGTTGCCTCTCAAGTTTCTATTAAATCTTTCCCCTCTCACCTTAAACCTTTGACTTTCACTTCCTGATTCCCCTATTATGTGAAAAACTCTCCCAATCTATTACTCCTATTATCTTACACATCTCGAATAGATCACCCCTCAGTCTCATCCGCTTTAAGAAATAAAATCCTAGCCTGCTCAACCTATCCCCATAGTTCAATCAATACCTGGCACCATCCTCGTAAATCTTCTCTGCAATCTTTCCTTTTTACTGACATCTTTCCTGATGCAAGGTGACCAAAAGTGAACACAATACTCCAAGTGTAACCTCATCATCGTCTTGTACAACTGTAACATAACATCCCAAATTCTGAACTCGGTTCCTTGACTGATGCAAGCCAAAAGTCTTCTGCACCATCTTATCTATCTGTGACATCACTTTCATGGAACTGTGTACTTCCATCCCTAGAATCCTCTTCGTTACAACATTTCCCAGAGCTCTACCATCCACTATGGAGTTCTTGCCCTGGTTTGCCTTCCCAAAATGCAACATCTCACACTTTTCAAAATATAACTCCATTTGCAATTCCGCACTCCATATGCCCAACTGATTAACATACTGCTATCTGTCTAGATAACCATCTTCATTGTCAACAACACTGCGTTGTGGAATATTTAGGAATAATAGAATGACAGACAGGAAGCAGCATGTGAGGCTGGGAAAGCACATCTCGGATCTGCAGGGGCATAGGAGCACCAGCATAGGAGCACCGCAAGGCTGCGTACTCTCCCCTTTTCTACTCCCTCTATACCAATGACTGTACCTCCACTGACTCCTCTGTCAAGCTTCTCAAGTTTGCGGACGACACAACCCTGATTGGACTGATCCAGGATGGGGAGGAATCTGCCTACAGTCAGGAAGTGACACAGCTGGCGTCCTGGTGCCATCGGAACAACCTCTAGAGCTCAATGCTCTTAAGACAGTGGGATTGATTGTAGACTTTAGGAGAGCTCCCCCTCCCCACACTCACCATCAGCAACACCACAGTCACAGCTGTGGAGTCTTTTAAGTTCTGAGCCAAACCAGTCCATGGTCTGGTTTGGCTCAGCCACCAAGCACGACATCCGGAGGCTGCAGCGAATAGTACTGGGAGTTTGGAAATTCCACTGAGAGGGTCTCCAAGAAAATGTCCGTTTCTCTTGATAAATAAAGACTTTCATATAATCCAGCTACTCATCTGTGTGGGCTGAAGAGCCTGTTCTTTAGTTTTAGTTTTTAGAGATACGGTACAGAAACAGGCCCTTCGGCCCACCACGTCCGCGCCGACAAGCGATTCCCCCACATTTACGCTACCGTGGACACACTGGGGACAAATTAGGTTTATACCAAAACAATTAACCTACAAACCTGTACGTCTCTTTGGAGTGTGGGAGGAAGCCAAAGATCTCGTAGAAAACCCACGCAGGTCAAGGGGAGAACATACAAACTCCATATAGACAGCACCCGTCGGGATTGAACACAGGTCCCCAGCACCGCAAGCGCTGTAAGACAGCAACTCTACCGCTGCACCACCGTGCCGCCTGTTCTTGTGCTGTACTGTTCAATGTTCTACAACATTTCTAGTTGATTAACAATTTTGTTTCTTATTGGCCGGCACTGCAGGTGCTTTTGGACTTATCTGACTGTTTATTCATTTATCTCAGCATCAATGGTATTTCATTGCTTGTGTTTGAGTCCTCCACTAACAAGATAACAACAGTGTTCCTCTAATATTGTCCTGGATGAGCTGGGTTGTCCACCATTTAAACAATGATAAGATATCAAACTGCCATCAAAAACTTTGTATTCTTGGCATTTATTCCATCCGCCCCCTTGATCACGTGCCCTGTTGAACAGTCATAAATTTGGTATCCTGTTCAAACTTCCAGCTGTATATCCTTCCTGTCGCAAATAAGTGCTCTCCATTGCACTTGGACTCCAGCCCAATTACTGCTGACCTGTTCATAAACTCCATTACCAAATATTTCCTTAGCTCGCTTGGCTGACCTCCCATGCTCCATAATTAGTAACAAGATTAATTATTACAACCCATACAAACACTCTGTTCCATTCAGTAGTGGACTTAGCTTCTCATGCTTGGACAGGGTGGAGGTGGGAGTGATATTTTACTCGAGAGCACGCTGTTTCAATAGAGGTTGATAATTTTTTTACCTTTGAGTAGTTGCAAGAGGTCTAACAGTGGCATTTTTTTTTAGATAGGCACATAGATATGTAGGAATGGAAGGACATAGATCCTAGGCAGACAGAAGGAATTAGTTTAATTTTGCATAATTTACTCACAGGCATGAGGGGGGTGGGGGGCAGGGGGCTGTTTCTGTGCTGTATCGGCATATGTTCCATGTTTCAGGTTTTGGGCTCAGTAGACAACTGCCACCTCCCTTTTCTGGTTTTGCTTGTCGTTACTCTGGCTGAGGTCTTTTACATATCCACCTCATTTGGTATACACTGATAGTCATGGCTTTAGATAAGTTGTGTCATGTGTCCTGGAATTCCATCCCTCACTCCCTATCCCACTCGACCCTGTGGCCCCGCACGGCTCCCACACAGTTTAAGAAATACTTTACTTTAAATGTTGATCAGAACCAATGCATTCTTCATCTTCCATGAAAAAATCAATCTGATTAGAGATGGTCTAAGAGAAGATTTTGATACAGTTAAATATTCAATCATAGGCTCTGGGAAATTATTTGGCAATAGACAATAGGTGCAGGAGTAGGCCATTCTGCCCCTCGAGCCAGCACCGCCATTCAATGTGATAACGGCTGATCATCCACAATCAGTACCCCGTTCCTGCCTTCTCCCTATATCCCATGACTCCGCTATCTTTAAGAGCGCTGTCTAGCTCTGTCTCTTGAAAGCATCCAGAGAACCAGCCACCACCGCCCTCTGAGGCATTTAATGATCCTTGTAAGTTACGGCCTGATCGTCATTCAGGGAGTATTTTGTTGTTGCAACTAATCCAGCTATTCATCTGGATTCCAGATTTGTAAATTGGCAAACAACGATTGTACATTCAATTTGTCTTTTTTGGGGAAATGATATAAAATCTGAACAAAACTCTGTCCATCACAGGCTCATAATTTCCTTCTTATCAGAACTGAACAAGGAGGAGGACACAAATGCAGGCTCAGACACAGGGCAGATCAGTCTTCAGAGTTTAATCGGTCCAAGTCGGTACACAGGTAAGCAAAACAGAGGCAACAGTACAATCTAGGAGCAGGCAAAAAACAGAGGTCGAAAAACAGGCAATGGTCAAGGTCACAAGATTTCTAGAGCTGGAACGAGGTGATACCAAGTAGCATACACAACGAACTGGCAATGAGAACTAAAACACAAAGGGCTTAAATACAGACTAGCAGGGGATAACGAGACACAGGTGAAACACATCAGGGCGGGGCCAATAATCACATGAGGGTAAACGACCTGATAGGAAATGGGACCTGAAACAAGAGGAGATGCGAGACACCAAAATAAAACAAGAATGCACACTCTAATACTAAAAAACAATAAGAAACAGAAACTAGATCAAACCCGAGACCTGACACTTCTATCCAGTCCATCTTCACCATGCATTGCATCAGGAAGGCTGGAAGTATCATCAAAGATGCCTGCCACCCTGGCTATTCCTTTTCTCACTTCTACCTTCTTGAAGAGGATACACGAGCTTGAAAGTCTGGAAATCTAAACTAAACGACTTATTTCCAATTGCTATCCGACTCCTGAACCAATCACCTCCTTCCCAAAGGTGCTGCCTCTTACTCTTAACTCTACCTCATTGGATTATTCCGTTATTGTACTTTTTTTTGCACAACAATCTTGCACCATTCTGCTGTTGTGTACTTGCCATTGTTTTATTGTTCTATTTATCAGTACCGTATACCGTTTATTCTGTGAATTTCATGTGAACAAGGAATGTCATTGCACCCTGCTGTATATGACAATAAACTACTCCGAAACGGAAGCAATAAAGCTACTAACATATTTAAAATGGAGACCAGACTATTCTGTTATACCAATAAATTAATCTACCGATTTAATTAGCTAGATTATCAACCAATATCCATTACAAGCCCAGAAATGCAAACAGATGTCTCAACTAACCTTTCTTTCACCCTGCTCTGAGCATCTTCCTCCCACTCTCTCTCTTGAATTCCCTTGGTCCTTGCCTTCCACCCTCTGCATCCAATACATCTTCTTCCACAGCTCCAATGCAATCCCACCACCAATGACATTTTCCCTTCTCCCCTTTTCTGCATCCCTGTGAGAAGGGATAAGTGGACTACTCTCCACATCCTCTTGCACTTCCCCTGGCAACCATTACAACATCTCACCACCATCCATTATCATATATAGCCATTCCGGGTGAGGCAGAGATTCACCTGAACCTCTTCAAATCTGCACTGCATTTGTTGATCACAGTGCAGTCTTCTCTAATTGTTTTTTATTGTCGTGTACAGTGAAAAGTTTGTTTTGCATACTATCCAATCAGATTGTTACAACAGTTGATACGGCTCACACCTGCATCTCCTCTAATACCCTCATTTCTGCTCTCAGCCCCTCAACTCGCTGGCAGAGTAACAATGAAATTCCACTATTTGTCATCTCCCACCACATGAGTCTTCGCATTCAATGTCTCCCTTTACAGTTTTTACCACCTTCAATTACCTTTCACCACTAGGAACTGCTGTCTTCACCTTTCTGTTTTTCTCTTCCATCTCCACCAGAGGACAGAAGATGTAACATCTGATACCTTACCCTTTTTCTTGACGCCATCCACAAACTGAAATAAACCTTCCAGATGAAGCAACAATTCACTCACACTTCTTCCACTGTGCTCATGGTGTGATCTCCTTTACATCGAAGAATCTGAAGGTAGATTAGGAAACTGTTCTGCAAGATACCTATCTTCTGTCTGCAGGTATGGCCCTGAACTTCCATTTACCTGTTCCCTTAATTCTCCATCCCATTTCCGCTCTAACTTCTCAATGTATCTCACCAATTAACCTTCACATAAATTTGAAGGTCAGGACTTAATTTTCCTTCTGGGCCTCAATATTGAATTCAACAATTTCACATAACTTGCCTTATCTTATCACATAACTTATCTTATCTTTATCTTGGTATTACTCCAAGATTGCCCATTTGTACTATCAACTTACATTTGCTCTCTCTTCAGATACTGCCTGATCTGTTGTGTATTTTCAGCGTTCCCCGTTTGATTTCAGACCTACATTTCACAGCTTTATTATGTCCCTTTGTTAATTTTCTCTCTCTCCAATTGGATTTACCTATCAACCAGAAGATCACAGGAAGATTGAAGTCACATCAGTAATCATGGTCTCAGCCCATCAGAGATATTCTCTTTCTCCTATTTATTCCTGCACCCACCATACAACTTAATACTAATGCATTTTCAGATTTCTAACATCTGCAGTTGTTTACTTTCTTTAAATGCGCAGCGTATCATCAAGTAACATGCTGAATTGTTGTTTAGTGTATTAGGGGAAATATCTCTAAGTTAAATAGCTGATTTGCTGAAAGAATGTTGTAGAATGGGAAATCCCTAAAGGACTATAATTTCCACAAGAGTGCCACTAGAACTCCTTACTGGTTATGGAAAATGTATTTAAAATTAAATGATATTTCAGAATTCTGCATTCTGTAAACTCGAATATACTTCATCTTATGATCCCATTTACAATGTTGGATTCTTGGTACAGCTATTTCACTCATCTTATTTGATTCAATTGAAAACACACATTGTGCTGCACTTATTCTTACCAGGATTTTGAGATTGAAAAAAAAATGGAGTTGAGCAATAGTTTCCAACAAGCAAACAAATGAATAAATCAAGGCCCCTTGCCAATGATTCATTCGGTTGATTTAGTTTTGCTAAACTCAACTGCAATAAACATGAAGTTCTCTGATTTACTTTCCAGCCTATGCTGCTTTAGCCAGTTTCACCTGAGGCAGTGGTCACCATGCAACAATGTGTTTCTGCAACCCAAAGATAGATAGAGAAAAACTAGCAAAGATGATTGTTGTCAAACAAACCAATTGTTGTCAAACACGCTTTGTTGGATGTGAGTGCAGAATGGAAGGCTGAAGTCAGCTACAATGTTCCCCATAGTCACTGTGGAACCTCACAAAAGGAACATTAGTGAAAAGGAGTAAACATGATTCAGTCTTTGAGTATTAGCAGATGAGAAAATATGGGAAAAGAAACAATATGTATTATGCTGAAATAAAATTGGTATTTTACACTGTATGATACGTTCTACAAATGCATGTATTTATTTGGTTGGAAGAAGTTCCACAATAGTTGATGGTGAACAATGAAACTTTTGTAAATATTGTTTTTGAAATGGCATTTGATTCTTTTCTTCCTTAGAAGTAACCATCAAAGTAACAAAGGGTGAAGTGCAAACATCGGGGCCTCATCTAAATAACAAACATAAGTAAAAACCAAACAAGTTAATTCATTGCAGCTGGACTGGCTGTCAACTCATATCCCATTCAGTGAAAACATGTTATTGTTTTCTGTTTGCCGATTCTCTGAATATTGACTGAGGTTTTTATTCAGACTTCACTCCCCAGCTGAAGAAAAGCAAATAATAATAATAATAATAATAAGTTCAAGAGGAACAATGTTGTGGCATGATGAAAAAGATTGAGGGGGGATCTTATAGAAATAAAAAAATTCTTAAGGGGTTGGACAGGCTAGATGCAGGAAGATTATTCCTGATGTTAGGGAAGTCCAGAACTAGGGGTCACAGTTTAAGGATAAGAGGGAAGTATTTTAGGACCGAGATGAGAAAATCATTTTTTACACAGAGAGTGGTGAATCTGTGGAGTTCTCTGCCACAGAAGGTAGTTGAGGCCAGTTCATTGGCTATATTTAAGAGGGAGTTCAATGTGGCCCTTGTGGCTAAAGGGATCAGGGGGTATGGAGAGAAGGCAGGGATGGGATACTGAGTTGGATAATCAGCCATGATCATATCGAATGGCGGTGCAGGCTCGAAGGGCCGAATGGCGTACTCCTGCACCTATTTTCTATGTTTCTATGTTTCTATAAATAACTTCTCAAGAAAGAGTAGAGAAAGATTTTTTTTTAAAACATCTGAGAAAAGATTCTATAAGCGAGTTTGGTATTCCAGAAAACGCAAGGAATCATGGGATATGTCAAAGGTAAAACGCTATAAATATAAATCGAACAAAGCGCTGTAGATTCAATGAGCATAGTTTGGGTCCGATTTTTTGTATTTTTTCAAGTTTGTATTTGTCAGGGGGCAGATAGAGGGGGCAAGATATGAGTGGGAGACAGGGGGGTGGAGACTGGACAGGCTCTCGGCAGCTGCACGCACACTGGACCGCGCCTCATCCGCAGGCAGAATTGAACCCATGTCCCCTGCACCGCAAGCGCCTCTGAACCGCCACTGGACTGTTCCCAGTCCCCACTCGAGTGTTCCATCAACGCTCGGGAGGCGGCCGGAGACATCCGGACCGATGGAACAACGGCTCCCATGAGAACCGCCAACTCCAACCCCGCTCCAACTCCAGAGGAACCCGCTCCCCGATGGGTCACTACGGCGGCAAGTGCCAGTTCGCCCACGGCCTGGCCAAGGTGCGCTTCCTCAGCCGCCACCCCAAGTACAAGCCATAACTTGCACACCACCAGCTTCTGCCTCTACGGTACCTACTGCCACTTCATCCACAACCCCGTGGAGGAGCGAGGGCCTGGTCTCGCCTGCGCCAGAACGCCAGCCTGGGCTCGGCCTCCTCCGGCCCGGCGCCCAACTGGGCTGCGCTGCGGGTGGCCTTCACCCCGACCTGGAGTTGGAGCAGGCCCAGACTCTGGGCTTGGCGCTGGGCAAGGGAGGGGGAGGAGGTTGCTGCTGCCGCCAGCAACACCATCACAAACATCACCAGCAGCTCCAACGGGCGCCCGACTTGCCCATGGCCGCAGGAATCCGCCCACAGACTCTCTCTCTGACCAGAACGACTCCAGCAGCAGCGGCTCTGAGTCGCCCGTCTTCGAGCAGGGCCAGAGGCTGCCCATCTTCAGCAGTATCATGGTGTCGGACTGAGGGGAGAGGGGTGGAGGTGGAGGGCAGCCAGCCAACCTAGCGGGACAGGCAGAGCCGAGCTTGAGCTAGCAGCTGCAGCAGTAGCTGCAAGTCCGGGGCCGCCCTGCCAGTCCGGGGCCACCCCGGACACCTCCGGACGGGGACGGGACACCAAGGATAGGATTGGGTACGGGCCAGCAACAACTCAACAGCACCCGCAGCGACAGAGAACCAGGCCCGATCCCGACCACGGAAGAAACGCCACTGGAGCCGCGGGGCTGAAGAACGCCAGCTGAGCCGCGGGGCTGGAGAATGCCAGCGGAGCCACGGAGGCGCGGAGCAACGGAGCGGCAGAACACCAGCGCGCATCAAGCCAGCTCGGCTGACCAGAAGCACCAACAGACGGCGATGCTTACGAAAGCACCGCTGGGGACGCAGAGGTGGGTTAAAGGCCAGGTTAGAGCTAGCCCCACACAGGCTAGTGATTCCTACCCTTTTCCTCGCCAACATGCACTCACTGGCAAACAAAATGGACGAATTCCGGCTAAGGTTCACCTCCCACAAATGGATCAAGGACTGCAACATCCTGATCTTCACGGAAACTTGGCTCAACATCGACGTTCCTGACAGCGCCATCCAGCTAACGGGGCGTCATTTACTCCGAGCGGACAGGACAACAGACTCCGGTAAGACCAGAGGGGGGGGCCTGTGCATTTATGTAAACAAAGCATGGTGCACGGACTCCACCATCATCGACAGTCACTGCTTAGCTAACCTTGAGATCCTCTTGGTTAGATGCAGACCGTTCTATCTGCCCAGAGGGTTTACCTCCACTGTTGTGACTGCAGCCTATATCCCTCCTGATGCTAATGCCAAGCTTGCAATGAAAGAGCTGCTTACTTCCATTAGCAAACAACAGACGCACAACCCCGAGGCAGCCTTCATTGTTGCGGGTGACTTCAATCACTCCAACCTGAAGACTGTACTCCCCAAATTCCACCAACATGTCTCCTTCCCCACTAGAGTAGACAAGACACTGGACAAAGTCTACACTAACATGGCTGAAGCTTACAAAGCCGTCCCCCTCCCCCACCTTGGTCAGTCTGATCACCTCTCATTGTTCCTGCTCCCTAAGTACTCCCCACTCATCAGACGGGTTAAACCAACTGTGAGGACAGTTAAAGTCTGGTCAGAGGAAGCGGACTCCACACTTCAGCAGTGTTTTGGAAACACTGACTGGAAGGCGTTTGCAGCCCAGGCCACCCTTGACTCCCACACGGACATTGATTCCTACACATCCTCTGTTCTGGACTTTATAAACTCCACCATCAATAGTGTCACCTCCCTCAAACGGGTGACCATATTCCCGAATCAGAAGCCATGGATGAACAGCGAGGTCAGGCTACTGCTGAAAGCACGGGACACCACTTTCAGGTCAGGCGATGCTCGAGCCTACAGTTCATCCAGGGCTAACCTGAAGAGGGGCATCAAGAAGGCCAAGCACTGCCATAAGCTCAGGATTGAGGAGCACTTCAACAACAACTCCGACCCCCGACGCATGTGGCAAGGCATCCAGGCCATCACGGACTATAGACCCACCAACACCACCCCCACATCCAGCAACGCCTCCTTCCTTGAGGAGCTTAATCACTTCTATGGCTACTTCGACAGGGACAATCTAGAGACAGCCATCAAGGCTGTGCTCCCTGCTGATCACCAACCCCTCACACTCACCCCCTACGACGTGTACGTGGCACTGAGTAGGACTAATGCACGTAAGGCTGCTGGCCCTGACGGCATCCCCAGGCGCGTCCTCAGGGCCTGTGCTGCGCAGCTGACAGACGTCTGGACTGACATCTTCAACCTGTCACTTGCCCAAGCAGTTGTCCCCACGTGCATTAAAACCACCTCCATCGTGCCAGTGCCAAAACACTCCACTGCGGCAAGCCTCAACGACTTCCGCCCAGTTGCACTTACTCCCATCATCACCAAGTGCTTCGAGAGGCTGGTCCTGGCACACCTCAAAGGCTGCCTACCCCCCACATTGGATCCCTATCAGTTTGCCTACCGCAAGAACAGGATTACGGAGGATGCCATCTCAACGGCACTTCAATCCGCCCTCTCCCACCTCGACAACAGAGACACTTACGTAAGAATGCTGTTCATCGATTACAGCTCAGCATTCAACACCATTATACCCTCTAAACTGATCACCAAACTCAGTAACCTGGGCATCGACCCCTCCCTCTGCAACTGGATACTGGACTTTCTAACCAACAGACCCCAGTCTGTTAGGTTAGACAAGCACACCTCTTCAACCCTCACCCTGAACACCGGCGTTCCACAGGGCTGTGTGCTGAGCCCCCTCCTCTACTCCCTCTTCACCTACGACTGCACACCTGTACATGGTACTAACACCATCATCAAGTATGCAGATGATACAACGGCGATTGGCCTCATCAGCAACAACGATGAGTCGGCCTATAGGGAGGAGGTCCAGCTCCTAGCAGCATGGTGCGCTGACAACAACCTGGCCCTTAACTCCAAGAAGACCAAGGAGCTCATTGTAGACTTCAGGAAGTCTAGGGGCGGCATGCACACCCCCATCCACATCAACGGGACGGAGGTGGAACGTGTTTCCAGCTTCAGGTTCCTGGGGGTCAACATCTCCGATGACCTCTCTTGAACCCACAATACCTCAACTCTGATCAAGAAGGCTCACCAGCGTCTCTTCTTCCTGAGGAGACTGAAGAAGGTCCATCTGTCTCCTCAGATCCTGGTGAACTTCTACCACTGCACCATCGAGAGCATCCTTACCAACTGTATCACAGTATGGTATGGCAACTGCTCTGTCTCCGACCGGAAAGCACTGCAGAGGGTGGTGAAAATTGCCCAACGCATCACCGGTTCCTCACTCCCCTCCATTGAGTCTGTCCAAAGCAAGCGCTGTCTGCGGAGGGCGCTCAGCATCGCCAAGGACTTCTCTCATCCCAACCATGCATGTAAATAGATTTATTTATTGAAATCATATTCTATGTCGCTCTTCCAGGGAGATGCTAACTGCATTTCGTTGTCTCTCTACTGAACACTGACAATGACAATTAAAGTTGAATCTGAATCTGAAGCTTGCATACAATGCAGCACCACCATTGCCGAGACTCTTTTTCGATTGTGACCTTTGACCTGGGCTTGAGCAGTCGGAATACCGAACTCGCTTATTCTAAAGCAAAGTATGCATTTAAGGAGTCCTCATTGTCCAGCAGCAAAAGTGAAATGATAGCATGATGATCTGAAGAAGGGTCTCACCCAAAATGTCACCCGTTCCTTCTATCTAGAGAAGCTGCCATATGTCAGGTTCAGGTTACTGGGATCAAGCTACCTGAGGAGCATAAGGAATGTAGAAAGTAATCTGGAGCACAAAAATGGGACATAAAATATCATTGACAGATAAGCTAATGGAGATCCTTTAAATATCTTAAAAGTAAAAGGGTAATTTAAGAGAAAATAGGACCCCTTAAGGATTATTGCTGTCATCAATGAGAGATGTGTGAGGTCTCAAATGAATACTTCCTAAGTGTATTTACCATGGGTGCGAGGGAATTCAGGGAGGAAAACTGACGAAATGATACATCAACGTTATGCAAGGAGAAGTGTTGGTCGTGAGATTCATAAAGGTGGATATATTCGCAGGGCCTTGACAAAGTATTCTTGGACATTGTAGGAAGCAAGTGAAGGAATTCCTTGAGCACCAGCAGAGATATTTGTATCTTACTTAGCCATGGGTGAGGTAGCAGAAGACTGGAGAGTGATTAATATGTTGGAAGGAACTGTAGAAGTTGGTTTAAACCGAAGACAGACACAAAAAGCTGGAGTAAATCAGCGGGACAGGCAGCATCTCTGGAGCGAAGGAATGTGTGACATTTCAGATCGAGACCCAAGAAGAAGTTAAAGGGCCTCGACCCAAAACGGCACCCATTCCTTCGCTCGAGAGATGTTTCCTGTTCCAATAGACAATAGATAATAGGTGCAGGAGTAAGCCATTCGGCCTTTTGAGCCAGCACCGCCATTCATAGAAACATAGAAAATAGGTGCAGGAGGAGGCCATTCTGCCCTTTGAGCCAGCACCGCCATTCATTGTGATTATGGCTGATCGTCCCCTATCAATAACCCGTGCCTACCTTCTCCCCATATCCCTTGACTCCACTAGCCTCTATCTAACTCTCTCTTAAATCCATCCAGTGACTTGGCCTCCACTGCCCTCTATGATCAATGTGATCATGGCTGATCATTCACAATCAGTACCCCGTTCCTGCCTTCTCACCATATCCCCTAACTCTGCTATCATTAAGAGCTCTTTCTAACTCTCTCTAGAAAGCATCCAGAGAATTGGCCTCCACTGCCTTCTGAGGCAGAGAATACCACAGTTTCACAACCCTCTGTGTGAAAAGTTTTTCTTCATCTCCGTTCTAAATGGTTTACCCCTTATTCTTAAACTGTGGCCCCAGTTTCTGGACTCCCCCATAAATCGGGAACATGTTTCCTGCCTCTAGCGTGTCCAAACCCTTAATAATCTTATATGGTTCAATAAGATCCTCTCTCATCCTAAATTCCAGAGTATACAAGCACAGCCGCACCATTCTATCAACATATGACAGTCCTGTCATCCCAGGAATTAACCTTGTGAACCTCCACTGCCCTCCCTCAATAGCATGAATTTCCTTCCTCACATTTGGAGACAAAACCTGCACACAATCCTCCAGGTGTGGTCCACTAAGATCCTGTACAACTGCAGAAGAACCTCTTTGCTCCTATAATCAACTCCTGTTATAGAGGCCAACATGCCATTCGCTTTCTTCACTGCCTGCAGTACATGCATGCTTACTTTCAGTGACTGATAAACAAGGACCTCCCAGATCTCGTTGTACTTCCTCTTTTCCCAATTTGACACTATTCAGATAATAATCTGCCTTCCTGTTTTTGCCACCAAAGTGGATAACCTCACATTTTTCCATATTAAACTGCATCTGCCATGCATCTGCCCATTCACCCAACCTGTCCAAGTCACCCTGCATTCTCATAGCATCCTCCTCACAGTTCACACTGCCACCCAGCTTTGTGTCATCTGCAAATTTGCTCATGTTACTTTTAATCCCATCATCCAAAATATCATTCATGTATATTGTAAATAGCTGTGGTCCCAGCACCGAGCCTTGCGGTACCCCCACTAGTCACTGCCTGCCATTCTGAAAGGGACCCGTTAATCCTTACTCTTTGTTTCCTGTCTGCCAGCCAATTTTCTATCTATGTCAGCACTCAATCCCCAATACCATGTGCTCCAATTTTGCCCACTAATCTCCTATGTGGGACTTTATCAAATGCTTTCTGAAAGTTCAGGTACACTACATCCACTGGCTCTCCCTTGTCCATTTTCCTAGTTACATCCTCAAAAAATTCCAGAAGATTAGTTAAGCATGATTCCCCCTTCGTAAATCTATGCTGACAAGGACCGGTCCTGTTACAGCTATCCAAATGTGCGGCTATTTCATCTTTTATAATTGACTCAAGCATTTTCCCCACCACCGATGTGAGGCTAAATGTTCTATAATTCCCTGTTTTCTCTCTCTCGCCTTACTTAAAAAGTGAGGTACCATTAGCTACCCTCCAATCCATAGGAACTGACCCTGAATCTATAGAACATTGCAAAATGATCACCAAGTGGTTTCTAGAGCCACTTCCATAAGTACCCTGGGATGCAGCCAATCAGGCCCTTGGGATTTATCAGCCTTCAGTCCCATCAGCCTACACAACACCATTTCCTGCCTCATGTGAATTTCCTTCAGTTCCTCCGTCACCCTAGATCCTCTGGCCACTAGTACATCAGGGAGATTGTTTGTGTCCTCCTTTGTGAAGACGAATCCAAAGTACCTGTTCAACTCGTCTGCCATTTCCTTGTTCCCCATGATACATTCACCTGTTTCAGTCTTTAAAGGGTTGTCCCACTGCGACGACCTTATCCGCAAGTTCTGGCATGTTTGCCCTCGACTCATATGCGCAGCATGGTTGACACGAGATCCTAGGAGGTCTTTGTAACTCTCCTTCATGCTCGAGAGTAGTCCCCACTTACTCGAGGCCTCAGTTAGATTGTGGCGTATTTTTCAACATGTTGAAAAAATGCCCATGAGTAAACAAAGGTTTCCATGGAAAAAATCAATGCTTTTTTTTACTCGTAGGTTTTGTCGAAGTAGGTCGTAGTAGGTCGGCATGTTATTCGTAGGTAATCGAGGGTAGTCAAAGGTAATCAAAGGTAGTCGAAGGTAGTTGTAGATAGTCTTCAACATAGTCGAAGGGAGGTCGAAGGAGATCGAAGAAGGTCGTCTTCACTCTCCACTATTCGGTGTCAATTTTCCCGAAGCTAGTAGGTTAGTCGAAGCTAGTCTTCAACATAGTCGAAGGAGGTCTTCTACATAGTTGAAGGAGGTCTTCAGCACGACATATTTTCAAACTTTCATAAACTCTTCTAAACTTGCCAATTAGGTTGCTGCAGTGGGACAGCCCCTTTAGGGTCCAACTTTAATCTTAACTAATTGTTTTCTCTTCGCATACCTAAGAAAGCTTTTACTATCCTCCTTTATATTCTTGGCTGGCTTACCTTCATAGCTCATCTTTTCTCCCCGCATTGCCTTTTTAGTTATCTTCTGTTGCTCTTTAAAAGTACCCAATCCTCTGGCTTCCTGCTCATCTTTGCTACATTATACTTCTTCTCTTGTATTTTTATACTGTCCCTGACTTCCCTCGTCAGTCACGGTCGCCCCTTACTCCCCTTGGAATCTTTCTTCCTCTTTGGAATGAACTGATCCTGCACCTTCTGTATTATTCCCAGAAATACCTGCCATTGTTGTTCCACTGTCATCCCTGCTAGGGTATCTTTCCAGTCAATTGGAAAGCTCCTCCCTCATGGCCCCATCATCCCCTTTGCTCAATTGAAATACTGACACTTCCGATTTTCCATTCTCCCTCGCAAATTGTAGGTTAAAACTTATCATATTATGGTATTATGGTAATACCATAATATGGTAACTCAGCAAAATCCCGCTGAGTTACTCCAGCTTTTTGTGTCAAACGTCGGAGGGTGATTAAGCTCGAGACCTATAGTCTGATGAGCCTAACCCCAGTGGTGGGATAGTTACTGGAGGGGATATTGTGAGAGAGAATCTTTTATTTTTTTATATAGTTTTAGTTATAGAGATACAGTGCAGAAACAGGCCCTCCCACAACAACCAGCAATCCCCGCACATTAACATTACCCTACACATGCTAGGGACAATTTAGATTTCTACCAAAACAGTTAACTTACAAACTTGGACATCTTTGGAGTGTGGGAACAAAACCGAAGATCTCGGATAAAACCCACGTGGTCACGGGGAGAATGTACAAACTCCATACAGACAGCAGCTGTAATCGGGATCGAATCTGGGTCTCTGGCGATGCAAGCGGTGTAAGGCAGCAACTGTACCACTGCACCAACTGCTGCCCTTGCATCTATCTGCATTTGGAAAGGCATGCACTAATTAAGAATAGTCACCATCGCTTTGTGCATGCAAAATCGTGTCTCGTGAATTCACTTGAGGATTTTGAAGAGATGAAAATTGATGGTGGTATGTGTTTGGGACATCCAGGATGGTCAGTAGAAGCAAGGCAGCATACATGTTCTGTTAGACTTTAGACTTTACTTTAGACTTTAGAGATATGTGAAAACTGGCCCTTCGACCCACCGAGCCTGCACCAATCCTGTACACTGGTACTACCCTGTGCACTAGGGACACATTACAAATTTACAGAAGCCAATTAAGCTACAAACCTGCACGTCTTTGGTGCGTGCGTGGAAATTGGAACACCCACAGAAGCGGTCACAGGGAGAACGTAGAAAAATCCGTACAGACAGCCTCGTAGTCAGAAGCAAACCCGGGTCTCTGACGCTGTAAGGCAGCAACTCTGTCGCTGCACCACAGTGCCGCCATTGCAGAGGAGGCCGTTGAGAATTTCATAGGGATCACCGAGGGAAGATAAGTGATGGATTAAGTAGTTTGTGTGCTGGGAGAAGTTAAAAGGAGCAGGAGGGAAGTGGAAGATAAGCAGGTTTAGGTGGGGATTTAGATGTAGATTAGTTTTGTAGTGCTGGTGATTAGGCAGATATAGTGGGGCAAGGTTTTGGATGAAATTAAACATTGACGTATTGAAAGATTTTGGATGTTCCGGAGCTAATTTCTGTGAATTTTTCGATACTTTGCAGCATAAAATAGGTAATTGGAGGATTAGGTGTACTACATTTTGTTCTACAAAGACACTAAACCTTGCTGAGTTAATCCAGTTTTTTTTATCTGTCTTCATCTCAACATTGTTTTATACCCTTGTTCATCACACTTCACCTGGAATCGTGTGTCCTCATCAATATGTTCATTCAATTTGCCTCTCTTGCTACTTGTGGCCACAGCTTCCACATTTTGTACTTTCTCGGTTACAAAAATAAATTATTTCAGTGGAAGTGCATTGGACACTGGAGGGAAGCCATGGTCATAAGAGTTTTGAATTACAATCAAAACACAATGTCCAGAATGACACTTGGAATCTTCTCCTTGTGTGTACCTGGAGCCAGTATTTCTATACTGAGTTTGATGCAGGTACGCCTTTCAGAGGATTGTGCATGTCAAGTTGTAATATTATTATTCGTTATTTAATCTGGGTGAAAGCATTTGCAGCAGAGACTTATTTGGTTTGTTTAAAATGACCTTTTGCAAAATGGCAAAATGCCATGCCTTTGATGAAGATGTAAGGCGCAGCCTAAAACTTCACAGAAGTAGTTTGAGCATGGGAGGCAAAGTAATCTGTATATCATTTTGCAGACACTTTGGTCTTATCCTAAATTCTGCGACAATAATTTAATATCCATGCCTGTTTATGCACAGTGGATGTCCCTGGCCTGACTTATTAGCAGGGAATTGAAAATATACCCTATCCTCATTGAGACTAAATTGTAACACAACTTTTGGCCCAAATACCTCATGACTGCAATTAATACCATTGTCCACACTTAACATTTTTCAATTTTGTTGCAATTTATTGGTCTGGCTGCTGCTTTTCCTTTGACCTGTTGACATGAACCTGTCCCACGGTGGAGCAGTGGTTGAGCTGCTGCCTTACAGCCCTTGCTGCGCTGGAGACCCAGGTTCGATCCCGACTATGGGTACTGTCTGTACAGAGTTTGTACGTTCTCCCGATGACTGGGTGGGTTTTCTCCGGGATCTTCGATTTCCTCGCACACTCCAAAGAGGTACAAGAATAGGTGACGTTTGGGGTCGAGACCCTTGTCCAGACTAATTTTGTATGTTCCTTGACCCACTGAGTTTGTTCCTTGACCCACTCACCTGTACATGCTAGAATTTAGAAGATTGAGGGGGGATCTTATAGAAACTTACAAAATTCTTAAGGGGTTGGACAGGCTAGATGCAGGAAGATTATTCCTGATGTTGGGGAACTAGGGGTCACAGTTCAAGGATAAGAGGGAAGTCTTTTAGGACCGAGATGAGAAAATCATTTTTTACACAGAGAGTGGTGAATCTGTGGAATTCTCTGCCACAGAAGGTAGTTAAGGCCAGTTCATTGGCTATATTTAAGAGGGAGTTAGATGCGGCCCTTGTGGCCAAAGGGATCAGGGGGTATGGAGAGAAGGCAGGGATGGGATACTGTGTTGGATGATCAGCCATGATCATATCGAATGGCGGTGCAGGTTCGAAGGGCTGAATGGCCTACTCCTGCACCTACTTTCTATGTTTCTATGTTTCTATGAGTTACTCCAGCACTTTGTGTCTTTCTTGGTAAACAGGCATCTGTAGTTCCTTGTCTCTCTGGAGAAGAAATCTAGGTGTACAGATGAGTGTGTGTGCGGAAGATGAATTCCTGGGGTGTGGGTTCCTACATCTATGGTCTTCTTTGCCTTCATACCACTGCTCCACTTCAAATCCTCTTCAAGGCATGGCTACTTTGGAAAAGCTTCCCTCCTCCTTCTGACAGACTTTCTGTCAGTCTCTCATTGGTCTCCCTCTATCGTATCTCCTTCATCTGGATAAGGCCCTGACACTTTCCCCTCCCTGTTTTCATCTGCCCATCATAACGCCCATCCAACTCCTCTCTCTCTCTCCACCCCTCCCCTCCAAATCAGTCAGGCTTTGTCCCATCCTTCCCTCCTGTCGCCAATCGTTCTCCTTCCCTCGAGGTTTTGCTGCAGGGTCTCCATCCTAAATGTCAACATTTACCTCCACTGATGCTCCTAACCCACTGAGTCACAGAGTCATAGAGTGATACAGTGTGGAAACAGGCCCTTCGGCCCAACTCTCCCACACCGGCCAACAATGTCCCAGCTACCATAGTCCCACATGCCTGCGCTTGGCCCATAACCCTCCAAACCAGACCTATCAAGGTATCTGTCCAAGTGTTTCTTAAACGATGGGATAATCCCAGCCTCAACTACCTCCTCTAGCAGCTTGTTCCATACACCCACCACCCTTTGTGTGAAAAAGTTACCCCTCGGATTCCTATTAAATTCTACCATCCGGAGCAGTCACACGACCCGCAACATCACCTCTCCACGCTCTCCAGGGAAGCTGCCTGAGCCGCCGAGTTCCTCCAGCACTTCGTGTCTTCATTTCTGAGTTCTTCCGTCGTTTTCGTTTCTTTTTGTAACAGATTCCAGCAACTGCAGTCTTTTCTGTGTAGTCTTCGCGCTGTCAATCCTCAATTCGCTTGCAACAAAACGTGTCTCGTGTGTGTGTGTGTATAAAGTGTTAAGGCAACTGTGACTGTCTTCCTGCCAAACCAGCCAGTCATCTTCTTATATTCTATCTTTTGTCTTCCTTTTTTGGGGCCACCGCAGTCTCCTCCAGTCTGCTGACTGGTCGGATTTTTTTTTTCTCTCTCTCTCTGGAAACCATCTCAGCGGAAAACATTCCTGCTCATCGACTCACCCAAGATACAAATCCCCAACTCTGAAAACGGCTGAAATCTTCGAGCTCGCTGGAGACCCGATAGCCACTTGGAGCTGACCGCTTTGCTACTACAATTCTCAGGAAGAAGTAAATGTTCAATCTCAGTCTTCACTTTAGCCGCTCTTATCAGTGTGGATTATTTCCGTGTTAGTGGATGGAAAGTCTCCGTTTTCTACCGTCGGCCTGTTTGGATAATTCCCTGTGTATATATATATATATGTATTGTTCATTTTTGTGTTCGCTAACAGGAGTTCCGAAATGCAGCGACTCTGGGGTTCACTGTGTTCCCTGCTCGTGTGCACATCGATGCTGAGCTGCTGTTGCCTCTCGGTAAGTGAGTTCTGCTGTAACGAGCAAGAATGTAATTGTTCCGTTGTCGGTACAACATATGCCAATGGAACACTCTTGAGTTTACTGCAGTAAAAAGACACGCGATTACTGAGACTTTTTTAAACAAATCTTTACGACGAAGCTGGCCCAAACTCAAAAAAGTTGCAGCCTGAAAAGCAAAAGAAGCAGCTGGCAAAGTTAAAATGTTTTAAAATGTTTGCCAGACATTTTCAGTAAAAGTGGAGGTAAAGTGACGATGGAATATTGCTATTTGCTCAATCTAGAGTGGATGTGGAGGGGAAGCAGTGCTGTTCCAGATGTTTTCTATTGTGCAGCTGGGATCAGGCACTCACATTCCACTTACTGGCTTTGCCTCCCACACCACTGCTCTTTGAACTCTTGTCTGAATCCCGCACTCCTTGCAAAAATAAATCCATCTGTAGGGAATGAATCACTCTTGTTTGGTTACATTCTTCAGGAGTAACTTTCTCAAGAGAGCTGAAGTTCTCCTTAAGAAATTGTCAGTACTTTGGAGATATAAAATTGATCGGAATGTTTTTTATCTGACTACCTTTATTTGTAGTGGTTAACTGCGGAGACGAACATCCAAAAGAATATGTATTAACGGGAAGGTATCAATTCAACTCTTACCTCGGCAACCGGGAAATATACATCCAGTTAAGTAAATAGAACATAGATAAATACAGTGTGTAGGAAGCAACCGCAGATGATGGCATACACGGAAGATAGATACAAAATGCTGGAGCAATTCAGCAGGTCGGGCAGCATCTCTGGAGAAAAGGAATAGGTGACGTTTCGGGCTGAGACGCTTCTTCAGACTTAGAGTCAGGGGAGAGAGGAAATCGAGATATAAAAAGGTACAAAACAAATCAAAGCCGAATACTTTTCATATCTCTAGTTTCCCACTCCTCTAGTTTCCCACTCAGTCTGGAGAAGGGTCTCGACCAAGGGGTGACATAGAACCAGGAGATGTAAAGTCAGTATGGATAGAACTGAGGAATTGTAAGGGTAAGAAGACCCTAATGGGAGTTATCTAGAGGCCCCCAAGCAGTAGCCTGGATATACGGTGCAAGTTAAATCAAGAGTTTAAATTGGCATGTTGCAAAGGGTTGTTATGGGAGATTTCAACATGCAGGTAGACTGGGAAAATCAGGTTGGAACTGGACCCCAAGAAAGGGAGTTTGTGGAATGCCTCCGTGATGGATTCTTAGAGCAGCTTGTACTGGAGCCTACCAGTGAGAAGGCAATTCTGGACTTAGTGTTGTGCAATGAACCGGATTTGATAAGGGAACTCGAGGTAAAGGAACCATTAGGAGATGGTGACCATAATATGATGTTTTAATCTACAATGTGAGAGGGAGAAGGGTAAATCGGAGGTGTCAGAATTACAATTGTGTGAAGGTGACTATGGTGCCATGAGGGAGGAGCTGGCCAAAGTTGACAGTAAGATACCCTAGCAGGGATGACAATGGAACAACAATGGCAGGTATTATGGGAATAATACATAAGGTGCAGGATCAGTTCATTCCAAAGAGGAAGAAAGATTCCAAGGGGAGTAAGGAGCGACTGTGGCTGACAAGGGAAGTCAGGGAGAGTATAAAAATAAAAGAGAAGAAATATAACATAGGAAAGATGCGCAGGAAGCCAAAGGATTGGGTAATGTTTAAAGAGCAACAGAAGATAATTAAAAAGGCAATACAGGGAGAAAAGATGAGGTACGAAGGTAAGCTAGCCAAGAATATAAAGGAGGATAGTAAAAGCTTCATTAGGTATGTGAAGAGGAAAAACTAGTTAAGGCCAAAGTTGGACCATTGAAGACTAAAAAGAGTGAATTTATTATGGGGAACAAGGAAATAGCTGATTAGTTGAACAGGTACTTTGGATCCATCTTCACAAAGGAGGACACAAACAATCTTCCTGATGTACCAGCCAGAGGATCTGGGGTGGCAGAGGAACTGAAGGAGATTCCCATTAGGCAGGAAATGCTGTTCGTTAGACCGATGGGATTGAAGGCTGATAAATCCCCAGGGCCTGATGGTCTGCATCCCAGGGTACATAAGTAAGTGGCTCTAGAAATTGTGGATGCATTGGTGATCATTTTCCAATGTTCTATAGATTCAGGATCAGTTCCTGTGGATTGGAGGGTAGCTAATGTTGTTCCACTCTTTAAGAAGGGTGGAGAGAGAAAACAGGGAATTGTAGACTTGTTAGCCTGACATCGGTGGTGGGGAAGATGCTGGAGTCAATTATAAAAGATGAAATAGCAACACATTTGGATTGCAGTAGCAGGATCGGTCCGAGTCAGCATGGATTTATGAAGGGGATATCATGCTTGACTAATCTTCTGGAATTTCTTGAGGATGTAACCAGGATAATGGACAAGGGAGAGCCAGTGGATGTAGTATACCTGGACTTTCAGAAAGCATTTGATAAGGTCCCACAGAGATTAGTGGGCAAATTTAAAGCCCATGGTATTGGGGGTAGAATGCTGACATGGATAGAAAATTGGTTGGCAAACAGGAAACAAAGGGTAGAAATTAAAGGGTCCCTTTCAGAATGGCAGGCAGTGACTAGTGCGGTACCGCAAGGCTCGGTGCTGGGACCGCAGCTATTTACAATATATAATAATGATTTGGATGAAGTGATTAAAAGTAACATCAGCAAATTTGCAGATGACACAAAGCTGGGTGGCAGTGTGAACTGTGAGGAGGATGCTATGATGATGCAGGGTGACTTGGACAGGTTGGGTAAGTAGGCAAATGCATGGCAGATGCAGTTTAATGTGGATAAATATGAGGTTATCCTCTTTGGAGGCAAAAAACAGGAAGGCAGATTATTATCTAAATGGTGTCAAGTTGGGAAAAGGGGCAGTACAATGGGATCTGGGGGTCCTTGTTTATCAGTCACTGAATAAGCATGCAGGAACAGCAGGCAGTGAAGAAAGTGAATGGCATGTTGGCCTTCAAAACAAGAGTAGTCGTGTATAGGAGCAAAGAGGTCCTTCTGCAGTTGTACGGGGCCCTAGTGAGACCACACCTGGAGTATTGTGTGCAGTTTTGGTCCCCTAATTTGATGAAGGACATTCTTGCTATTGAGGGAGTGCAGCGTAGGTTTACATGGTTAATTCCCAGGATTGCGGGACTGTCGTATGCTGAGCGAATGGAGCGACTGGGCTTGTACACTCTGGAGTTTAGAAGAATGAGAGGGACTCTTATTGAAACATATAAGATTGTTAAGGGTTTGGACACGCTAGAGGCAGGAAACATGTTCCCGATGTTGGGGGAGTCCAGAACTAGGGGCCACAGTTTAAGAATAAGGGGTAAGCCATTTAGAACAGAAACGAGGAAACACTTTTTTTCCACAGAGAGTTGTGAGTGTGAATTTCTCTGCCTCGGTGTTGGAGGCCAGTTCTCTGGATACTTTCAAGAGAGAGCTAGATAGGCTCTTAAAGATAGTGGAATCAGAGGATATGGGGAAAAGACAGGTACGGGGTACTGATTGGAGATGATCAGCCATGATCACATTGAATGGTGGTGTTGGCTCGAAGGGCCGAATGGCCTACTCCTGCACCTATTGTCTATTGTCTATTGTCTTCCCCTTGAGCTTTCTTCCCACAGGAAGCCTGCAGTTATACTTGCACTTCTGGCTACATTACTTCCTGCATCTCAACAGTATTACTGCTGCAGAACTCCAATGAAAATGAGGCAAGCAGGCCACAGGTGATAGAAACTACAATCCTGAAACAGCGCTGCCCTGATAGCTTTTGGATAGCATCTGTTCATTATAAGTGTATCTGATGTGCCTGCATCTGACTTTCGGTTAATTTATACTTCAGTGGGAAGATCTTGAAGACTGGAATATGCTGATATGTGGCAGCACAATTTTGAGGACTTCTGGATTGGTTAAGCATCATTTGATCCAAGCCATTGAGTTTGGCTCTTGACTGCACTCTGCCATTGGAAATAGATAGGAATTGTTGGCTTTAATGTAAAGTTCTATTGCTAAGAAAAATGGTACAGTTACTCAATCAAGAACATCAGTTAGAACAAATTTGAATTTATTACATTTTTCCTGACAAAATCTGCCTCCGAGTTTTAAAAGCTCTTTGTAACATGAGGAAATATTCACTAATACCTGTATGGATTAAAATGCCTCCCCAAAGAAAGTAACAGCAAGTCTTATTTGGCATTTATAATAGGAGCCCATAATTAAATTAGTAATCATTGAAACTATGTTTAAATTTATTACACATTTGTTTTCAGTGTTATAAACAAATGGCAAATATTCATGCTGTGGCATGAATCATGTATCAAATACCACTGGACAAATTAAATAATCAAGTTGTGTGTTTACATTTTTGCATTGGATCTCCATAATCTAATATTTTAATCAATTCAAGATGCAGAATTCTATAAGATGGTTATTGCTGCACCAAATATTTGCTTATATATGCTTTTTGTTCATTACAAACTAAGCACAATGACATGATTTTATTGTCATAAATGGAATTGCATATTTTTTCTTAGCATGTTAAGTGATTATATTTTGCAGCGCACTTTCCAAAACACATAAATTATCTTTTTTTAAATTATTTTTACTTATGCTTTGAAATACCATTCAGTTTTCCAATTTTGCATCGACAAACTTTGATATTGCTGATGTTTGTATTAACAAATAAGTAACTGTTTGCATTAACAAATTTGGAGTAACCGACCGATAATACAGGTAAATATAGAAATTAATTCAAAATATTAAACTTGAAGTGAATCAATTTACACTTTTTCTTATAATGGAAAGATTGATATGGCTAGCAGTAATATAGAAACAAGGAATTGCAGATGCTGGTTTTAAAAAGAAGACACAGTGTGCTGTAGTAGCTGAACAGGTCATACAGCATATCAGGAAAACATGAAGAGGTGGCATTCTGTGTTGGGACCGTTCTTCCGACTTTATCCTGAGAAGCTGCTGACTCACTGGGCTTTTCCAGCACTCCGTGTCTTCTTTTGCATCAACATAGGATCTTTTGCAAACACAGCACTTTATTTATTCTGTAACTTACAAAACTTTAACACGCGGAATGTACTGCCTTGCAGAGTTCCCTCCATCTTGTTGGTCATTTCCCAAGGGATTTGGAACACATAAATGTTTTCCAGTTTTCTCATGGCATGTTGGCACAAAATGATGCATTTGCAATGACTATAATGTTTGATTCTGAAAGCAGCAATTAATTGTCAACATGAGTAAACAAGATTAAGTCTGAATATTTTTCATACCACATCTCTGACAGTACTTCCAAAAATGCTTATAAGTTTAGAGTCATGGAGTGATAGTGTGTAAACAAGCCCTTTGGCCCAACCTGCCTACACCGACCTACATCACCCATGTACACTAGTCCCCCTGCCTGCTTTTGGCCCATATCTCTCTAAATCTATCATATCCATGTACCTGTCTAAATGTTTCTTAACTGTTGCGATAGTATCTACCTCTACCTCCTCCGGCAGCTTGTTTCATGCGCCCACTACCTTTGTATAAAAACGTTACTCCTCAGGTTCCTATTAAATCTTTCCTCCTTCCCCTTAAATCTTTCCCCCTTCACCTTAAACCTGCGTCCTCTGGTTCTCGATTCCCCTACTCTAGGCAAGAGACTCAGTGCATCTACACAATCTATTTCTCTCATGATTTTATTCACCTCTGTAAGATCACCCCTCATCCTCCTGTGCTCCAAGGAGTCCGAGCCTGCTCAACCTCTCCCTGTAGCTTCGGCCCTCGAGTCCTGGCAATATCCTTGCTAATCTTCTCTGCACCTTTTCCAGATTGACAACATCTTTTCTATAACATGGTGTCCAAAACTGAACACAGCATTCTAAATGTGCCCTCACCAATGTCTTATACAACTGCAACATGACCTCCCAACGTCTATACTCAGGATTCAAGATTGTTTAATTGTAATATGTAGCAGCAACATAACAATGAAATCCTTACTACTGCAGCTTAACAAGCCTGTAACACAAGATAAATATATGAAAATCACCAATACAATAGAATAATGACCACAATACCAGGTAACCAGAATAGTGCAGAACAAAGTTTGTAGCACAACTAAAGGCCCAGTCCATAGAAGACCATAGTTGCTGAGATTAATTTGTGCAGTGTTTATGAGTTGATCTTTGCTGGGATGAAGCTGTTCTTGAACCTCTTGGTCACAGTTTTCAAGTTCCAGTACCTTCTTCTCGATGGGAGTAAGAAATGAGAGGGTGCACAGGATGCTGTGGGTCCTTGATGATGTTGGTTCACTTTTTGAGGCAGTGCCTCATGTGGATCCTTCGATGATAGGGAGGCCTTCAAGACAGTAAATGAAATTAAAAAAAATAACTGAAGATGCTGAAATTCTGAAATAAAAACAGGACATGTTGCAAATACTCAACAGATCAGGTATCACCTGTGGAAAGGGAAACAATGAATTATTTAAGTCCAGGATCCTTAGTCAGAACTTCAAAAGTGAAATCATAATCAAGATATTTTACCATTAACCAGAAAGTGGGGAGGGAAGGATAAAACAAAGGGGTAGCTCTGATAAGGTCTGTGGAATGTTGATACTAATGAGGTTAAGAAATATGTCCAGCAAGTCAGACTATCTTAAGAAAAAGTGACCCACCCCTGCTCCCCACATTCTCTGCTACTGAAAACAAAATTGTTTTTCTCACTTTCCGAGTTCTGAAGAAGGGCCCTGGATTTGAAACATTATTTTTTTCAATGGATACTGTGAGTGTTACCCGGATTCTCTGATTTTATATCAAGGATATAAAACCCTATGTTAATGCAAGGCACAAGGAACTGCAAATACTGGTTTACAAAAAAGTGCTGGAGTAATTCAGCGGGTCAGGTAGCATCTCCTGAGAATATCACTAGGTAGTGTTTTGGGTTGGGACCCTGTTTCAGATTGATTAAGGTGGGATGAGATGGTTAAGGCAGGGTGGGGTGGCGTTAGTGGGATGGGAGAAAAATGGAAGAAAGGAAAGGCAGGATAAAGCCTAGCAAGTGATTGGTGACAGGGAGTTTTGATAGGGAGATAATTGGACAAAATCCCTCGCACCTGTATCCACCTATATCCACCTATCACTCACCAGGCTTTGTCCTGTGCTTCCTCTCGTCCAGATATCTCAGCCTCCCCATCCCCTGACTCCACCACAATCAGTCTGAAGAAGCGTGCCGAAACAAAACTTCAACAATTCATGTTTCCCAGAGATGCTGCCTGGCCTGCTGAGTTATTCCAGCACATTGTGTCTTCATTTCCTATATGTTAATTCGAGTTACTTTAATTTGTTGATTTAAGGGAAAAAGTTTATGTTTCATATTTAATGCGCAGGGCAGTGTCCCCTCCCTGCATTCTCAATGACTGTCATGTTTGATTCTGAAGGCACCTGTCGATTGTCATCATGAACAAATGAGACTGAGGGCTCAGGTGAAAGCTCTGGAACTCAGGATTAAACAGCAACAACTTCAGATTGAGGCAATCTTGAGAGAGAGAGAAAACCAGAAAAACATTGATGTGTCAGAAGATGATGAATCCCTCAATGAAATGGAAGGAAGAAAATACTTTGCAGGTTAGACATGACTTATTTACAAGATTATTTTTAATAAACATAAAGCTACCTCAATAGTTACTGAGATTAAAATATAGGAGGGCCGAAAATGACAATCATTTAAAAATCACATCTTCCAAAAAATAAACAAACAGTAAACACCAAAATGTATGAAGCAGATCAGATATGAAAGAAATAAGAGTCTATTTCAAAACAAACGCTTCAGTATCATCTGGAAAAAAAACTATTAACCTATTTATTGTGTTCAGTTCTGGGCACCACGTTATAAGAAAGATATTGTCAAACTGGAAAGGGTACAGAGAAGATTTACAAGGATGTTGCCAGGACTAGAGGGTATGAGCTCTATGGAGATGTTGTGCAGGCTGGGACTCTATTCCTTGGAGCACAGGAGGATGAGGCGTGATCTTATAGATGCGTATAGATCATGAGAGGAATAGATCGGATAAATGCACAGAGTCTCTTGCCCAGAGTAGCGAATAGAGGACGAGGACTTGGGATTAAGGTGAAGGGGTAAAGATTTAATAGGAATCTGAGGGGTAACCTTTCCACACAAAAGGTGGTGGGTGTATGGAGCAAGCTGACAGAGGAGGTAGTTGAGGCAGGGACTATCCCAACATTTAAGAAACAGACTGGTACATGGATATGACAGGTTTGGAGGGATATGGACCAAACGTGGGCAGGTGCGACGTGTAGCTGGGACATGTGTTTGGCATGGGCAAGATGGGCTGAAGGGCCTGTTTCAATAGACAATAGGCAATAAGTGCAGGAGTAGGCCATTCAATGTGATTATGACTGATCATCCATAATCAGTATCCCGCTCCTGCCTTCTCCCCATATCCATTGACTCTGGTAGCTTTAAGAGCTCTATCTAACTGTTGAAAGCATCCAGAGAATCAGCCTCCACTGCCTTCTGAGGCAGAGAATTCCACGGATTCACAACTCTCTGGGTGAAAAAGTGTTTCCTCATCTCCGTTTGAAATGTCCTACCCCTTATTCTTAAACTGTGGCCCTTGGTTCTGCACTCCCCCAACATCGGGAACATATTTCCTGCCTCTAGCGTGCCGAATCCCTTAATAATCTTATATGTTTCAATAAGATTCCCTCTCATCCTTCTAAATTGCAGTGTATACAAGCCTAGTCACTCCATTCTATCAACATATGATAGGCCAACCATCCCGGAAATTAACCTGGTGAACCTACACTGCACTCATGCAATAGCAGGAATGTCCTTCCTCAAATTTGGAGACCAAAACTACACACAATACTCCAGGTGCGGTCTCACCAGGGCCCTGTACAACTGCAGAAGGACCTCTTTGCTCCTTTTTCTCAACTCCTTGTGAACTCTATTGTTGGAAGATATTCCGTGTAAAAATTATATTGAAGCTCTGACATGATATTGCCTTTCAAAACTCAATTTTGTGAGTTAGCTTGTGTCAGTCATATTTAGTTTAGTTTTAGTTTAGAGATACAGTACAGAAACAGGCCCTTCGGCCCATTGAGTCCACGCCAACTAGCGATCACCATATACTTCTCTGTCCTGCACACTAGGGACAATTCATAATGTTTTTTTACTGAAGCCAAATTAACTAGTGCAAAAGGGTGATCAATGGTCAGCATGGACTCAGCGGGCCAAAGGGCCTGTTTTTATGCAATATCACTAAACTAAACTAAAGTAAAATTTGCTTTGTAGCCACATTTAAAAAAATTTAAGTTTGTAATTTAAATACCTCAAGTAAATTGTCAGCCTTTTTCCAAGCAGACTCAACCTGTCCAACCTTTCAATATACTATCATATTTTTAATGATATCATTGTAAGTCAACTCCCAAGTAACTTCACATCCTTTTTTATAACATGGCAACCAGATTTGTGCACTATTCCAAGTGTAGTATCACCACACATTCAACATGGGCTTAGCACAATTCATCTCCTTTTTAATTTTTTTACTCCACAGATATATCATAGTTTTTCCCTTCTTTGGACTTTATTATTCAGAGGTGCCACCTTTTTATGTTTGTTGCATTTGCAATCTAGGGTCTTTTTGTTTTTCTACCTCACCTAGACTTGCAATTAAATAGTGATCCCCTTGGTTTTCCTATCAAGGTACAAACTCACATTTATTTGCGTTGAACTCATTTATCAGTAATCTGCCTATTTTGCATTTAATCACGTATTCCTGCTATTTGTTGCAGTCCCCCTCATTGTTGACTATTAATTCTGATTGGATGTCTTCTGCAAGATTAGAAATTCTGTTTTTTTAATTCTAAATTCAAACTCAATAATGTAAATGTGAGCGGCACTGGTTCCAGAACTGATCTTTGTATCCTTAGTTTCAACCCCTGCTTTTGGTCCTGAAGTCAGCTAGCTATTTGACTAATTCTGCAATTTCTTCACATTCTCTGATATTCCCTGGTGTTTCATGATGTTTTATCAGAGACCTTTCTTAAAACCAAAGGAAAACTTGAAATCTAGAGGTATGCGTTTTCACATTGTTGTACCTCTTATCTGATGGAAAAAGGTAGAAGAGGGAGTGAGGCTGGGGTGAGACTCGTCCTTGATCAGGCCAGCAGCATGGATCTCCATATAGCCCACTGTTGCCTCCTCTTCCTTTCCCTTGTCCTCAGATCAATTTCTCCCTTATCTTTCTTCAGCACTGTCCTGACTATATCCAACCCTTCCCCCTACCCCACCACATTTATTTTTCTACAACCAACTTCCCTCGTCAGAATAACATTCTCAAATTTATATTTGATGAAGATTGTGCAGAGCTGTACAACAGTGGTAACAGGCATAGTGGATTTTACCGAATTCAGCCACTGGCATCACGTACAAGCTTTCTCGTGCACTGTGACATGACAGAAGGTGGTGGCTGGACTGTCGTTCAAAGACGAACTGATGGCAGTGAAAATTTTGACAGGTTTGACACTTTTAAAAACAAATTCTTTAGTTAATACACTTCAAAGATTTTTTTGCATAATATATCTGATGGATGAGGATATTAATTTTACCACCATTGCTACTTATTTAACCCATTCTAGTAATATTGTTCCTTCTTTATTATGGTGGAAGCTTTCAAGATTCCTATTCAAGTGACACTAATCAATTTACTTTACCAAAATCTGCTTAAACCTGAAATTTTTGCAATCAGAATGTCTATAGTTACTATAATTATGCTAAAACTTTCATAGCTTTTGTGTGTAAAATGTTTCTTAAGATGTAACTTCAATTGACTAACCTCCGAAAAGAATTGAATGTTTTTCCTGTATGATACATCAATTTGAAATTTACTGCTAAATTGTAATGTGCATTAAAATGTGATCAGTTACAGGTATTTTAAATGTTGCAAAGAGAGAGAAGTAATTTATAAATTTGTATCAAATCTTTTTTTTGTTGAAGTGGCTACAATGAAATATAAAGTAGAAACAAGGAACTGCAGATCTGGGTTTACAAAGAAAGACACAAAGTCCTGGAGTAACTCAACGGGTCAGATCGTATCTCAAGAGAACATGGCTAAGAGACGTTTCAGATTGGGACTCTCTATAACAGTCAGTCTGAAGAAGGATTCTGATGTGAAATGGTGCCTTTCCATATTCTCTTGAGTTGCTGCCTGACCTGCAGAGCTACTCCAGCACTTTGTGTCTTTTCTATGAAACAAAATCCAGCTTCAGCAAAAGTACACTTCTGAATCCCCGTTCTCTGTCCCACTAACAGAACTTATAAAAGTGAATACAAGATTTATTTATGTTACGTATTGATATGATATGAAAATCTTACCTCACAATGTTGTTAACATTAAGACGGTTTAGTGTAACAGGAAACAACCTGCTTTTGCATTTTTGTTTTAAAACAAACTTTACTTAGAAATTGAAATACATCATATCACAATTTGACTTTAAATATTTTGCTTAAAGATTGTCTTCATTAATATTTAATTAATAATGTATTTAATATAAATGGTTCAGAAGCATTTGGAAACAAGCAACAATTAAAATTTCTACAACAATCCTAACTGATCATTTGAAATTCACATCTGGAAATAATTTCCTTAAAATTTGTCAATGGAATGTGAACAGCATTAACACACCCAACGTTTATTGCCAAACTAGTTTAGTTTTGTTATTTCATTGCTCCTGAGAAGGTGGTGGAAAACTGGCTTCTTGAACAGCTGCTTGAACTTTTACTGAAGTTACAAGTACAAGAACTAGAAACAAGGAACTGCAGAGGCTGGTTTTGAAAAAAATAGACACAAAGTGCTGGAGTAACTCAGCAAGTCAGGCAGCATCTCCAAAGATTGAGATTAAAAGTACAAGATCTGTTGGGCTAAGAATTCCAGTATTTAGACCCAATAACAATGATGTAATATCTTGATATTAGGAGAGTTCAAGTTCAAGTTCAAGTGAGTTTATTGTCATGTGTCCCAGATAGGACAATGAAATTCTTGCTTTTCTTCAGCACACAGAACATAGGAGGCATTTACTACAAAACAGATCAGTGTGTCCATATACCATTATATAAATATAAACACATGAATAAATAGACTGATAAAGTGCAAATAACAGATAATGGGTTATTAATGATCAGAGTTTTGTCCGAGCCAGGTTTAATAGCCTGATGGCTGTGGGGAAGTAGCTATTCCTGAACCTGGTTGTTGCAGTCTTCAGGCTCCTGTACCTTCTACCTGAAGGTAGCAGGGAGATGAGTGTGTGGCCAGGATGGTGTGGGTCGTTGATGATACTGCCAGCCTTTTTGAGTGTGTGACTTGGAGGAGAACTTGCAAGTGGTGACGTTGCCATGTGCTATCTGTCCTTGTCCATCTGCATGGCAGAGACCATGAATTTGGAATTTGGAACATGGTGTCAAAAGTGCTTTGGTGTATTGCTGTTATTTGTTAATGACGCACATTGAAAACTGGTGTACTGGTGGTGATTAGAGTGAATGTTTCAGGCTGGTGAGTTGAGCTGATTACTTATTCTGGATGGTGATGAATTACTTATGTTGCTGGAGCGGCACTCAAGTAACTAAATGGAGAATATTCTTTCTCACTTCTGGCTTGTGCTTTGTAGATTGGGAAGTCCAAAAGCAAATACTCTTTTGATGATGCCCAACTTCCGGCTTTTTGTTTTTGTAGTGCCAGTATTTACATGGCTGCTACTATTAGATTTCTTGTCAATTAAACTTCCAGCGTTTTTGATACTGAGCTATCTGCTGCTGGTAATGTTGAATGTCAGGTGGAGGTAGGTAGACGCCCTCATTTTGTAGATGGCCGCTCCCTAATGTTTCTGTGCTGCAAATATTACTTGCCACATCTGGAATATTGTCGAGGTCTATTTTGTGTCTTTATCAGAAGGATTGTGTATGTCCCCATATTTGTCAAAAGGCACTGTTCAGTGGAACTCCTGGGGTTTCGATATGGATGGCACAATGACGCAGTGACTGAACTGCTGCCTCACAGCACAGGTGATCTTTGGTGTGCGGTTTGCATGTTCTCCCAGTTAACAAATGGTTTTCTCCCTCAACCAAATACATGCTGGTTGGTAGGTAAATTGGTAGGCACACTCAGCTGCCCCTTCTACCTGAAGGGAGTTGATGAGCATGTAGGGGGGTATAGTTTATAGGGGGGGAAAAAGGCGGGGAATGGGAGTGATATCTTTCCCAGCATAGTTTCAATGGACTAAATGACCTCTTTCCCTCTTAATGAAAATACGACCATACAGTAAGTCTTTCCACTGATTTCCATTGACTAGTTTTACCATGTGCCCTTGACTCGCCGATGTAATTTAAACTCACTACACAAGCTTGGCTATATATTAATGTTTAGAAAAGGATTCCAGGATAGATGAAGCTGAATAGTGCTGGTGAAATTCAAACTGATCATCAATAATAAAGCACTGGGCTAAAGAGCTCTACTTCGCTGGTCTGGATTCCAAGAGGCGCTTGTAAAGTTCTGCCGATACAATTGGTCAGGATGTGAGCAATAAATTATTCAGAGCACCTTTTAATAGTGGAAAAAATGAGTCAATGTTTTATGAATACAAGGCTTAGAGCTAACCGTGATGCGCTTCATTTATTGAGAATTGTTTCACAGGAAAGTAAAGACTGTCGTAATTTATTAAAACAACCTCAGTGAAAATATATGGCGGTTGATGTTATTACAAAGATCCCAAGCAAATTAAAGGCAAATTCAGCAAAAGTAGATGGCAGGACACTTTAGACTTCTTGACTTTAGAGATACAGCAAGGAAACAGGTCATTTGGTCCACCAAGTCCACGCCGACCAGCGATCACTAATGCTATCCTACACACTAGGGACAATTTACAAATTTTACCGGACAATTAACCTACAAGCATGTATACGTCTTTGGAATGTGGGAGGAAACCACAGCACTCGGAGAAAACCCATGTGGTCACAGGGAAAACGTACAAACTCTGTACAGACAGCACCCATAGTCAGGATCGAACCCAGGGGTCTGCCGCTGTAAGTCAGCAGCTCTACCATTATGCCACTATGATGCCTAGTCTCTTATGTTTAAGATCTCTACCTCCCTCAAGATCTGAGATGGTACTTATGATAAACATTTTTTTCACTGTCTTGACCAAACAATTCTTGTATTAGGAGTCTAGCTATTTGTGAAGGCAATGTCATTAGTTTCTTGCAAAAATGCAATTAGTGTACAGTATCTTGGTTTGATAATCATAGCGTCAAGCAACAGGGAAACAAGCCATTCAGCCCACCAGGTCCCCTCTGACCAGTGGGTGCCCATCAGTAATGAATCTCATCTTTCACCCCCCATGCCGAGGCAATTAAAGTGCTCCAGTAGACTATTTTTAAATGCTGTCAGCAACTCTGCTTCCACCAGTCCTCAGGCAGCAGTGTATTCCAAATATTAACCAATTTCTGGGTGAAAAGGATTCTCATCAAAATCCCCTCTAAATCTTTCACCTCTTACCCTGACTCTTTGTCCTCCAGTTTTCATACGTTTATGTACTAGGAGCAGAATTAGGCCATTTGGCCCATCGTTCAACCATGGCTGATCTACCTTTCCCTCTCAACCCCATTTTCCTGCCTTCACCCCATAACCCCTGACACCCTTACTAATCAAGAATATGTCAATCTCTGCCATAAAAATATCTATTGATTTGGCCTTTACATCTGTCAATAAATTCCACAGATTCATCACCTATTAACTAAATATATTCCTTTTCACCTCCTTTTAAAATCTCATCTCCTTTCTCATCTCCTCTCTTTTATCAACCTCTGAGAATAGTTTCCTGCCGACTACCCATTTATACCTCCATAATTGTATATACTTTATTTATGACTCCTTTTAACCTCCTCTGCTCAAGGGAAAACAGACCCAGCCTCTCCAATCATTCCTCATATGTGAAACATTTAATGCTTTTGATTGTGCTTATTGATTAGAATTCAGTATCTTCATTTCCTGCAGGTCCATCAAATGCACATGGAATGAATTGAAACAATCAACAAAAATAAAAAAAATGTTCCTTACATTTGTTGATTATCAGTTTTCACCGAATACTGGAGCCTTCTTTTAATCAAAATAGGTTTTCTTATGTATTGCAGTTCAAATGTTTATTTAAATGTTCCTTTATTTTCTTTAGAAATTATTGTTCATTCCCATTGGCCAAAGTTACTTTCAAGCTTGGTTTTAAGCAGTTACCAATGCTCACCAAAGCTCTCATCAGGGTTTAAAGGGACATAGTAAACAACACAAAAATCCCACCTAACTTGCATCCTTCTACAAAGCAATTCTGAGTCAAATATAATGCAATCCGAATACAATTAAAACAGATGTAGTCATCTTCTCTTACCTAATGAATTAAAGATATAGGCATAATTAATAATGAATACAGGTGTACAATTCATAATTAATGTGCATGCTCATGTATAATTAATAATAGTGTACTCTCTCTTGCTAGGTTGAAGACATTCAAGATTACCACAGACAGTTCAAATGACACTACCTCCTTATTGCACATTGACCTTTTCAGCAGTTGAATGCAACCTAATTTCTACTGCACTATTTTTTACAATTCATTTCTGATTGGTTCACAGTAAACATTTAAAAAATATGATCATCTAGCTTAATTTGCAGTAAATACAGATAATTGTGTCCAAACATCTGTTACAAGTTAGCCCTTTCTGCCACACAATCTTTTACAGTATCTAGTTTTACTTTTAAGAAAATAACTTTTAAAATAATATATTTCACAATTTCTTTGCAGGGTTTGGTCTGATTATAAACGAGGATTTGGAAACTTCCAATCAATCAATGGAGAATATTGGTTAGGAAATGACAACTTGAATTATTTAACATCACAGGGTATGCATTCCAACACCTTTGATTATTATGAGCTGCATTCTTTCTAATTGAAATACCGGTTAAGATTAAACAAACTGCTTCAATGTAATTTGAGCCCTCTTTGTAGAATAGAAAGGAAATACACTGTCTTTTGTGAGCAGTGAGCAGTGCATGCAAGGATTTTGCTGTGTGCTTATGGACCCAGCATTGTCAAGAACTGTGGAAGGGACATTTCCAGCAGAGAAGTTGGGAATCTCTGGATGGTTTTGGTCCAGAAACACAACTGAAAATGATACATGACTGTCCATCGAACGTGTCCAAAGACAGGCAGCTCGATTTGTTACCAAACTTCTGAATTCACTCGGTGGAACCCTCTTCAAGACAGACGTAAATCTCACCATTTGACCTGTTTTTACAAAATGTTAAATAGTCAGCTCGACATAGATTACCAAACCTACACCAAACCTATTAAGAGCAGACAAGGGCTGATCCAATTCGATCCAATTTGAGATACCAGCTACCAAGACAGATGTGTACATCAATTCATTCTTCCCCCGCACAATTAAAGCATGAAATAGTCTTCACCCTACTATAGTTACTCAACTAGACGCAACTAAATTTAAGGTAGCTCTTCTTCTCCAAGAATCCTTTTTTGCTTAAGTCCACCCTCTGCCACCTCCAGTTTAAATTCGATTTGGAATATTTTGGAGGACCAAGAGCCAAGAACATGATAGTTGTGCAGCTGCATTTTCTCCAGAGATGCTGCATGACCCACTGAGTTACTCTAGCACTTCATGTCTGATTTTGATATAAACCAGCATCTGGAGTTCCTTGATATTACCTTCGAGGAGATGCCTTGCCAGGTCAACTATTTCTTTCCCTCTTCCTTTCTAGAGTCCAGGCAATTCCCGAGTCCGTCAAATGCATTTTTACAACCTAACTTTCAGTAATATAATTGAAGTTACATTCTGTGCATTGGTATTGCACGCTATTGCATTAGTGGTTGGGCCATTTGCAATATGTTCACAAACTAGCCGAGTTAAATCTCCACCAACGGACAACTGAGAATAAAACTGGCTCCTGCTTGCCGGTAAGCACTGCGCTTCTCCACCTCAACCTCTTCTCAAAACACCAAAGAGTAAAAAAAAACTCTCCCCTTCTTAAGAAGACGTTAAAAGGAAAAGCTTTACCACTCTGGTTTGAGAAGCAATTTATTGATTTTTTTAAAGTAATTATTTATTATTCATAACCAACTGAGATTTCAGAATAAGCCAGACCCACTTCCGTACTTATATTTCTACAGTGTTTTACTTTTAAACTTGGCAATCTTGCTTAAGAATTTGAGATTTTTATTGGACAGCCCAACTCAGTAAGGTTAGAGGAATAAATATATCTTCCCTTTTCTTTATATCAGGAGATTACACAATGAAAATCGATCTTACTGATTGGGAAGGTGATAAACACTACGCACAATACAAACGCTTCAAAGTTCAAAATGAGCAGGTAAGGATAATTGGGATGAATAAATGTTCTTTTTTTAAACATTTGGTTATAATCAGGTTACATGAGACATCTAGCAGCATTCTTTCCAAATGGGGCATAGTGTCTGACAGTGTTTTATGGGCATCCTGAAGGAATATACAGTATTTTCCAATTTTGTATGGATCAAATTAATCCAACTATATGAGTACTACTATGGGCCACTTCATTTAATGGTGAATGAATGACAAGAAGTTGCATTCATGTAGTTTATTTAATGTTGAATATCACCCTTCTAATCTAATTGTGCTCCCCCCAAGATCACAACAAATACTCCCTGCTTTATTGAACCCCCTTCCAATTTTCTTCAACCAATTGTGTGACTATTGCATGACCTCCTCTGTTGATGAGCTGTTCAGATTTTAATCACAAGAGGAACATACAGGTTGCCAATAGATCCCTCATAATTAAAATGATCCTCAATATTAGGTAAGCCTTGAACTTGCACCTTCAAGTAAAGCATTTGATCTCCGTAAACGATTTACTTCAACGTGAACTTAATTGTTCTTGGTCAGGAGATCAACTGCAACAAGACCTACACATGTAAAATCCTTATCTTGTTACCCCTATAGTGCACTGGAGTTGTTGTCTAGACTTCCATCTACTCATTATTTGGTCCTAGTTCTGAGCATTATCTCCAATGGCTTTTTACTCTCTATGAAGTCCTTCCACATATTACACCCTTCTGATCTCCTGTTTCTTTCATATCTTTATTTAAATCCCAAATCAAGTTGTTTTTCCATTCCTGCTGCAATACTGAGAAAGTTCTGATCATCTTTTACAATCCGTTAGCAATTTGACTAAGTTGATCAGAGCAATTTCAACCTCCACCCACATTAGCCGAATGTAATTTTACACATCTACTTGTCATCAGGGAATCAACAGCCGTGCCTTCACACCTTACCCCCAGTGCTTTCCCTGCTGTGTTTGTAGTTATCTTACCCATGGCCTGTATTTTATCTGCATGCTGGTGCTTGGCAACATCATATGAAAATAAATTGTAGTTTCTACATGAAAGCTGATAGTTCATCTAGCTTTATCTCAAACTACATATCTTACTCCTTCTGTCGCCCTACGTGGTCAAACATTTGGCCTGACTTCCAGAGGGCGAGCATAAATTTCCTTCAGCTAAGTATTGGGAGGACCAAAACCATTATTTCTGCTCATTTTCACAAACTTGATTTTCCAGCCAATTACTCTATTTCTCTCTTAACCATTATTTGTAACAATGTCACATTTACCCTCCAGTTGGTTTTGACCTCATATCTGTGCGATTATTAAGATAGCTAATCTCCATTGGCCAGCTTCATCTCTGCCTCAATTTATGTGGTACTGAACCCTCATCCAGACTTAACTATTCCAATGTCTCCTCCCCTCCCCATTCTATTTGCTGCAAATTTGAAGTTATCCCAAACTCTGCTGTTTACATCATAAACACACTCTCATGTACCCAACCCCCCTTTGCTAGCTGACTTACTCAGTTCTCATTTAAGCAAAGTCTCAAGGTTAATGTTTTCCTCCTTGTTCCCACTCTCTAAGGTTTTTCCCCTTCCTTTCCCTGTAATGTTCCAGAGTCCAACAAAACTCGTCAGATGCTGCATTCCTCTGATTTGTCCCTGCATATCCCCGATTTTTGTTGCTCTTTCTGTGAATTGCCAAATTTTTGTATAGTTCTTGAAAAGTATTTGCAATCCATAAAATCAAAGATCTGATATATACTCCAATACTCCAGCAAATTGCATGGATTTGTCTAGCCATCCCTTGAGCTTGGGTCTCATCAATTCCTTTTTTGTGACGGTATGCGCAGTATAGAAACATAGAAATTAGGTGCAGGAGTAGGCCATTCGGCCCTTCGAGCCTGCACCGCCATTCAATATGATCATGGCTGATCATCCAACTCAGTATCCCATCCCTGCCTTCTCTCCATACCCCCTGATCCCCTTAGCCACAACTAACTCCCTCTTAAATATAGCCAATGAACTGGCCTCAACTACCCTCTGTGGCAGAGAGTTCCAGAGATTCACCACTCTCTGCGTGAAAAAAGTTCTTCTCATCTCGGTTTTTCCCAAAGGATTTCCCCTTTATCCTTAAGCTGTGACCCCTTGTCCTGGACTTCCCCCAAAGGATCGGGAACAATCTTCCTGCATCTAGCCTGTCCAAAAAATCTTAAGAATTTTGTAAGTTTCTATAAGATCCCCTCTCAATCTCCTAAATTCTAGAGAGTATAAAAGTCTATCCAGTCTTTCTTCATAAGACAGTCCTGACATCCCAGGAATCAGTCTGGTGAACCGTCTCTGCACTCCCTCTATGGCAAAATAATGTCCTTCCTCAGATTTGGAGACCAAAACTGTACGCAATACTCCAGGTGTGGTCTCACCAAGACCCTGTACAACTGCAGTAGAACCTCTCTGCTCCTATACTCAAATCCTTTTGCAATGAAAGCTAACATACCATTCGCTTTTCTTTACTGCCTGCTGCACCTGCATGCCTACCTTCAATGACTGGTGTACCATGACACCCAGGTCTTGCTGCATCTCCCCCTTTCCCAATCGGCCACCATTTAGATAATAGTCTGCTTTCCTGTTTTTGCACCAGTATGGAGTACCAACACCTCCAAAAGGTTAAAAACAAACTTTTGTTTTTTTGCAGAGTTCATATGTTTTAACCTTTGGCGCCTACACTGGAACTGCAGGGGATTCACTGAGTGGCACTTTTCACCCAGAGGTCCAATGGTGGGCCAACCACAACGGCATGAAGTTCAGCACAAAGGACAGGGACAATGACCGTTATCATGGCAACTGTGCAAAGGAAGACAAGGGTGGATGGTGGTTTAACAGGTTGCTGAAAAAAATATTTTTCTTGACAAAATTCATAATTTACAGTTCTTATACTTTCAACATTAATATTGGACCAGAATTGGCAACAATTTCTTTTTAAGGGGATAATTTCCATTCAAAGTGGCAATACTCCGTTTACATTTTCAAACGAGGAATAGTTGTCCCACTCTAATTGATACTTTGCAAAGGAAGCTGGGGAGGTGAAAACTGCACGTGATATAGAGTTGTTCCTCCACTTTAATTTTTTCCAGCAAAATCTGCATGGACATAAATATAATTTGTTCTGGATACTCTATTATTTTAGACACAATGACGATTTTAGCTAATGATAATCAAAAAAATTGCAGGTGCTGGAAATCTAATCTAAAGATATGTAAAAGCACAATGTCTATGTTTTGCACACAGAGCAGAGCTCAGGAAACCAAACTAAAAATCTGCCAATTTGCATGTCTGTTGGGTCTAGCATAAGGAAGTGCACTACACTCTTAATTGTTCTAAAATCCCCAAATGAGGATACCCAAAGCCCAAATAGGCCTATTTTAAATTTTCCCCATCGAAAATTGATGACATTTCTCTCTCCGAACTCTTTTTGAAATATATTGCTGAGATTTTCTTTTGAGTTGGATATATTCATCTCAATTGAAAATTATATCTATCATCGTCTCGCTAAAAAGAATAGTCTAATGTCATTAGAATGATGTGTGTCTATCCCATAGCTCAGTAACAAAACAATCTCAGAATCTAAAATTTTGCATGAAAGTTAGGTTTAGCATTAGGGTGTCCACACTACACTCGACATTTCTTTCAAACCTCCAAAGAAGGCCTTCCATAGCCCCAGTTTTAATTTCCTCCATTGATGAGACTCTTTTCAGATCGATTTTTGAGGTACTAAACATATAGGTGGACACGACCCAAGCATTTTGGATTTACCTAAACCACAAATAGAATCTGTGCAAGTGTCTGTAGAAGACCAGCAGCAACCTAAACAAATATTTTAGCGGGATCCCAAAGAAATACTTTAGATGCTGACACATAGACTGCTTACGAATACCAAGGAATTGTTTTTTCTTTGGATGATTCCGATGAAACTGGAAACTATTTACGTATTAATCTATTTTTGGATAAAATTCAAAGACAAAACATAATGGTCCTGTCTGAGGCATTATCAGGCTTTTAAAAGGAGGTAAATAAACACATTTGACTGCAAATTCCTTTAAATTCTTTGTTGCTTTGGTGGTAATGAATTTCAAGGACCTCCATGAAATGCAAGGAGTTTGGAAGACAATGGTGCATGTTAGGGGGAACGATAGGCAGTGACTTTAGGAGTGCTTTGAAGTCAAGACAGACAAATTACTAATTTTTCAACAGTCAGTGGCTGCTGATAGTGTTTCTTCCAATCCCAAAGATCTTCCAATCAGACTCCCTGGGAAGCCAGTGTACCAGATTTTAACTGAATTTTAAGAATCCATTCATCTGCGTAATGTACCCACAATATGCATGTTAAGCAACAGCCTCAGATGCTTGCAGATTTGCCAAAACTGTTTTCAGTTAGATATTTTCCAGGGATCATTTAAGACACATTATTTACTGAAGTCTGGCCTTATAGTTCCCTTTTAGTCTATTCTAATAAAAACAGAAGCTACCAGTGGAGCGAGAAACAAAATTAATGATACCTTTCATAAGAATGAGAAGACTTTACCCTGTTCTTCTCTCCACAGATGCTGCCTGACCTGTTGAGCATATTCAAAATCTTCTGTCTTTATGTCAGATTTCAAGCAACAATCTAGTTTTTTTTAAATCACCATAAGAAACTATGAAACTGAATTTAATATATCAAGCGATTTTAGAGTTGGAACCAGAAAATGACATGATAGCTATAGAATTAATACAAACACCAAATGATTTGATGGAAACTTTTGCAGAAGATTACACTCCATCTTTTCTTGGTCTGACCCTTCGAATGCAACCTTGCACAAAATGGCTGCCTCTCAATGTCTTCCATCATTGCTAATAATGGGATATAACTATTACGTTTGTTGTATTATCTCCATCAATACATTAATAAAATAAATAAATTAAGATGGTAATTATTAAGGGGTAGGCGAACCAGAATTTTCAACGACATTATGGCATACCGTGTTAGTTGGTTATGGGTGTAGTAGGGCGGCAAGAAATGAACCAAGACTGAAATAAATCAAGTCCTTACTTTGGCTGCAAGCTTCTATTGAGATCTATTTGGAACATAGTTTGTGACCTAAATATAGCTGATGACATAGGATGGGGAAGGCATGTTGGGAATGAGTTTTCATAGGAGTAATTCAATCAGCCCTGCTATCTTTATTATGAAGTACATTGCACCCTACATTAACTTGATTAATGATGTTCCCAACCGTGAGACTGAAGCCAATTTGGCAGCACTGGAATGGAGACACAAGCAAAAGACACATTCCTGTCCTAAACTCTGACTTTTAATTATAAAATTACCTCCTGTTATTAAATAAGCATCTTGCCTCTAGTTTAACCCTACCTACCTCCTAAATAGAACTGCAGGTTTGGTGAACAAGTTTGCATCGGCATTGCATCAACCAGTAACCATCTGCATTCACAACTTCGGTAACGGGGATGTAAAATTTAAGATGAATAACAAATGGGTATAAAGAAATATGACGGAGAATCGCAGCATTCAAAGAGAAATAACCGATACATACTGTACAAACAAAACAATTAAAAACATGATCATAGTTGGTCTTACATGCTATTAAATAAATGTTGCAGTTACTTCCCAGCTATTAGTTTCTAGGTGAATGCCTAACATAGCATTACCCAATACAAATAATCTGCAGACACAAGGAATTGCAGATACACAAAAATGCTGGAGAAACTCAGCGGGTGCAGCAGCATCTATGGAGCGAAGGAAATGGGTAACATTTCGGCACGAAACGTTACCTATTTCCTTTGCTCCATAGATGCTGCTGCACCCGCTGAGTTTCTCCAGCATTTTTGTGTACCTTCGATTTTCCAGCATCTGCAGTTCCTTCTTGAACACAGGAATTGAAGATGCTGTGTATCTTACATAAAACAAAATGTTCGGGTAACTCAGCGGTTCAGGCAGCATCTATGGAAGGAATGGATAGGCGACATTTTGGGATGAATATTTTCCATTAAATTTAGGCTGCAAAATCTAATTTATTTGGGATACACTGCATTTACAGGGTTGTTAATTTAAATTGACTGCATTGAAGGGTTATTCTTTTTTTTAGTTTTCTAGATGTTTAAAAATGTAACATGTTGATTTTACAGATGTCACTCTGCTAACTTGAATGGACATTATTACAATAGAGGACCTTTCAATGCAAATACAGATGACGGAATTGTATGGTACACATGGCATGGATGGTGGTATTCACTAAACTCCACAGTCATAAAGATAAGACCTTCTGAATTTGTACCTTCAGAATGAATTTTCCAATTTTTTAATCAAATTTGACTAATTTTGTATTATTGTACTGTAATAATTTCTCTAAGTAATGCTTATGCACAACATTGTACATTATTCTGCATAGTTATTCCTCCAACATTTCACATGGCACAAAACATTAATTGGTAAAATAATAATGCAGTCCATTTGGTATTTTCCATTAGTAGCAGTATTTAACATTCAACATGTATCACAAAGTGAACATGTATTATTATCTGAGTAGGGTTATCTGATTTTGGTGTGTGGAGTAGGTTGTTTTAATGCCAGGTATGTGTTACATTATTCTACAGCATGACACATAAGACATATTGCCACATTTTATCTGTTTTTCCATAAATATATTTTAATTCGAACAATCAATATCATTTTGTTATTTAAACTGGATAAAAAATATTCCCTTATGACTCAGATTCAAACAACTATTCTATTTTCTGTCACCAGGCAGAAATTTAGGATCATTATATTGTTTATCAGAATCAGAAATTATTCGCTAAGTATGTTTTGCAACATACGAGGAATTTCACTGGCCAGGTCAGTCATACAATTAAAAGCAACAGACTCAAAAACACATTTTAACATGAACATCCACCACGGTGACTCCTACACATTCCTCGCTGTGATGGAAGGCGAAATAAAGTTCAAATCCTTCTTTTTGTTCGTCCTTGGTCGTGGGCCTTGAGCCCCCGTTGACGGGACGGTCTTGACTCCCGTAGCCGGTGGTGTTCGGGCCCTCCATGTCGAGGCGATCAGCTCCTGCATCGGGGAGTTGTCAGCTCCCCCCCGCCGGGCGATCAAACCTCGCGTCGGGGCTGGTCGAGCCTTCCGTGGTGTTGTAACTCCCGACCAGCCCTCTCCCGAGACTGCGAGCTCTTGATGGTAAAGTCCGCAGGCCGCAGTGAGAGCGATCCTAGGCAAGCTGATCCGCTCTGATGTTAAGTCTGCGCCCCACAGAGGGGCTCACGACAGTCCGAGGAGGCCCCCAGCTCCAGCGATGGAAGGCCGCAGAGCCCAGAGAATGTGATCCGAAAATTGATCACATCTCCGGCAAGGTAGGAACCTGAAAAAAAGTTTCCTTCGATCCCCTCCCCCCACATAAAACAAACCGAAGTACAATAAAACAAACTTTTAACAAACGCTAAAAATAACAAAACGATTAAAAAAACGAACAGACTGCCGGCAGGGTTGCCATGTCCCCAGTGTCCTTGGTGGTCATTAAATGGAAATGTCCTTGATGTTTTGAGAGAAGCAAGTCTAAAGGTTGTTGAAGCCAGTTGAAGCTGTTGAAAGAAGATAAGAGCAGGCGTAGATCTTTGAACCCTTTAGACCTGCTCCACAATTCAAAATGATTGTGGCTGATCATTCAATTTGATATCCTGTCCCTGACCTCCCCTTATGTGTTGATCCCATGTACTGTATATTAAATATATTTACTTTTTTCTTGTATATAATTAATGCTGGTCTCCACTGCTCTCTGTGGTGCAGAATGATGGACATTTCTTCACTTGAAAATACATCATCCCTACACTGAAGACATTTCTGTTAATCTCCATGTCATCAGGAACATCGATCTTTTATCGCTTTTGTCTACTCTTGTAAATTTTTTTGTAAAAAGAATTTTAATATGATCCTCTCCCATTCTCGTAAACTCCAGTGAAACTATCCAAATATTTCCTTATCTCACAGTCCTGCCCTGCCAGGAATCCAGCTAGTGAACTTTGGTTACACTCCCTCCATTGTCTAGAACATTTTTGTTTATCAGGTATTGAGGCAAATACTGTACAAACATTCCAGATGGTGTCTCAACAAGGCCTTGTACATATATACCAAGACATGCATAGATAGGACAGGTTTGGAGGGATATGGACCAAATGCAGGCAGGTGAGACAAGCAAAGCTGGGATATGTTAGCCGGTGTGGGCAAGTTGGGCTGAAGGGCCTGTTTCCACACTGTATCACTTTATGACTCTATCCTTGCTCTTGTGCTCATATTATCTTATAATGATACATGCCCTTTATCTTCCTAAGAGCTTGTGGCACGAGTGTTTGCTTTTAGTGAGGGTTACACAAAGACACCGGATATCAACGTATTGTTCCAGTATTCTTAAATAAATAAGCTTTCGGCCTATGACAGCTCTCTCTTTTATATTAGACAAGTGTGATTGAGGTATTGGCAAACAAAATCATCAACCTCATTTAATCCATGGTCTGTATTTTTTTTTAATTGCATTAATATTTAAAAGTTGCAGACATCTGCATTTTATTTTACTGTCATCCATTCCACACCCGACCTCCCAATCCCATAACTATTCATATTTGTATTCATCAAGCTTTCTTCTCCGGTGTGTAAATACTCTTCAGAATCTTGAGCACCAATTTAAACAATTTTCTCAATTAACAAATGGGTTTAACTAAGAATGGGATTAACTAATCAAGCTGAGGATTGAAGCATGTTGAATGTGACTTTTGTGCAGAGATCTGTGCCTGATAATTGCAACTCATCATTGTGCATTTGTTGACCTCACTAGTTGCAGATATTTTCCAGTGTCATGATTTCTCTTTGTATGGCAAATAAAGTAATAGCTATCCTCATTTTGTATGGGTCCGGTTCCTTCCAAATGTCAAAAGTATCAGGTACCATTAGCTGGTTCAGCAACAGGCATGATCACCCTTCATAGAGTAGCCTATCCAGTTTGGTTTCAACCCCAGAAAGCTAAGGCAGCATCATAGGAACCAAACAATCAGTTACCCAAGAAAACTAATAGGAAGGTCACTCACATGGAGGAAAACTCATCTGCAATGCACCAAGAAAATGTCTCACCTCACCACTGCAGGAAGTAATTGTCAGATTTCCCTTCATTGACTAATGGGCTGTCATGGCAGCAATTAAACAGTCCCTTCTCCAACACATCAGTTAATACTATGAGGATCTTGGCGCAGAAAACCCCAACATATGGGAAAATGTCCATATCAAATGAATCGTTTATTACATGATTTATCGTGGGTACTTATTTGATAAATTGAGATATGTTGTATCCTCATGTTATATTCCCTTCAAATATACCACTCTGTACAATCCCATACTGAGCTTACAAAATGCATAGGAAAGAACTGTAGATGCTGGTTTTTATTGGTGTTATTATTGATAGTGAAGAGGATAGTCTTAGAGGCAACAGGATAAATATTAACAAGTTAGTAAGAAACATAGAAATTAGGTGCAGGAGTAGGCCATTCGGCCCTTCGAGCCTGCACGCCATTCATATGATCAATCATCCAACTCAGTATCCCGTACCTTCCTTCTCTCCATACCCTCTGATCCCCTTGGCCACAAGGGCCACATCTAACTCCCTCTTAAATATAGCCAATGAACTGGCCTCAACTACCCTCTGTGGCAGAGAGTTCCAGAGATTCACCACTCTCTGTGTGAAAAAAGTTCTCCTCATCTCGGTTCTAAAGGACTCCCCCCTTATCCTTAAGCTGTGACCCCTTGTCCTGGATAGGCAGAACGATGATAAATCAAATTCATTCCGGATAAATGTGAGGCGAAGCATTGTGGGAGTTCTAATATCGGTGGGACATGTACAATGAATAATATAGTGTTGGGTTTTGTTGAGATGCAGAGTCCTTGCTGTACAAGTCCTGGGATCCCCGAAGTTGGCACCACAGGTAGGTAAGGTAGTTATGAAAGCAAATGTGATGCTAGCTTTCAGTTGCCACAGCACAAAATAAAGGGACAGCGAGATTATGATGTAAGTCTGTAAAATATTTGTTATGCCACAAGTACTGTGCAGTTCTCAACCTGCTCACAAAGAAGGGAAAACAGAAATACAATCCTCATTCAATGCAAAGTGAAATCAACCTAATTTACAGAACACTGCATTTAAATCAAAGCAGTTTTACGTGCACTTCTATATTTACAGTGCTTCTTTGCACATTGTACTTATTTCGGGCTGCGCTGAGGTTAAATGTAACCTGATGCTCAGAACACCACTGATAGTTGGCTGCTCTGTGATATAATGACCTTCATGGGACAGAAATGAACTTCATTTCAAGTTTTCCAAGTCCAGAGGTTGACCAGCAGCTGTCTGAAATGCCAGTTGCATGAAAGGGCAGCCTTGTAGTGTATCATGTGTCATGATCAGGAAGGGACTGACTAAAGAGATCACACGAACAGTTACCAGGAAAAGGATCAGTGTAATTAAGGTGTATTCTTGGTTATTTGGGTTGGGTCCCACCTCCAGCTACCCACTGTTCAATGGGAGAGAGGATCATCTTGCTGATTTTGAGAGGTATTGCCTAATGTTGACAGACACAATAAGGATTAGTGAAGAAAGGGGAACGGTAGACTGGAAGCATTTACTTGCAGGTAAGTCTTCATTGCACAGTGAGAAGCATTGAAGGGAGAAACAGTGAGAATTTGAGGGCAACGTGGTCCTTTAAGGGTAAAAGCCAGGGATAACATGTACAGAGAATCCTGGATGTTGAGGGATATTGAATGTTGGGTAAAGAGTTAAGAAAGCATAAGATGGGGGGGGGGGGTGGGGCGGCTAATGATAGGGGAGTCAAGAGAGATTATATAGAAAGTGTAGGGGAGATCTTGAAAGGAGATTAGGAAGGCTATGAGAGGTCATGAAAAATCACTGGCAGGCAGGATTTAAGGTAAATCCAAAGCATATAATGAGCATATTAAGGCAAAGGAATAACCTGTGAAAAGATAGGATAATGCAGCAAATGCGCCAAGAGAAAAGATCCTAAATAAATAATTTTCAACAATATTCACAAAAGAAACAATGTTGAATTCTGTAAAAGGCTAGTTGATAGTACAGGTCTCCATTTAAAAAAAAAAGAGAAAGCACTTGATGCCTTAACAGACTTAAAGGTGGATAAATTCTTGGGACCAAATGGGATTTATCCCAGGCTGCTACATGAGGCAACAAAATTGATTGCTGGGGCTCTGGCTGAGATTTTTTATTTTTTGCTGAACACAAGTGAGTTTCCGATGAACTTTCCAAGAAGGACAGGAAGGAAGGAAAAGCCTATTTAATATAAACCTCCGAGCCTAAGCTAAATATTATGAGCAATTTTGGGCTCCATATCTCAGGAAGGTAGTGCTATCCCTGGAGAGGGTCCAGATGAGGTTTACAAGACTTATCCCAGGAATGAGTGGGTTAATTTATGATGAGCGTTTTACAGCACTGGGCCTGTACTCGCTGGAGTTTAGAAGAATGAGGTGGGCAGTGGTGGACTGGGTCTAAAAATATTGGTTGCCAGGAGACAAAGGGGGCCCACTTCATCAGGGGCCCACTTGATAGAGGGGGCCCACTTCATCAGGGGCCCACTTGCCATCGGGCAAGCTGACACCCTGGCCAGTCCGCCACTGGAGGGGGGTCCTTATTGAAACGTACTGAATAGTGAAAAGCTTGGATAGAGTGGATGTGGAGAGAGGGTTTCCACTAGTGGGAGAGTCAAGGACGAGGTCATCACCTCAGAATTAAAGGACGTTAATTTAGGAAGGAGATAAGAAGGAATTTCTTTAGTCAGAGGGTGGTGAATCCGTGGAATTCTGCCACAGAAGGCTGCGGAGACCAAGTCAATGGATATTTTTAAGGCAGAGATAGATTATTGTGTAGGAAGGAATAGCAGATGCTGGTTTAAACCGTAGACACAAAAAGCTGGAGTAACTCAGCGGGACAGGCAGCATCTCTGAAGAGAAGGAATGGATGACATTTCGGGTCGATACCTTTCTTCAGACTGGTTAGGGATAAGGGAAACAAGAGATATAGACGGTGATGTAGAAAGATAAAGAACAATATGTGAATGATATGCAAAAAAGTAACAATGATAAAGGAAACAGGCCGTTGTTAGCTGTTGGGTGAAACCAAGAAGCTGGTGCGACTTGGGTGGGGGAGGGATAAAGAGAGAGGGAATGCCGGGGTTACTTGAAGTTAGATAAATCAATACTCACCACTTAGCTGTAAGCTGCCCATGTGAAATATGAGATGCTGTTCCTCCAATTTGCATTTAGCCTCACTCTGACAATGGAGGCGACCTTGGACAGAAAGGTCTGTGTGGGAAAGGGAAGGAGAATTAAAGTGTTTAGCAACCGGGAGATCAGGTAGATTCAAGCCGACTGAGCGAAGGTGTTCAGCGATACGATCGCCCAGTCTGCGTTTGGTCTCGCTAATGTATAAGAGTCCACATCTTGAACAACAGATACAGTAGATGAGGTTGGAAAGGGTGCACATGAACCTTTGCCTAACCTGAAAGGACTGTCGAGGTGCCTGGACAGAGTAGAGAGAGGAGGTATAGCGACAGGTGTTGCATTTTCTGTGGTTGCCGGAGAAGGTTCCTGGGGAGGGGGTGGTTTGGGTGGGAAGGATGAATTAACCGGGGAGTTGCGGAGGGAAAGGTCTCTGCAGAAGGCGAAAAGGAGTGGAGATGGGAAGTAGCGACTGGTGTAGGGATCCCGTTGGAGGTGGTGAAAATTTTGGAGGATTATGTGTTGTATGCGACGGCTGATGGGGTGGAAGGTAATGACTAAGGTGACTGTCTCTGTTGCGATTAGAGGGAGGGGCAACAAGGGGGGAGAAACGGGATACTGAGGAGACACGAGTGAGGGCCTCATCTATGATGGGATTGGGTACACCTAAAGAATGAGGACATCTCGGATGTCCTATTATGGAATACTTCATCTTGGGTGCAGATGAGGCGTAGATGAAGGAATTGAGAGTAGGGGATAGAGTCTTTGCAGGAAGCAGGGTGGAAAGAAGTGCAGTCGAGATAGTTGTGGGAGTCAGTTGGTTTGTAATAGATGTCAGTCGATAGTCTATTTCCTGTGACTGTGAGATCAAGAAAGGGGAGGGAGGTGTCGGAGATGGTCCAAGTAAATTTGAGTGCAGGATGGAAATTGGTGGCAAAGTTGATAAAGTCCATGTGTTCTGCATGGGTGCAGGAGATAGCACTGATACAATCGTCAATGTAACAGAGATAGAGTTCGGGGATAGGGCCAGTGTACGTCTGCGATTGTTCAACATACCCTACAAAGAGGCAGGCATAGCTGGGACCCGATGCGAGTGCCCATAGCTACGCCTTGGACTTGGTGGAAGTGGGAGGAGTCAAAGAAGAAATTGATAAGGGTGAGGACCAACTCCGCTGGGTGGTATAGTGATAGTAGAGGGAAATTGGATGGTTTTGCACTCAAGGAAGAAACATAGGGCTTTATGGCCTTCCTGGTGGGGTATGGAAGTGTAGAGTGACTGAACATCCATAGTAAAGATGAGGGAATGGGGGCTCGGAAAGTGGAAGTCATTAAAGAGACGAAGGGCATGTGAGGTATCTTTGACATAGGTCGGTGGAGATTGGACCAGGGGGAATAGGATGGAGTTAAGGTACGTGGAAATCATTTCTGTGGTACAGGAGCAGGCAGAAACAGTGGGTCTGCCAAGGCAGTTGTGTTTATGGATTTTGGGGAGAAGGTAAAACTGGGCTGTGCGGGGCTGGGAAATGATAAGGTTGGAGGTTAAAGCAGACAGCCAGAAGTGGTTCTGATCGGAATCAGATAGATTCTTTATTAATACAGGTGTCAGGGGAAGAAGGCAGGAGAATGGGGTTAGGAAGGAGAGATAGATCAGCCATGATTGAATGGCGGAGTAGAATTGATGGTCTAATTCTGCTCCCATCAATTATGTCCTTATGACTTAACAGCAGTGGAAGGGAAGATAACTGGAAAAATACTGAGGTAGAGGGTTACATAGAAACATAGATAATAGGTGCAGGAGGAGGCCATTCGGCCGTTCGAGCCAGCACCGTCATTGTGATCATGGCTGATCATCCCCAATCAATAACCTGTGCCTGCCTTCTCCCCATATCCCTTGATTCCATCAGCCCCTAGAGCTCTATCTAACTTCCTCTTAAGTCCATCCAGTGATTTGACCTCCGCTGCCCTCTGTGGTAGGGAATTCCACACATTCACACCTCTCTGCCTCCTCCTGCATCTATTTTCTATGTTTCTATGTTTCCAAGCTGTATGATTCTGTGACTGAATGAACAACAACTCTCAAGGTTTCTTTATAAGCCATTTTTTTATTCGTTGACCAGTGTTTGGACTTGTGTGGGGACTGGCATTGTTCGAGGGCAACTGAAGTATGTCAGAGCACAGTGCCACAAACAATTCCATTTCCTGACAATCTCAATTAGGCTTTTGCAGTTACTCTTGAGCAACCGCAGCTAATTTATTTCAGCATTTAAAAAAATGATTAAATATAAATCATTCAACTAAAACAAATATTTCCGGAAGGACATTTGGGATGTTTGGAAAGTTGGCACAAAAAGTAATGTGGTATTGAAGCCTCACTTCATCCTTACCATTAAAAAGTATATACATGCAAGATAAATCCAAATTGAGCTGTAATAAGAAACAGCAAAATCTCCTGCATAATAACATTAAATCACAGAGGTACAGAAAAATTGGCGACATGAAGAGAGCTATTGAGCATACAACATGTTAAACCACTAATTATTTGCATTTATTAAACATTAGAAAATAATAATGCACACGCACAATGCAAATAGATGGCCGGATAATGGCAGCAATATAATCTCAAACTTAGGTGATCCTCAGAAATGCCTGCAACCTGCCTTCTTCAATGGTGTTTCACCACTGATTCTTCTTGGGCAACACAGCAGCGCCATCTAATGTTTGATTTAAACCTACTAAATTTCAAAGCACAATATAGTGATATCTTTCAATCAGAGCTTAAATATTTGCAAATTCAAATATTTTTGTGTAAATAATCAATGGCAATTACAATAAAAAATATAGTATTTATTTTTAAATTCAAATAGGTAAAATAAACTCAGAATACCTTTCATCTTCTTCACTATAACACATTGCCTGTGCCAACTCCCAGGAGTTTTGTTCCCCCTAACTCTCTTCCCCTGCAACCCAACACTATTGTAAAAGCATAATTTCAACGAGATCACACATCATTAACAATACCTGCATAGGATTTCCCCCCGAAAAGTTAATTGCAAGAAACACTATTCTGTGAATACGATGGTGCAAAATTGTGGACAATAGGAAACCAAATCTCAGCTTCTGGGCCAACTATGATAAACGACATCATATTCAACCAGTTCCCACAATCAGAGGCTTCTCCCAACTGATACGTTGCATTTTTCGTCCTTCAAACATTAACCTGATCTGCTATTGCCAGCTTCACTATATTTTATATTGGCCTATTATAACAAACGAATTGTGTTTAGTTTTCCCAAATAAAACTGAAAATCAAAGTTTTAAAAGAACGATTGTAAAGAAGACGGTGTTTTTGTAACACGGGTGAATTATTTAATGAAAACACAACAACGCAAGTTAAATGTAGTTTGATTGACATACATAGTTATCCAAAAGTGTGTATATATATTTACCAACATTATCATAGTTTTGAAATAGAATTAGAACGATATGGAAGTGCACTCTGCAAATGTGACAATTAGCGGGAACAGTAACTAACCTAACGAACGACACTACGCTCAGCCTTTGTTAATACACAGGTTGGTATTTTGGGCAAAACTTTGTGATAAAGATAATAATATCATCACAGTATTTTCACCCATTTATCTTTCATCTGATAATTAGTTCGCCGGCAACAGAATATGTTGACAGTGATTTTTAGTATTAGATGTTTTCAAAACACTGCTTTAAATCACCAGTGGGTTATCAGGGAGCATTCCAGCCTCTGAATATCTCTGTACCGAGTGTGGAACTCTCCGCTGTGATGTTAAAGTGCGGCCTAGTCTGCTGTTTCGGACAGAAGTGAAAGATCCGATGGTGCTACTTTGTGGAAGATTTGTTGCTTGTATCCTCGCGTGGCGCCGGGAAAACAAATGATCCGATCACCATTGCACTGCAGTTATACAGGCAAATCATTTGTCCAGAAGCTCACCTCGACAGTATTCTTACAAAAGGTAAAGACACGAGAGGTTGCAGATGCTGGAATCTGAAACAAAAATAAACAGGCTGCCCGACAAACCTGCTGGGCTCTATAAAAATATTGTTTAAATTTCTCTTCAAACTGAACTTCTTACTTGCATTATTAAGGCACAAGCCTTCGTGAAACTAATGTCACGTACTGCTTTACAGGCATGTTTGAAATCTGCTTGAAAACCCGCACAAACCTAGTCAAAAAATGTGACGAAATGCAACATCGGCTGACCAAGATGTTAATGCAGGGTTCAGAGAGATGTTGCCCAATAAATTTCATTGCACTGCTCCCCCGCCAGCACCTCGAGAAAAAACAGCAAGTACAACTCAGGGTTATTAAAGATCGCCACTGATATCATTGGGAGTTCACGTGGGGCACGAGCTTGTCCAGGTGGAGCGAATCCCGGGGGCGCGCACTGCAGCTTTAACTAAAGATACCAGAGGAGCTATAGGATCTTTGGCTTTAACTGGCTCTGCAAAGCCGGGCTTGACTTTCACCGTACGCTAGTGGGAAGGTTTGTTGCATTGCGCTGTAATGAGTGGGTGTCAGTAAGAAACGAGTTTGCGCTGTGACGGGTGGGTGTCAGTAAGAAATGAGTTTGCGCTGTCCTCCTGGTCACTCATTCCAGCATGATTTGAAGCATTATTTCTTAGCGCGTAGTGTTGCGTTTTCTTCTAGGTATTTTCCCATCTGCTACTATATTCTATCTTCTACGTTGCTCGTCGTATCGCTCCAAGGCTAACCCGGTAGGTTGTTTGTGTGTTGTAGACGATGTAGTTTGTACCCGGGTCTTCTAGTCTGAGTTAACAGTGGGCTGTACGCTAATACTGAGAGGTGCAACTACAACTCCCAGTGGACTCCGCGACGGCAAGTTACCAGGTGTGTTGTGAGCGCTGGCGCCACCATTGAAACGTGTGTTGTTGTCAAAGTGGGAGGTGGGCTACAAAATACAGCGTTTGTTGTGTATTTTTCTAGTCGCAATTACGCTGAATGAAAATTAGGAAACTGGAGATATGTCACTCATTGTAAAAATCTTATGTAAGTTTTCTGTTCATGCCTCTTCTCTCCTATCTCAATTGTTCAATCTTCCTCGAGGTCAAACTTCGGTTTTGCTCAGTCTTTATCATCAGCCGAATCATCAATTTTAACTCTATTGCTCGGTAACATATTTTCGGTTCTGTATAATGCAATTAAAATAACTTTATTGGATAAAGTTGTATTTGTTATTACAGATTGAAAAAAAAAGTGAGTGTTACATACAACAAGAAGTCGAGGTTTTAAAATGTGAAACGAGAGCGAGATTTCTTTGTGAGCTTCGTTTTGTTAATTCACACAACATGGCTTTTGGAACAATACTGGCGAATGTTTGGAGGTTAATTATTGCCTGATGTATATTGTTTTGATTGCATTCCAACGAGATATTTGCGTATTAGTAAGGATTATAACAGCTGCCAAATGTTCCATGGGTTTGGAACTGTAATTGAACTTTGTGCCAGCTACTTATCAGTGAGTTATCTCCATTTATCTAGTTTACTAAGCAAACAACTTGACATCACTGAATAATGTGGTCACATTTTCAGGTTGTTTCTGCAACAAAGGCCTATTTCCAAATAGAGGAGTGGATTATCATGTTTAAATGGCTGGAGTTTGTTGCTTGTTATGTTTACCTAAACTGGGGCAAATAGTTGCCATCTAATATATTTGAGTATAATAATTAACATTAAATTTTCCCCGCTGCATTTATCTGTGGGTGGTGGTGCACGGTAAATCATTTCCCATTGTTGTGTACATGGTTTGCTGTCTTCAATTTAGTTATTGCACCCCAAAGGGTTACAATTCAACTGGAGAATGTTTTTTTTTAAATTGTAATATTGTAAAGGGAAACAATCTCCAGAGTTGAAATAATTATTGGTAATTCCAACTCCAGTGTATTGTTAATTGAAGTAGTGTATGATTATCCTCAAATTGTTTGAATTCAAATCGAGACTTCAACACACATCCTAACCAGCTCTGCTAGTGAAGAGATATTCTATTGCATGATGTACTTTCAAGGAGTATTCTTTTCTGGATTAATATTAAATCAATTATAGTTTGTTGACTATCATCGGGGAAGATCGGCGGGGAGGCTGGCTGGACTTTGGTTTCTTCCCTAACTTTGGTGCCGCTGTAGGGTTGTGTTGTGTCGTGGACTTCTGTGTTTGTGCTTTTTTAAAAAAAAAATGATGACTAAAGAAAATCCATTTTGTTGTCTCTTATGAGACAATGACAATAAATTGAAACCAATCCAATGATGAACACAATATATTCCATTATCCTTTACCACAAACTGCAAATGTTCTGGTCATAAGGAATAGGAGTAGAATTAGGCCATTCGGCCCATCAAATCTATGCCATTCAATCATGGCTGATCTCTCTCCCTCCTAACCCCATTCTCGTGTCTTCTCCCCATAATGGTCTTATGATATTTTTTATTAAAATTATGTTTTGAATTAGTAGCCAAGCCAAGTTAATTATTAATTGTAAAGCACATGATGAATAAAACTCTCTACAGTCACAATCAGCCTCCTGGGATGGGAGATAAGTGTAGATAAACTGGAAGAACTGCACTTTATGTTCTGTTTTGGTAGCTTACCAGACAATGGTATGAATTTTGGTTTCTCTAATTTCAAGCATACCTACATTCCCAGCATGTGCACATTTCTCCCACCACATTTCTCCCATCATCTTCCATCTCCAAGTATTATATTTCTGTCATGCCCCTTGTCCCTCGCAACAATGCCCTTCTGCACATATCCTTCTACCTGCTTTAAAGTCCATTCTTCTTTATCTCCCACCCTTCATCTCTATTGCACAAGCGTTTGTAATTTATTCCACCCACTGCTAATCACCCCCTGCCCCTTCACTTGCATCCACCTATTACTTCCCAGGTTATGAACTTTTCCAGCTTTCATCCCCTACTCCATCAGCCTAAAGAAGTGTCCCACCTGATGTCATCTTTCCATTCCCTCCATTGATGCTGCCTGACCAGCTGAATTCCTCCAGCCTTTTATTTTATTGCGAGAACCATATTGAAAACATTGGTTCCTTTATCAGGATTTAAGGAGAACATATTTGGCATTTAGTCCCTTTTGGTTAGCTCACCCATTGGTCAATACTCTTGTGGCATTGGCCCCATATTTGTTGATTCCTTAATATCAAGTTTAATTCCCTCAACTTGTATTTAGCAACTGACCCTTGTAGCTCCTTTTGGGGGTGGAGGAAACGGAGAGAGAGGGAGAGATGAGGTACAGAAGACCTTTTTATTGAATGGCTACTGAAAGATTCCATAAGCCCTAGTTCTGAATATGTCAGCCAGGGGAAATAGATGCATTGTTCACTCTTGAAGAATTTAAACTGTATTTTCAAAGAATGATGTAAGCCTGGTCTGATTTCTGTTAATGGGAATTACAAGAATCCATTTAACCACATTGATTGAAAATATATTTTGTTTGAAGAAAAAGAGATGTACTGCAAGAACTCAACATGTCAAGCAGCTTCTGTGGAAAGCAAAAACAGCCAACATGTTGTGTAGAAATGCAGCATTTGTGCTAGAATATTGAGTGCAGTCGAGTCTCTGTAAACTCTGGTGAGGAAAGAAGACCAGCCCACAGTAGTTTAGACATAGACTCATTGTCCTCACTCGTGTATCTCTCCAATCTTTATCAACATTACCTTTGCTTGCCAAATTGTTTGGTGAACCTGAAATTTGACTTTGAGTGATTTTGTGTATAAGGAAATCCAGGTTTCTTTGAATATCAACACTTTACAATTTCTCATTGGTAAGTGAAATCTTAGAAAAATAAGTGACCTTGCACTTAACACATTGTTCAGATCAGATTCAATTTAATTGTCATTGTCAGTGTACAGTACAGAGACAACGAAATGCATTTAGCATCTCCCTTGAAGAGCGACATAGCAAACGATTTGAATAAAAAATAAATAATAAGTGTCCGGGGGGGGGGGGGGGTGATTGGCAGTCACCGAGGTACGTTGTTTAGTAGAGTGACAGCCGCCGGAAAGAAGCTGTTCCTCGACCTGCTGGTTCGGCAACGGACCATCTACCATGTTCATGTCCATCTACCATGTTCATGTCCTATCATTTAGCCTTTGCCACTGAAGATTCTGTCTCCTTGCAACTTGCACTGCACCCCAGCTTTTGCTTACCAGTGAATCTTTGATATTAAACAGTTGAATACCTCAAACACATCTCTTATACACCATGTTATAGTTGATTGAAAAGTGTCCAATTTATTCCTAATGTTTTCTGTTAATCTTCAGTTTATGCCATTATCTACTACCCATCTACCCTTTGTTGATTAGCATCCATGTGTGGCATTTGAAGGTCATCTGGCCATCCAAAGATGTTTGATCCATTCGTTCTCACTGCAAACTATCTCAAAATAATTTTGGATTGACTGCCTTTCATAATTATTCTCTAATGAGCCTGTCAATACTATAACAGAATCTAGAGCTTTCTACTTCTGATGTCTTGGTCAGTCTTAAAGTTGGCCCTTCAATCTAAGTCATACTACTTGTAAAAAGCTCAAAGACACAGACATTGCACATCCATGTTTGCCTATTCTTTTGCTGTGGAACAAAACACACCCATCAACCCTGGATAGTTGTTGTAATAACAAATAATTAACAACTAGATATATTACCTTACAAATTAAGTGCAAAGGTGGAGGATTTCAATGCTTTAGCTTTTAACTTAAGCAGAGATCAGATCTACATTTTGTCCCTGCTGCCTTCCAAAGTTAAAATTAAGTAAATTGTACCAAGTTTGCAGTTTCCAGTCTTGGTTTCAAGATTTTAAATTACCTTAACGCTTTGTAGATAAAAGAACACGTGTAATGTTCAAGGGTCACATTTTTCAATTGTAAACGTGTGAAGTGCTTGTAGGGAAATGTGGGAACAATTCACCCTTTGAGTGTGATTTGTTTTTCTTGTTCATTGAAGAGAAACATTTTGCAGGATGTCACCCAGCTGAAATTTAGACAAGACGTAAGTTGTTCTGGCCCTTTACCCCATTGATTCAGCAAAATAAATAAACTGTTTCCATCAACTTTATCAACTCTCACCACTCATTCACACAGTTTATTGTAATAATTGGACCCAACAACCTCCATGTTTTTTTAGGAAGGGGTGTATTTCTAGGAATCGAAACTCTGCTTCTTGCATGGGAAATGGGCTGCCCCTTTAAGATTGCTAGGAGACTTGAACATTTGATATATCAAGGTCAAGTAACAAGACTGTAAAGAAACAATAAGTGCATTTTTGCATTCAGCAGGGCACCGGATCTCTGTCCGATTTCAAACTAAATAAAAGCTTATCTTATCTCGCAGTAATTTTCCCAGCACAGAAGTGGGCAAGCATAACTTAGTGTTGCCAATTGTCCCAAAATGAATGGTAAATTAGCTGCACCACACCATTATGAGGATTCGCTAATCTACAATGAGAAATTTGACAGAAATAGGACACACGCGCAATTTTTAAATACAAATTTTATTAAAATTATGTTTGCACATTTATGTACTTTTAAATTTTGAATCTGGAATGAACTTTGTTTATGCAGAGATGATTCAGCTGTTGGAAATGAGTACAGGTAAGCAGAATGGTTGGCATGGACATAGTGTGCCAAAGAGCCTATCACTGTGCTGTATCCTGATCCTGACTAATGAACTTGTGCATTCACGATTCCCTCTGTGTCTTCCGATGTCTGCACCATAAGCTGTGAAATACCATCCTTGCTTAAATATTGGTTTACACACGAGTTACCATTTTTCCTCAAGCAATTACATAAGTGCAAATTGCGGTTCTGAAGATCCATCCAGAATTTTGTACATGCATATTTTTAGGAAAAAACAGTTTTATCATTAACTTCGTGAGTTCACATCCAGTACCTTTATTTACTTTGCCCCATGAATAAAGGTTGTTCTCAGTTACATTGCTTAATGTTTACTTAAAGTAGATGCCTGTATCTCCCCCCCCCCCCCCCCCCCCCCCCCCCTTAAATGAAGATGGCTTTCTTTTTGACAAGTTACCAACCAACACCTTGTTAGTTTTGAACCCATATTTTCTGGCTGTATCCATGCTGTATTTAAAAACTTTTCAAAGTTGCTCATCAAAATAAGAATTAATGATGCCATCCTCGAACTAAGGGGGTTCTTTGTGGATTAATAATCCTGGACACATGGGAAGCTGGAATCTTAAGTAAGTAATAAACAGAGGGTCAGGCAGCATCTGGAGGGAATGGGGGGACATTGCATTGGTCCAGGATAATTTTCTTAGAGTAAGGGGAAGAAAGCTGTAAACGAGGTGGAGGTTGGGGGAATTGAGGGGGTATTACTTGAAATTGACAAATTAAATGTTCACACTTGTATTGTAAGTTACCCAAGTGGAATATGAGGTGCTGTTCTTCCAGTTTGCATGTGGTATCTGACAATGTTAGAGGCCAATGGTGGTTCCCAGGCCTTTGGTTGTTTGTCTATTCCCTCCTCGGATGCTGCCTGATCTGCTAAGTTGGGGCTATATTGCCCTAATTCTGTTTGGTAAAGATGTTGATGTATTAATGGGGAAAAGCTGCTTGTAAGGGAAGTAATACGTGACTGACTTGCTAATAATGTTACAACATGTTTAAGCCACATAATAAGTACAAACTTGTTTACAATAGTTGCAGATGGTTTATTAAGCAAGTTATGCAAACAAATTTAAATCTGGCAAGCTATCGTTGTTTTACACTAAAACATTTGTGTCCCAATGTAGTTCATCCATATTTGTATTTACTTCTGTGTGGTCCAGATGTTCGAAAATTGTTGTGTAGTTTTTATAATTATGTGAGATTAAAGGGTTGTTTTAATTCCACTTTTGGGAGGAGGCAATGAGCAACACTTGAACTGTAGCTGTTGAAAGAAATGCTACTGGGGCGGATGTTTCAGGATTGTGACCCAGTGACCTTGAACTATAATTCCAAGATGAGACGGTAGGATAAAACTTAGATCTGGCGTTTCCATGTGCCTGCTGCCATTTGTCCTTGGTGGTGGAGGTAGTTGGCTTGGGAGATGCTGTTGCGGTAGCATGGGTGGGTGAGTAGTTACACTGCATTTTGTAGCTGTTATGCACTGCAGCCCCTGACTATCTGACTCCAAACAAAAACTGAAGGAGGAAGATCCAGTACAGAAAGTTGTTCAATGCTGGCCTGTGGAAACAGATGACATCCTTCGACTGCTTTGAGTTCGTGGACTGGTCCATATTCAAGAATTCAGCAGCCAACCTGACTGAGTAGGCCACTGCTGTGATTGACTTTATCAGTAAGTACAGAGACGAATGCGTGTCGAACAGGGCAGCACGGTAGCATAGTGGTAGAGTTGCTGCCTTACAGCGATTCCTGACTGCGGGTGCTATCTGTGCAGTGTTTGTATATTCTCCCTGTGACCTGCGTGGGTTTTCTCCAAGATCTTCGGTTTCCTCCCACACTCCAAAGACGTACAGGTATGTAGGTTAATTGGCTTGGTAAATCTAAAAATTGCCCCTAGTGGGTATAGGATAGTGTTAATGTGCGGGGATCACTGATTGGCGCGGACCCGGTGGGCCGAAAGGTCTTGTTTCTGTGCTGTATCACTAAACTAAACAAGACTGTTCCTCAGCTGGAAACTATGGATGAACCCACTTGCTTTAAGAAAACTGCTATCACCTCCGTGCCAAAGCAAAGCAAGATGCGTGCCTTAATGATGACAGTACAGTGGCCTTGACTTTCTTCATTGATGACCAAGACTGCTGCTTATTGGTCAAACAAACATGAACGGTACAAGAAATCTCTATGATCTTTGCAAAGCCATAGGAGTGCTAAGAGACAACACTGGGACAAACATGAGTCCCAGTATAACCGTTCGGACAGATGTTGACTGTGGCAAGGCCTGAACATTATAACTGACTAAGAAGTGAAGTCATACAATTACGCTGGTGATAGTGTGGTCTTCCCTGATGAACAATGCATTCTTGGATCACTTTGAGCAGGCCAACAGTGTGATGATGATATGCGACCCGTCAGATACTAGTGTGTCTTTTTGCATGGTCACAGGAAGATGGGACTTTGTGAGGGTGAACCCATGGAAAGCAACTGTCCAGGGTGGAGTCCTAAGGCCACATTCTCAGCAACTGTGCAGACAAACTAGTGAGTGTGTTCATAGACATCTTTAATCTCTCCCTACTCCATTTGAAGGTACCCACTTGCTTCAAGAAAACTGCTAACATCTCTGTGCCAAAGAAAAGCAAGTTCTCGTGCCTTATTGATCCTGTTCAGTGGCCTTCACATCCACCATCCTGTAGTGCCTTAAGGGCCTGTCCCACGAGCATGTGACTCCATGCGGCAAGCGCAACCTAAAGAGCCGGTCCCACCAGCATGTGCCTGCATGCGGCAAGCGCGACCTAACATGGTCGCTTGAGCCGTACGGCCTCGCGGGGCCGGTCCCACTTCGATCGGCGGAGTTGTGCAGAGCTGGTCCCGACATCGCGCGGGGCTCCGAAAAACTGACCGTGTTCAAAAACTCTGCGCGGCAACGGCCTGCCGGCCCGCAGCTGCCTCGACGCCGTATGCACCACCTCTAACTTCATGTCGCTCACTCGACCTCCGCGTGGCCTCTGCTTCTGATTTGGTCGCGCTTGCTGCATGGAGTCGCATGCTCGTGGGACAGACCCTTTAAGAGGCTGGTTATGGAATACATTACATCCAGTCTACCAAGCAGCCTAGATCCACTGCAGTTTGCCATTGCCACAACAGGTCCATGCAGATGCCTTCTCCCTGGCACTACTCATCCCTGGAATACCTGGATAGGAAGGACACATTAATACTCCTATTCATCAACTAGCCGGTGCCATCTTTTGCGCTGTCATGTGCTGGGGAAGCAGGGCGAAGGCCGTGGACGACAACACAATTAACAGGCTCATCAGAAAGGCTGGCTCTGCCCTGGGGGTGGAGTTTGATTCACCGGAGATGGTCTTGGAGGGGAGGATGCTTGTCAAACTGTGTAGCCTCTTGGACAATATAGCTCACCCCCTCCATGACACACTGGTCAACCTGAGGAGCAGGTTCAGAAATGGATTAGTTCCACCAAGATGCAGCAGAGAATGCCACAGGAGATCCCTTTTTCCTGCAGCTATCAAACTGTCCAACTCCTCCCCATCTGTCGAGCGGTAGACTGACTCCCTTTCCCCTCCCCAATCTTTGCACATCTCAAATCCTAGACTTTCCACTCGTCACTAGGATGGGGAGAGATGGAGACAGGGAAAGCAAGGGTTACATGAAGTTAGAAGTCAATATTCATACTGCTGGATTGTAAGCTGTACCTTGTAACCTGGTGCCAAGACTACAACCCCTCCCTCAATGTCAGTGACAAAGGGGATTGTGTGGAAACAAAACTGCAGATGCTGTTTTTACAAAAAAAAATGCAAAGTGTTGGAGCAATTTGGTGGATCAGGCTTCTGGAGAACATGGATAGGTGATAATTTGGGCCAAGACCGTTCAAACGAAATATCAAATGCCAAAATATTCAAGATAATATGCATGTGCACGAAACAAATTTGAAGCATATTTGCAATTTTTCTGCATGATGTGGGTGGGGAGTGGTGTGTGGTGTAATGCACGACCTTTTGTCTTGAACCTATGCAGTTAAAAGTCAATGCTGGAGGCTGCGTGCAGGGCATAGCAGTGAGAGGGGGGAAATATAATGGAGATGTGTGGAGCAAATCTTTTTACAATGGGTGTTGGAGTCCTGGAATTCATTGCCAGGGATGATAGAAACATAGAAAATAGGTGCGGGAGGAGGCCATTTGGCCCTTCGAGCCAGCAGCGCCATTCATTGTGATCATGGCTGATTATCCACAATCAGTAACCCGTGCCTGCCATCTCCCTATATCTCTTGATTCTGCTAGCCCCCAGAATTCTATCTAACCCTCTTTTAATTTCATCCAGTGAATTGGCCTCAACTGCCTTCTGTGGCAGAATTCCACAAATTCACAACTCTCTGGGTGAAAACGTTTTTTCTCATCTCAGTTTGTAAATGGCCTCCCCTTTATTCTTAGACTGTGGCCCCTGGTTCTGGACCCTCCCAACATTGGGAACATTTTTCCTGCATCTAGCTTGTCCAGTCATTTTTATATTTTATATATTTCTATAAATCCCCTCATCCTTCTGAATTCCAGTGAATACAAGCCCAGTATTTCCAATCTTTCCTTGTATGACAGTCCCGCCATCCTGGGGATTAACCTCATGAATCTACGCTGCACTCCCTCAATAGCAAGGATGTCCTTCCTCAAATTAGACCAAAACTGCACACAATACTCCAGATGTGGTGTACAACTGCAGGAGGACCTCCTTATTCCTATACTTAAATCCTTGTTTTGAAGGTCAACATGCCATTAGCTTTCTTCACTGCCTGCTGTACCTGTATGTTTACTTTCAGTGACTGGTGTACAAATACACCCGGGTCTCGTTGCACTTCCCTTTTTCCTAATCTGACACCATTGAGATAATAAACTGCCTCCTTGTTCTTGCCGCCGAAGTGGATAACCTTACATTTATCCACATTATACCACATCAGTCGTGCATCTGCCGACTTGCTCAACTTGTCAAAGTCACCCTGCAACCTCCTAGCATCCTCTTTGCAGTTCATACTGCAACCCAGCTTTGTGCCATCTGTAAATTTGCTGCTGTTACTTTTAATCCCATCATCTAAATCATTCTATATTGTAAATAGTTGCAGCACCGAGCCTTGCGGCACTCCACTCGCCACTGCCTGCCAATCTGACAGGGTCCCGTTAATTCCTACTTTTTGTTTCCTGTCTGCCAACCAATTCTCTATCCCTGTCAAGACCCTACCCCCAATACCATGTGCTCTAATTTTGCCCACTAACCTCCTGTGTGGGACCTTATCAAAGGCTTTCTGAAAATCCGGATACACTACATCCACTGGCTCTCCTTCTTCCATTTTACTTGTCACATCCTCAAAATTCCAGAAGATTGTTCAAGCAATATTTCCCTTTCATAAATCCATGCTGACTTGGACCAATCCTTTTACTGCTATCCAAATGCACTGTTATTACTTCTTTAATAATTGACTCCAGCACTTCCCCACTACCAATGTCAGGCTAACTGGTCTGTAATTCCCCGTTTTCTCTATTGCCCCTTTCTTGAAAGGTGGGATAACATCAGCTACCCTCCAATCCACAGGAACTTATCCTGAATCTATAGAACATTGGAAAATGATCACCAATACGTCCACAATTTCTAGAGCCACCTCCTTGAGTACTCTGGGATGCAGACCATCAGGCCCTGGGGATTTATCAGCCTTTAGTCCCATCCGTCTACCCAATACTATTTCTTGCCTAATGCAAATTTCTTTCAGTTTCCCCAGATCCTCTGTCCTCCAGTGCATCTGGGAGATTGTTTCTGTCTTCCTTAGTGAAGACAGTACCAAAATACCTGTTCAACTCTTCTGTCATTTCTTTGTTCCCCATAATAATTTTGCCTGTTTCTGACTTCAAGGGACCCACATTTGTTTTTACTAATCTTTTTCTCTTAATTTTCCTAAAAAACCTTTTGCTATTCTTCTTTATATTCTTGGCCAGTTTACCCTTGTACTTCATCTTCTCACCCCATATTGCCCTTTATATTATCTTCTGTTGTCCTTTGCAAGTGTCAAAATCCTCTGGCTTCCCGCTACTCTTTGCTGTGTTATGCATCTTTTGTTTTAGTTTTATTCCATCCCCAACTTCCCTTGTCAGCCACGGTTGCCTCTTACTCCCCTTAGAATCTTTCTTCTTCTTTGGAATGAAATGATCCTGCATCTTCTGGATTATGGCCAGAAATTCCTGCCATTGCTGTTCCACTGTCATTCCTGCTAGGATCCTTTTTCAGTTGACCTTGGCCAGCTCCTCATGCCTTTGTAGTCCTCTTTGTTCAACTGCAACACTGACACTTCTGATGTAACCTTCTTCCTCTCAAATTACAGATTAAAACTTACCATATTACAGTCACTACCTCCCAGCGGTTCCTTTACCTTGAGTTCCCTTATCAAATCCCATTCATTACACAACACTAAATCCAGGATTGCCTTCTCTCTGGTTGGCTCTGGTACAAGCTGCTTTAAGAATCGATTTCAGAGGCAATCTACAAATTCCCTTTCTTGTGGTCCAGAACCAACCTGATTTTCCCAGTCTACCTGCATATTGAAATCTCCCATAACCACAGTGGCATTACCTTTCTTACATGCCAATTTTAACTCTCCACTCTGCTGTCTCCCCTCCCCCAGGCAAACTTGCCTGCCAGAATGCTGGTCCCCCACGTGTTAGGGTGCGACCCATCCCTTTTGTACAATTCACCCTTACCACAAAACTGATCCCAGTGGTCTAAGAATCTAAATCCCTGCCCCCTGCACCAGCTCCTGTCTAACCTTGCGCGCTCCCCCCCGCCCCCCCCGAACGTACAGCCCTCCACTCACTCCGCAACATCCCAGACTGGGTGATTAAATCTGCGACAAGGGAGGTGCCGTGGTAGTCTGGCGAGCTGATCTCTGCAAGGCTGAGGTCACGCGCCAACTCCCAGACACGTCCTCCGACTTATCCTTGAACCATGACCCCACAGACGAGCACCAGGCCATTATCTCTAGCACGATCACTGACTTCAACAACTCCGGGTCCCTGCCCCCCAAGCCTCCAACCTCATCATTCCCCAGCCCCGCACGGCCCAAATTTACCCAAAATCCACAAACCTGACTGTCCTGGCAGACCCATTGTTTCTGCTTGTTCATGTCCCACCAATATTATTTCCACATACCTCGACTCCATCCTATCCCACCCCCCCCCCCCCTGGTTAAATCCCTCCCTACCTATGTTCAAGATGCCTCACACGCTCTTCGTCTACTCCAGGACTTCCGTTACCTAGCCCCCCAATCCCCTCATCTTCACCATGGATGTCCAATCACACTACACCTCCATCCCCCACCAGCAGGGTCTCAAAGCCCTCCGTTTCTTCCTCAACCGTAGAACCAACCAATCCTCATCTACTGATACTCTCCTCCGCTGAGCGGAGCTGGTCCTTACCCTTAATAACTTTTCGTTTGACTCCTCCCATTTCCTCCAAATACAAGGTGTAACTATGACCAGGGTCTCTCTATTCCCTGTGACTCTGCTCTCACTCACCATCCTCCCCACTCGCAACAAGGGTCGAGTCCCCCTTGTTTTCACCTACCACCCTACCAACCGTCACATACAACAAATAATCCTCTGACATTTTCACCACATCCAACGTGATCTCACCACTTGCCACTTCTTCCCATCTCCTCCCCTGTCTGCTTTCTGCAGAGATCGCTCCCTCCGGAACTCCCTGGTCAATTCGTCGCTTCCCCCCTGAACCACCCCCTCTCTGGGCATTTTCCCTTGCAACTGCAAGAAATGCTACACTTGTCGCTTTACCACCCCCCTTGACTCCATTCAAGGACCCAAGCAGTCTTTCTAGGTGCGGCAGAGGTTCACCTGCACCTCCTCCAACCTCATCTATTGCATCCGCTGCTCTAGATGTCAGCTGCCCTACATTGGTGAGACCAAGCGGAGGCTTGGCGATCGCTTCGCTGAACACCTCCTCTCGGTTCGTAATAACCAACCCGATCTCCCGGTGGCTCAGCATTTCAACTCCCCCTCCAATTCCGAATCCGACCTTTCTGCCCTGGGCCTCCTCCATGGCCAGAGTGAGCACCATTGTAAACTGGAGGAGCAGCACTTCATATTCCGCTTGGGCAGTTTGCACCCCAGCGGTATGAACATTGACGTCTCTAATTTCAGGTAGTCCCTACTTTCTACTCCCCTTCTCAGCTCTCCTTCCACCCCCCCCCCCCCCCCCCCCCCCCCACACACACACACCCTCACATCAGTCTGAAAAGGGTTTCGACCTGAAACATTGCCTATTTCCTTACCTCCATAGATGCTGCCTCACCCGCTGAGTTTCTCCAGCATTTTTGTCTACTGTGTGGGGGCCTGTGGATAACTCCCATTGGTGTCTTCTTATCTTTACAATTCCTCAATTCTATCCACAGCGACTGTACATCATCAGTCCCTATGTCACCCCTCGCAAGGGACTGAATTTCATCCCTCACCAACAGAGCTACCCACCTCCTCTGCCCACCTGCCTGTCCTTTCTATAGGACATATAACCCTGAATATTCGGTTCCCGATCCTCCTGCAGCCATGTCTCTGTAATCCCCGCAGTCATATCTACCAATCTCTAACTGAGCCTCAAGCTCAGCCACTTTACTGCTTATACTTTGTGCATTCATATATAATACTTTTAATACTTTACTCACCTCACCTTTCACATCGATTCCTATTTCACTTGGCTATACTCTCTTATCCCTTTGTGAGCTTTTTGCTCCGTTAATTCTGGTGTCTTTCGTAACTTTTCCTATACTCTCCCTTTAACTCCATCGTTTCATTTCCAATTTGCCTCCTTCTCCCCCCCCCCCCCCCCCCCCCCCCCCCCCCAGGCAAACTTGCCTGCCAGAATGCTGGTCCCCCACGTGTTAGGGTGCAACTCATCCCTTTTGCACAATTCACCCTTGCCCCAAAACTGATTCCAGTGGTCTAAGAATCTAAACCCCTGCCCCGTGCACCAGCTCCTGCCACAAATTCAGATCCCATATCTCCCTGTTCCTGCACTTACCAGCATGAGGAACTGGAAGCAAACCAGAGATAAACACCCTGGAGGTCCTGCTTCTTCCGAGCTCTCTAAAGTCATGCTGCAGAATCTGTTTCCTCTTTTCCCCGATGTCATTTGTGCCGACATGCACTACCACTTCTGGCTGCTCACCTTCACCCTTGAGTGACGTCCTGGACCAGGGAGGCAACACACCATCCTTGAATCCTGCATGTTGTCGCAGAAACCCCTGTCTGTACCTCTCACTGATGGGGACACTGATACGATAGTAGCGTTTTAAAAAAAAAACTTTTAAATAGGCACATGTATTTGCAGGGAATAAAGGGATATGGGTCACTTGCAGGCAGATGAGATTAGTTCAGCTAGGCATCATGTCTGGCACAAACATTGGGGCCAAAGTGCTCCACTGTTCTATGTTCGAGCTTCGTTTGCCAAAAATTATTTTGGTGAACCAAACGAACCATGATTGATGCTTAATATATAATTGCAGAAGTTATTTTAATGAGAGTTCATTTTTCCCTCAGACTTTTGCATGTTCTCATCTTGACCACAGTCGACTCAGTTGCTACATTCCAATACTCTGGGGGTTGCTTTCCATCCACCATTTTTAGATTATGTCTAAAATGTTGCTATCTTTCACCTGAATTGCACTGTCTATTCGTGGATAAGGAATGTATTTTATGAAGACATCTCCACATGACCTTGCTGCTATGTTTGTGAAAACCTTTCCAGCCCCCTCTGTGCTCGGATTCAGTTCTGCACATATTCATATTCTTTTGACTTCAATAGAGAAAATGGCTACAACTGCCAACATCTTAACTGGTTTCTTCTAAGCATGACTAAGCATCTCAATCAAATCAGTGTAACTCATGCTGGTGTTCTGTTTGATGGCAATGGGATGAACCAAAATAGCAGTTTTTCCCAATGACATCCACATCATGTGAATGACTAAAATGCCAAGAGGTGTGCTTTACGCATGACCCCATGGTTTGGTCACAGGCAGAAGTGCTTTACCCTGTGAAAATATCACACTTTATTTCCCCGGTGAAGTTCAGCAGTGTAACATATCCAAAATGTGCCCTCAGCTTTTGTTCTGCTTTGATTCTACCTAAATTGGAAACAATCCTGCTGTTACTTTAGGTACACAAAAATGCTGGAGAAACTCAGTGGGTGCAGCAGCATCTATGGAGCGAAGGAAATAGGCAACGTTTCGGGCCGAAAGCCTTCTTCAGACTGATGGGGGATTATCCAGTATTGCTATTTTATCCAGTCCATAGCTAGCAAAAAAATGTGCTGCTGAAAGTCTGCGCAAATTTTCATGATCGTAAAGTTTTTAATTGTTTGGCTCGAGGGGAAGAGAAGATTAACATTTGCTTTCAAGGTACAATAGTTATTTTGTGCTATTCAAATGGATTTGCTGTCGTCTGCATTCTTGCTAATGCATTTTGTGGAAAAGTGATTTGCTGTGCAACCTTTCATGCTAATTTATCCTGACTGGATCAGACACACCCATTTCAATGACGAAGCTGCCAGTTCCTGCTGGAACTTCGGCTCAGTTGCTCGTTTGGATCTTGAAATGCAGCATGATAAGAGCGTTGCTACGCTCATTAAACAGCAGCTTTCGGGAGACCATGGCTTGAACATTCCGCTTAAACATGTCTGAGAAAGTGAGCACTTGCCCTTTGTGCTGCATTGCTTGCTGAGTTAATCCACAAGGAGCAGTCAGTCCCATGAGGGTTCTTAATGCAAGCCGATGGTTTAGTTTACAGTACATCTCCATTTCCAGAATGTCGCAACCGGCAATGCAGCCAAGTGAGTGCCTGCCTCCACTTAATGAAGAGGAAGTTTTCATGATTCAATACTTGCTTTTTAGCGCGTTGTCCTTTTCGCGGTAAACAGTTTATGGTAAGTTGCTTTTTATTGGACCCAGTATTGATCCTTCTCGGTTGTACATTTTCCAAAGTGCTGCCCTTAAGAGCATTCCGGACTCTTTGTTTTTGGAACTGCTCATAGACAATAATCGTATTTGGGCATTCCGCAGGTTAAATGCAAACACATTTTAGCCATTCAGCCGTTCTGGAAAGACGCTTAAGAAGCTATGAACTACAAAAAGTGAATAATTTATTTCGCACCTTCTGCGGGAGAAATGTTCAGTTGCATTGAATTAAACCCTCGTCAAAATGTAAACCTACCTCCTATCATGAATTTAATTTTCATTATATTGCGCCATTAATTATTTCCATTTACCTTTTTGTAAAAGGTTGGCTTGCACCTGAATCGCCGCGAGTTGTACTACAATGGGAAGATTTGTCTTGGCACTGATCCCTTCTTCTCCCCCCCCTCCCACTCCCCCCCCCCCCCACCCCCACACACCCACACACCCACACCCCCCACACACACACACACACACACACACACACACACACACACACACACACACACACACACACACACAGACACACACACCCACACACACACACACACAGAGTCGGCAGAGGTAAAGTAAAATGCTAAACTTTTAATGCGAATCGCAATCATTGTTTTTTTGAGGAAATTACTTTATAAAAGGAGTTATTTCAGCCCTTTATAGGATCCATTTCAGCCCTTCTCGCACAGCAATCGCCGTTGATTTTAGTAGGCTCCCATCAATGTACTCTTCCTGCCCCCTCCATTCAAGATTTCAAGGTCAGTTTGTCTCGTGTACCAATTAAGGTACAGTGAAATTCGAATTACCATATAGCCATGCTGAAAAAAAACAAGATGCGTAACTACATCAAAGTTAACATAAACAGCCACCGCAGTTGATTCCCCACATTCCTCACAGATAGACAACAGGTGCAGGAGTAGGCCATTCGGCTCTTTTAGCCAGCACCGCCATTCAATGTGATCATGGCTGATCATCCACAATCAGTACCCCATTCCTGCCTTCTCCCCATATCCACTGACTCCGCTATCTAGCTCTCTGAAAGTATCCAGAGAATTGGCATCCACCGCCCTCTGAGGCAGATAATTCCACAGACTTGCAACTCTCTGTGTGAAAAAGTGTTTCCTCATCTCCGTTCTAAATGGCTTACCCCTTATTCTTAAACTGGCCCGTGGTTCTGGACTCCCGCAACATCGGGAACATGTTTCCTGCCTCTAGCGTGTCCAAACCCTTAATCTTATGTTTTAATAAGATATCCTCATCCTTCCAAATTCCAGAGTATACAAGCCCAGCGCTCCATTCTTTCAGCATATGACGGTCCCGCCATCCCGGGAATTAACTTTGTGAACCTACGCTGCACTCCCTCAATAGCAAGGATGTCCTTTCTCAAATTTGGAGACCAAAACTGCTCACAATACTCCAGGTGTGGTCTCACTAGGGTCATGTACAACTGCAGAAGGGCCTCTTTATTCCTATACTCAACTCCTCTTGTTATGAAGGCCAACATGCCATTTGCTTTCTTCACTGCCTGCTGTACCAGCATGCTTACTTTCATTGACTGATGAGCAAGTACCCCCAGACCCCATTGTACTTCCCCTTTTCCCATTTTGACACCATTTAGACAATCTTCCTTCCTATTTTTGCAACCAATGTGGATAACCTCACATTTACAGTTATAGAAACTTACAAAATTCTTAAGCGGTTGGACAGGCTAGATGCAGGAAGATTGTTCCCGATGTTGGGGAAGTCCAGAACAAAGGGTCACAGTTTAAGGATAAGGGGGAAATCTTTTAGGACTGAGAGGAGGAAAACATTTTTCACACAGAGTGGTGAATCTTTTGAATTCTCTGCCACAGAAGGCAGTTGAGGCCAGTTCATTGGCTATATTTAAGAGGGAGTTAGATGTGGCCCTTGTGGCTAAAGGGATCAGGGGGTATGGAAAGAAGGCAGGTACAGGATACTTAGTTGGATGATCAGCCATGATCAAAATAAATGGTGGTGCAGGCTCGAAGGGCCGAATGGCATACTCCTGCATTCGCCCAACCTGTCCAAGTTACCCTAAATTCTCATAGCATCCTCTTCATAGTTCACACTGCCACCCAGCTTTGTCATCTGCAAATTTGCTAATGTTCCTTGTAATCCCTTCATCTAAATAATTATGGGTCAATTTAGGGCCCCTAATCTCACCTACACATGTTTGGATAAATGATGGAAACAAAGCACATGGTGCAAACCACTGAATCACGGCATTATTTTGTCTGGCAAACTATTAATAGACAATAGGTGCAGGCGTAGGCCATTCGGCCCTTCGAGTCCGCACCGCAATTCAGCATATGACAGTCCCGCTATCCCGGGAATTAACTTTGTGAACCTACGCTGCACTCCCTCAATAGCAAGAATGTCCTTCCTGAAATCTCTTGGTATAACAGATTTTGGGGGAATGCATACCCCTCAGAACGGGCTGTGATCAGGGTGTTAAAGCAGGGGATATTTCTCCAACAGGATGGCAGATGGTTTCCTGATCCTTCCAGTGCACTGGGAGGTTTTTGGATAGTGGATACATTTTAGGTTTTGTGCTTTAAAAACTTTGAGTTGTACAATAAAAATAAACACATGGCAACAATCTAGACAATCCCAGTTCAACATATTCAATGCTTGACTAGATGGTCTCTGTCTCGATTCGTGTGTTCCAAGCTCAAGCCATTCGCTAGCAAAAAAACTTAAAAATCCTTAAGCATTGTGGAGTAAGGGACCTGGAACTTACACATTTATTTTCCGATTAAGCATTGCACTTTTAAGTGAATACATCTTAATTTTGACGGTTGCAGATGGTAATTATTTGTACAGCTTGCATTGAGCTGTGATAGGCATGGGTTGAAGTCTGCAAATGAACAGCACTAATCAATTCTTAGAGTACCCTTAATTGTTTGAAATCAATCACCTGTCAAGAGCTGTAGATTTGAAGAACCTTATTGGAAATGATCAAGCCAGCAAACTTATTAAAATTCCTTGTATCCTCATTTCAGGAATGCTCTTTAATGGTAATCATGTGCCCAGCTGATCCAGATCCAACTATAATTCCAGATAAACATCTTCACTGTCTACAATACCACCTATTTTAGTGTCATCTGTAACCTTGCAAATCATGCCCTGTACATTCTCACCAAATTAATGATATAGATGACAAACAGCAATGGGCCCTGCACTGGAAGAGTGTTTCTAGTCTGACAAACAACCTTCCTTTAACCACCCTCTGCTTCCTATCATGAAGCTAATTCTGTATCCAGTTAGCTAGCCCTTCCTGGATCCCATGTAATCTAACCTTACAGAGCAGCCTACAAAATAGTTTCATGGTAGGCCTGGATAGATATGCTGCTGGGAAGAAATTACAGAAATCCTGGCTGAGATGTGAATCATGGATAGACACAGGTCCTGGAAGACTGGCTACTGTTGTGCCTCGAAGGGCTGAAAAGAAAACATGGGAACTATAGACCAGTAAGCCTGACATCTGTGATGGGAAAGTTACTGGAAAGGATTCTGTGGATTAAGATGTATACATCTTTGGAAAGTTAGATGTTGATGAAGGAAGGTCAGCATGCTATTGTACATGGGGGGTCGTGTGATAAACAAACATTAGATTTTTGTATGGCAAGGTGGCATCTTTTGTAGATAGAGTGGTAAAGAAAGCTTTTGGTGTGCTGGCCTTTATAAATCAGAGCATTGAGTATAGAAGTTGGGATGTAATGTTAAAATTGTACACGGCATTGGTGAGGCCAATTCTGGATTATGGTGTACAATTTTGGTTGTCTAATTATAGGAAGGATGTTAACAAAATAGAGAGAGTACAGAGGAGATTTACTAGAATGTTGCCTGGGTTTTAGCAACTAAGTTACAGAGAAAGGTTGAACAAGTTAGGTCTTTATTCTTTGGAGCGCAGAAGGTTAAGGGGGACTTGATAGAGGTTTTTAAAATGATGAGAGGGATAGACAGAGTTGATGTGGATAAGCTTTTCTCCTTGAGAGTAGGGAAGATTCAAACAAGAGGACATGACTTGAGAATTAAGGGACAGAAGTTTAGGGGTAACATGAGGGGGAACTTCTTTACTCGGAGAGTGGTAGCTGTGTGGAATGAGCTTCTAGTGGAAGTGGTGGACGCAGGTTCGATTTTATCATTTAAAAATAAATTGGATAGGTATATGGATGGGAATAGGTATGGAGGGTTATGGTCTGAGTGCAGGTAGATGGGACTTGGGGAGAATAAGTGTTCGGCACGGACTAGAAGGGATGAGATGACCTGTCTCCGTGCTGTAATTGTTATATGGTTATATGGTATTGAAGTAGCAAGAAGGTTGACGAGGGGCTGGGCTGTATACACAGTCTGTGGACTTAAGCAAGTCATTTAAACTTCTATCAATGATTTGTATATCTTGGCCAAGACTTATGCAATTTCTTCTCCAGCTTCCCAACAATATGCTTGGAAATATCTGATCAGGCCTGGGAGATTTATCTACTTATGTCTTTGGATGTCCAGGACCACTAATGATTGTAACTCAGACTGTCCTTGAGACATCTGTTAACTTTCCCAAGTTCCCCAGTCTCCTTTGGCAAATACAGATATTAATTGAGGATCATGTGGCTCCCAACATAGATGACTAGACCAAAAGTATGTTTATGTAAAGATTTTAACCTAAATTCAGTGCTGTATTTGCTCAGTGTAAATTGTCCTTAAAGCTTGGGTTGTTTGCTTGGACCCAGTGGCTGTCACACAATTAGAGAGCAGTAAAGAACCACCATGGTTATATAGACATTTTGTGATGTATTTCAGTTTCAAGAATGTCCCAACCCGAAATGTCACCTGTCCATTCCCACTTCAGATGTCGCCTGACCTGCTGAGTTCCTCCAGCACTTTATCATAAAAATCATTATATCTAAACTGTGTACTCCACCAAAACCACACTTTAAGGAATTTCTTGGATTTGGTTTGCATGCTTGAGGCTTCTGATTGATTGTAAGAATGGGTGTAAACCCAAAGACGGGGATAATTATAGAAATGAGCAATATTTGGATAAGATCCCAGAGGATGGGGAAACCACAAACCAAATGTCAGTCAGGAAAAGGCTGGAATTAATTAAAAGGAAGTAATGTTTGAACACTTAACCGCTAAGCAGAATCAACATGGTTTTATGAAATGGAAATATTATGAAACATTGGAGCTCTTATGAGTTTGCAACTTGCAGGTGGAAAACTGAATGCCGGTGCATGGAACTTTATCTTTTGGAAAGATACAAGTGCTGCAAGAAATACTGTATCTGACATGGGATTGAGTGTAAGTGTTTGCAGGAATAGATATTTGATTGCAAATAATACTGATTTGCAGTAATACTGATAAAATGATTTTTTTTAATGTAGGTGAGCAGTAACTGGTGGTCTTTGATTTGTGGAGGCAAATTGATAATGGCAGGTGAAATGTGAGGCAAGTTTAGCTGGTTACACTGGGAAGAGTAGAAAAGCAGAAAGTTTAAAGCTAAGAGGCTGTTACATGGTGTTTAGAAATGTTATCTCACGATGTGTATACTGACTAGCACACAAATAACCTGAAAGAAAATTGAATATTGATTCTTATTGCAAGAGAGATGGGGTACAAGAGTAAGGAACCTCGTACAGGGTTATAAGGGCATAATTGAGGTGAAATACTTTGGTCCCCAAGGATAGGTCCCCTTGGAGTTCTGCTGTGAAGGTTGAGGATAGTTCAATAAACTATGGAATTTGGCATTAGCAATCTCATAATAACTGTCAAATTGGGCAGAAATGTTGAGTAAAATACTTGATTTGAGACGACATTTGCAGTGTACACTGTTAATTGATGACACCAATTGTGAGGAATTGATTTGTTGAAGGTTGTTTTCCTATGACATTTGCTACAGCAGTGAACTGATTTGGAGAGTGAACATGTAATTAATATGAATATAGAAGGAAAGTGAGAACAGACCAAAGCCATTTAGGAAAGGGAAAATAACATTAAAGGGCTGTCTGTCCCTGCACAGATTAAGATGGAATCAAGTTAAGGCACAAGTCCAATGATTTTCCAGTTTGAATAAAAAAAAACTGACCTCCACTGAAATGATTGCAGTGTGGATGAATCTTGGGGTGAATTACTGGTGATTTTGACTATAGTCCACTTCCCCTCCTTTGTGAGGCCACAATTGGAGTATTGTACCATAGGATAACATTAAACTGGAAAGAGTGCAGAACTGATTGATGATGTTGCCAGAACCTTAGGACCTGAATTCTGGGGAAAGGTTGGACAAGTCAGGACTTTATTCCTTGGAACTCAGGAGGCTGAGGGCTGATGTTATAAAGATGTATGAAATCACAAAGGGAATAGGTAAGATGAATGCAGAGTCATTAACCCATGGTTGGTGAGTCAAGAACCAGAGGACAGGGGTTTAAGATGAGGGGCAAGATTTAAAAGGAACTTAAAGTGCATCTTTTTCACTGAGGGTGGTGGGTGTATGGAGCAAGCTGCCAGAGGATGAAGTTGAGGCAGCTACTATAATCAGGATTTAAAAGACACTTGGACAAGTACATGGATAGAGAAGGTTGAGTGGGGTATGTGACAAACATGGCCAAATGGAATTGGCTTGGATACGAGGCACCTTGTTTGGCATGGACAATTTGGGCCAATGGGTCCCTGTTTCCATGCAATGACTCTGACACTATGACTAAGCTATGACCATTATTTGGTAAGATGTAGGTGTAGTCTGGCATAAGGGTAATTCTTGAGGGTGTGTGAAGGCATGTGGAAGAGAAAGATGAATACCCGGTGAACATCAGGAGGTGAACGGTACATAATAGCTACTTTAAAAAATAAATTGTGGGTAGCATTTGTTTTATGGTGATCATCTGCCAGAAGAGTAGATTGATATTAATTTTTAATAATGCCATTTAAATATAGTGGTTTAAACTGTGTGGGATGAGGTTGTATATTGGAAAGGAAACAAATGTTGAAAGACTTGGCAATTGCTGATGAGAGCAATCATTGCACAATGAAAGGTGTTTGTTTTGAAAGGTGTAATCATTGGGCTAAGGGGAACAGGAATATTCCTGAGAGATCTTGAGTGAAGGTTCACTTGCACTTCTCCTTCCGAGATTCTGACCAGATCAGCTTATGTCACGTGTACAAGGTATTGAAAAGTTTTGTGTGCAGGCTCGAACATGGGCCGACAATCGAGCCTACTCCTGTATAGATAATTTCGGAATAACGTTTCTGCAAGTTAAAGCCAGCAAGGTTTGATCAAGGATGTGATCACCAGTGGGTAGATAAGAGCAACAGGAGTCTCTGGTTGTAGTAGGATAATTTAGTTGATGATCAAGATCTTGAGTGAAATCCCTGAATCACATGCACTTCTATATCTTTTGCCTTGGGGATTCTGACCAGTTTAGCTTATAATGTCCTTACTGTGTACCAAGGTACAGTGAAACAAAGCTTTTGTGTGCTATCCAGTCAGTGGAACATGAGGCAACCCATGATTACAATCGAGCCGTTTACAGTGTATAGATACATGGTGCAACGGAATAACGTTTAGTGCAAGTTAAAGCCAGCAAGGTCTGATCAAGGATAGTCTGAGGGTCACCAGTGAGGTAGATAGTAGTACAGGACTGCTCTCTGGTTGTAGTAGGATAATTTAGTTGCCTGATCACAGATGTGAAGAAACTGTCCCTGAATCTGGTATTAAAAGGTTATGACCATTTCTATACTCGGAAATTTTTGTTCCTATGGGGAGGGAGAAGGGCGAAAAAGCTGGATCTTGGATAGTGAAACTCCCATTTCTTAAGGAAAGATTAACGTTTTTAAATAGCCTGGGGCCAAAGAAAATAGGTCATAAACATGAGTCAATGTAGTTTACATTAACAAAGGCCAAATGGAAGGAATTTAGTGTTCGATGGCTGTAAATAAATGTCCACAATTTGCTGCAATGGGTTCTGTGCGGTCTTGGAACGTGGACATAGCGCTGGATTAGCCAAAAATGCAAGCTGCGGGATATATCAGGATAAAATGCTTTCTATGGTGCATTTGTAGAAGTTAGTAAGAATTGTAGGGGACAGGCCGAATTTCTTAAGACTTCTAAGGAAGTTCGTTGGTGTGCTTTCTCGGTCGTTGCGTCAATATGGGTGGTTCAGGAGAAGTTGGTGATATTGACTTCTAGGAATTAGGAATTTTCAACCATCTCTACTTCGGCACCATCGATGCAAAGTGGGGTATGTCGATCAGTATCGCATTTGCCTTGCTGATATTGAGAGAAAGGATAGATACCAGGACATGAGGTTCTCGATCTCCTTGCTGTACTCTTTCATCATTATTAGATATCAGCAGTATCGTTGGTAAATTTTGAAAATTGAATTGGATTTGTACATGGCTGCACAGTTGTGTAGGAATAAAGGGGGCTGAGGATGCAGCCTTGTAGAGTGTTGACGATTATCATAGAGGATGATTTGTAGTCTGGTCAGGAAGTCGAGGATCCAGTTGCAGAGATGAGTGCTGACACCAAGTCCCAGGAATTTGGTGATCAGCTTGGATTGTATAATATTGTTAAAGGCAGAGCTGTAGTCTATGATTGGGAGTCTGAAGAAGGTGTCTCTCTCATCCAGGTGTTTCAGGAATTGGGGTAGGAATGGGTGATGACATTGTCCATGGACCTGTTGTGGCGGTAGGCGAGCTGCAGTGGGTCAAGGCCGCTGGGTAGACTGGATTTAATGCATTCCACAACTAGCTTCTCAAAACATTTCATGGTGGTAGATGTCAAGGCCACTGCATGGTAGGCGTTTACACATGAAATCTTGCTTTTCTTCGGCAAGATGGTGGTCTTCTTGAAGCAGGTGGGTACCTCAGAACTGAGTAGGGAGAGATACGACTTGACCTACTGAGTTCATGTTTTTGTTCCCTATTCCAGCATCTGCAGTCATCTTCTGTCTGCTAATCATTCAATGTAGTGCCTGTCCCTCAGCTTGTACATTTGACCACGTGTCAATAGGGTAATAATTCACCCAAAATATCTTTGGTCCCGTAGGATTTGACAATAGACAATAGAGGGCTATTAAAAGGCCATTTGGCCCTTCGAGCCAGCACCGCCATTCATTGTGATCATGGCTGATCATCCACAATCCGTACCCCTTTTCCTCATGTCCCTTGACTCTGCCAACTTTAAGTGCGCTATCTAACTCTCTCATGAAAGCATTCAGAGAATTGGCCTCCGCTGCCTTCTGAGGCAGAGAATTCCACAGATTCACAACTCTGCGTGAAAAAGGTTTTCCTCATCTCCGTTCTAAATGACCTACCCATTATTCTTAAACTGTGGCCCCTGGTTCTGGACTCCCCCAACATCGGAAACATGTTTCCTGCCTCTGTCAAGAGTTCCCAACCTGGGGTAAATTTACCCCAGGGGGTAAATTTTGCCTACCCAGGGGGGGTAAATTTTGCCTACCCAGGGGGGGTAAATTTGAACAAAATGTTAACAGTATTTTGAAATTCCCCTTTGTTGGTTGCTTTATTATGATAGAAGTGTAAACTCAAATTACTGAACAAAGCGGGGTGGGGTAAATTCACTTTCGAAAATTCGCCAGGGGTAAACGGAACAAAAGGTTGGGAACCCCTGCTCTAGCGTGTCCAACCCCTTAATAATTCTATATGTTTCAATAGGATCCCCTCTCATTTCGGAGTATACAAGCCCAGTCGCTCCATTCTTTCAACATATGACAGTCCCGCCTTCCCGAGAATTAACCTTGTGAAACTACGCTGCACTCCATCAATAGCAAGATGTCTTTCCTCAGATTTGGAGAGACACAATACAAGTGAGGTCTTACCAGGGCCCAGTACAACTGCAGTTCCTAGTTACATCCTCAAAAAATTCCTGAAGATTATTCCAGCATCATTTCATCTTCGTAAATCCATGCTGACTCGGACCCATCCTGACACTTGCTGTTGGATGGCTACCCAAGCAGATTTTCAAAGGCATTTGGCAAAATGCCTCAACATCAGCTCCACAAGGCCCTTAAGGCCCCACTCTTATTTTACACAGCTGAAATGTCAGCACCAAGTTCTCGAAAGGATATTTAATGTTAAACAGTAAAAGGAAAAGTAAGCTCTGCCATGGCTATTAGATGGAAAGTATATGGGGAGGAAAAAGCTTAAAGGCTTCTTTTGGAGGTGAGAATGCAGGAGGCTGCAGGTAAATAGTCCTAAAATGATGCTTTTACAAATAATACTTAAATTTAAGAGGATCTTTTAAAATAAGGTATATATTTATTCAAAAGTAATAGTAATAGAATGTGGTGGCCTCTGGGATTCTCAACTTGAAAGATTGGAGGCTACAGGGGAAAGAAAATCCCAAAAGTTATGTATTTGAAATCGGCATCAAATTACAATGGATGATGCATTGATTTTGACAGTTTCATATTACTTGGTTCCTGATGTGCTACGTAGAAAATTGAAGGGCATTTAGGATTTCATTAGGTCGTTTTGCACCACAGCTTACTGTAAGTTAGGGAATACAGCCATTCAAATATGTTTGCATTTGTCTAGCTGCAGGCAACATTTGGTATGAAATTCCAGGAGGGTGAAACTCTGCTGCTGTCTCCTTTTTGCCAACTTATGATACTTTGGCCCCTAAAACATAGACCCCAGGAGTAGGCCATTCGGCCCTTCGAGCCTGCACCGCCATTCAATATGATCACTGATCATCCAACTCAGTATTTGCCTTCTCCATACCCTTGATCCCCTTGGCCACAAGGGCCACATCTAACTCCCTCTTAAATATAGTCAATTCAACTACCCTCTGTGGCAGAGAGTTTTTCACCATTCTCTGTGTGTGAAAATGATCCCTTTCCCTTCGGACTAAGATATCACATGCGTTATTTTCCTGCCGGCGGCTGACTTGTCTTATTTTCTATTTCTCCCTACTATTCCTCGTTTTCTTTCTACAGCTTTCTGCTTTTTTAAAAAAAAAAAGTCAAAGTAGAACATGGCCAGGTTAACCAAGCTGTGTAGTCTGATGTCTTTTCAATTTGGCCTGGATATTTCACCGCTGGCTCTTGACACTGGCCTCCTTGCTGAAAATTATTGGGCTCCGATTACTGAAGATGAGAAAAATCTTTTTTTTTTGGTGCAGTTACCTATGTGCCCTTAGAATGAGTATAAAGTCTGTACTCTGCAAATAGATTTTGTGTTAATGAATTACAGCTGAGCTCAAGGTTGCAGTTTTTATATTGAAGATAATTGGCTTAGTATGAATGAATGCAGTCATGTATCCAAATGAAATTATCATATAACCATATAACAATTACAGCACGGAAAAGGCCATCTCGGCCGTACAAGTCCGTGCCGAACAATTATTTTCCCTTAGTCCCACCTGCTTGCACTCATACCATAACCCTCCATTCCCTTCTCATCCATATGCCTATCCAATTTATTTTTAAATGACACCAACAAACCTGCCTCCACCACTTCCACTGGAAGCTCATTCCACACCGCTACCACTCTCTGAGTAAAGAAATTCCCCCTCATGATACCCCTAAACTTCTGTCCCTTAATTCTGAAGTCATGTCCTCTTGTTTGAATCTTCCCTATTCTCAAAGGGAAAAAGCTTGTCCACATCAACTCTGTCTATCCCTCTCATCGTTTTAAAGACCTCTATCAAGTCCCCCCTTAACCTTCTGCGCTCCAGAGAATAAAGACTTAACTTATTCAACCTTTCTCTGTAACTTAGTTGTTGAAACCCAGGCAACATTCTAGTAAATCTCCTCTACTCTCTCTATTTTGTTGACGTCCTTCCTATAATTGGGCGACCAAAATTGTACACCATACTCCAGATTTGGTCTCACCAATGCCTTGTACAATTTTAACATTACATCCCAGCTTCCATACTCAATGCTCTGATTTATAAAGGCTAGCATACCAAAAGCTTTCTTTACCACTCTATCTATATGAGATTCCACCTTCAAGGAACTATGTACGGTTATTCCCAGATCCCTCTGTTCAACTGAATTCTTCAATTCACTACCATTTACCATGTACGTCCTATTTTGATTTGTCCTGCCAAGGTGTAGCACCTCACATTTATCAGTATTAAACTCCATCTGCCATCTTTGGAAATCCTCTTTATTATCCACAACACCCCCTGTCTTGGTATCATCTGCATACTTACTAATCCAATTTACCACACCGTCATCCAGATCATTGATGTACATGACAAACAACAAAGGACCCAACACAGATCCCTGAGGAACCCACTAGTCACCTGCCTCCAACCCGATAAACAGCCATCCACCATTACCCTCTGGCATTTCCCATTCAGCCACTGTTAAATCCATCTTGCTACTCCTGCATTTATACCCAACAGTTGAACCTTCTTAACCAACCTTCCATGAGGAACCTTGTCAAAGGCCTTACTAAAGTCCATATAGACAACATCCACTGCTTTACCCTCGTCAATTTCCCTAGTAACCTCTTCAAAAAATTCAAGACGATTAGTCAAACATGACCTTCCAGGCACAAATCCATGTTGACTGTTCCTAATCAGACCCTGTTTATCCAGATGCTTATATATATTATCTCTAAGTATCTTTTCCATTAATTTGCCCACCACTGAAGTCAAACTAACAGGTCTATAATTGCTAGGTTTACTCTTAGAACCCTTTTTAAATAATGGAACAACGTGCGCAGTACGCCAATCCTCCGGTACTATTCCCATTTCATGATTTAGTTCTCCTCTTAATCTGGGGAAAGAGAATCCAAAGGCACAAGGTTAACAGAAATGGTGAGATGATGATGGCCAGATTGTGAAATCGTTAAGCTTGTTTGAAGAAGTTGGCCCAGAACCAAATATTTGACAGTCCTCCAATTTGATGCCTGCAATAGATATAGCTGGGTAATTGGCTCATGTCCTTCCTCCTCGGTGATTTAGTACATGACCTCCAGAGAGAAATGGGAGCCTGTCAGTCTTGCATGCTCATTGTTATGGTGCATCAATAATACTTTGTGATTTTAATCTGAGAAAAGTAAACTGAACAAGGTCATGTTCAGCCAGAGTAGCTGAAATGTGACTACAATAAAATCAATTAAATTGCATTGCAGAAGTGAAAATTCTGTATCTAATGTTCCTTGTGTGGATTTACCATTGTGAGCAGCATTCCAAAAGCCTTATTCACAAGCAGCAAGAGGTGTCATGCATATCAGTCTGAACTTCAGTGGTTTGGTTTTTATACCCAAATATATGTGGTACAAGGATATAGGTTTGTTGTTTTCAAAGTTAATGGTCCCCTTGGCTAGAAAGAGCAACATCAAATTTGTATGACCAGGAGGTAGAGATTAGAGAAAAATGATTTTGGAGCCAGTTATCTTGCTCTGGTTGTGAATAGTAAACGAAAAATGTTGTTGGACTGGAGCTGGGACTTTATGACTAAATTATTAACATCGTAGGTTAATAATCAGCAAATAATTGTACCATTCACCCATTTGTGACACTGGATGTTTGTGCTTTGTTTATATTGCTTATTAGACAATAGACAATAGGTGCAGGAGCAGGCCATTTGGCCCTTTGAGCCAGCACCACCTTTCAATGTGATCATGGCTGATCATCCCCAATCAGTACCCCGTTCCTGCCTTCTCCCCATATCCCCTGACTCCGCTATTTTTAAGAGCCCTATCTAGCTCTCTTGAAAGCATCCAGAGAACCTGTCTCCACTGAGGCAGAAAATTCCACAGAATCACAACTCTCTGTGAGCGTTCAACAATTTATTCCTTGCTACCCCATTATACTGAAAAAATAATATTTTTGCCTGGTATTCGAACCCAATTTGGTCCTCTGATTTTTATACCGCAGTTGGTGGTGATAATGCTCCGTAAATGGTAAATGGACCACATCACTGTCACTCATATCTATGATGCTCTCACTCCTGGATGATCCTGAAGTTGTCCAATCACAACTCTGTTCTCTCCACACGGGATTCCGTAGTCAGGAATTGCAGCTGGATGCACTTCCCACTGGTGTAATCTTCTCCCAGACTTCCCACATCCTGCAGAAAGGGCATACAGTGCTTTAACTACCAACCCAAATGTATGTGGTAAAGAAGAACGTTAGAAACAAAACACCTTATGGCCTATTTAGCCTCTTCAGTGAATCCTCTGGAGTCCAAGCCAAAACACTTTCAGCCACATTTGGAGAATTGTTTGCAGTTCTGGTCATGCCATAACAGGAATGATGTGGAGGCTTTGGGGAGGGTGCAGGAGAGGTTTACCAGAATGTTTATCTCCAAGAAGAGTTTGGACAAACTTGGACTTTTTTCTCTGGGGTGTCTGATGTTGAGCGGAGACCTGAAATGTCTAGAAAATTGAGTCTTTGTGGGCGGTTAAAAGTTTTCTCCCATGGTAGAAATGTTAAAGACTAGAGAGCATAGCTTTAAGATCAGAGGGGAAGGTTTGAGATGTACAGTGTATGTTTATTTAGGGTGGTGGGTGCTAGGAACATGCTGCCAGGGGTAGTGGTGGAGGCAGATATGATGGTGGCATTGAAAAGTCTTTAAGATGGGTACATGGATATGCAGGGAATGTGCCAATATTATGCTATACATTGTACTGTCCTATTATGCTGTACAAGTATGAAGTAAAAGGATATTATCAGATGTATGCATCAATGGATCACCATTGAACAAAGCAAAATGATTGAATTTTGAATATGGCACGGCTCCAATTGCAGACGCAGGTTTCTTGCTACTTGTCAGATTCTGAGGTTTGTTTTTTTACTATTTTGGAACTTTATGGTGGGATAGACGTGAAGGTCACCTCAGAAAAATTGGCGGATAAGGATAATGAAATGAATAATGTAATAGTTTGAATGTTGTTCCATCCACCATTATTTAGGTGCAAGATGCTTAATTCCAACTTTTAAAGAAACAGTAAAAAGTTTTGATAGCAAGACATTTCTCCTTGTCTGTTGATTGATCTAAACTTTGCATGATTCCAATATCTATCAAGAGAGTTAATGTTTCCTGGGGCTACTCCATGGCTTCTTTATGGAATGTACTATAGATTAATCTGCTTAACCCTCAGAATTAAAAATAATGAACAATTTCAGTTTGCTCTCTAGTTACTACATTGCTATCTCTTGGTCTTTCTTGCCCCACCCATTACTGTGGACTATAGTTAATCCAGGATAATAACTATAGTATGTGCTCCAGCATGCCTATGAGTCTGTGAATGTTTATCTACTAGAATTATGTTTTTACGCGAATAGAACGTGAGGTTCCCGATTACTTTATTCATTATGATGGATCCTGATTTACGTTACAGAGGATCCTGATTTACTTTACTCATTGTCTTGAGATACGGTAGGAAGCATCCTAAGTCTTGTTCAAGCATTAGCCTAAGAGAAATGGGTATCCTGGATCACTGCAATTGTGAAGATTTGGAATGCAGGGAAATCAATAGTTGAAACCTCCCTGCAGGTTCCAGGTCATTAATGTCAGGGCTGCCTCTGTCTTGCAGTAAAGAATGATGCAAAGAGTGAGGTTATTTTTGTTGTTCCTGTATTTGACTTTCCCCTTGGAGAAAAATTGAAGGAAGATGACGGCTGGTGTGCATACTTGGAGCTTAAATTTAATCTATTAGTTGAACTCAGTTCTGTATTTTAAGTAACACAAAAAAGCATATTTCTTTCGATTTCAGAACTTAAGCATGTAACGTAACATTTAGTGGCTTGAACTTGGATAAATCTTTAATTTGGGGCTATGGATGACACATCTTAATTTTAATTAAATACCAAATCACCTTTTGCAAATTCATAGCCTGCATCAATAAAATCAGAAGCATTGTGCACATGAATAACTTCAGTTAATATCTAACTGGATCAGTCTCAAAAAAAGGTGTGCCAGTACAGAAGAATGCACCTGGGAACCTGATGAACCTTTTGATATTTTTGGACATGGTTTTTGTTTCAGCAAAACATTTGTCGATGAAATTATCCGCTAATCAATACTTTAGAAGTGATTTGCTGTTGGCCAATGAAGCATCAAATTAGGATTTGTAGGCGCAAGTCACTCTGGCCCAATTGAACAGTGCATTCCCAACTAATAGGAGAAACGTTAGGAGTTTTTTATTTTGCAGAATCTTTGGGTAAGCATCATTCCATTGTGCAGTATTTTCTTGATTAAGAATGAAAAAACATGAAACTAAAATCAACAAAATCTGACTACTGGTTTTACCTGATCTGGCGATAGATATCTGTATGCCCTGTCCCCAGGTTATGCAAGGATTTGGTTCCTGAGAACTGTCAGTGAGCTGACTTTGCCGCAAGTCAAAAAGTCTGCCTTCAAAAGTAAATTGTACTGGATGCGCTTGCTGTAATTCTTTTATTTCATTGAATAATTACTCCAACACTACCCATAATTAAATTAAAGAACAATGTACAGTATCCAGACATTAATGAATACCATGAAATATTTTTACTAGAATATAAGCACGTAACAAAAGATTTTCACTACCTCAGTACACATGACAATTAACTAAACTGAACTAAAAATGCTTTTAAAGCATGGTAAAATCTACGTAAAAGTTGGTTTTGTAAATGTCCTCACTCTTAGCTGGGGAGTCCGTGTACATGCTGTCCATTCCAGTTAAACACCAGGGGCGGTTCGGTGTGCTTTCAGCGGTTGAGCCTGTTTCTCTCAAGTTACATTAATCAAGAGGGTTTTGTTGTCGTATGTCCTGGACGGGACAATGAAATTCTTACTTGCTGCAGCACAACAGAATATGTGAATAAGTAAGCATTGTATATGACCGGGGGGGGGGGGGGAAGAAAAAGTTCAATAAATAACAAATATAGTGCAAATAACATATAATATAGTATTTTGCAATTCAGAGCTCATAGCTTATTCGTTATGTTTAATAGCCTGATGGCTGTTGGGATGAAGCTGTTCCTGAACCTGGACGTTAGTCCTCGGGCTCCTGTACCTTCTTCCTGATGGCAGTCGTGAGATAAGTGTGGCCAGGATGGTGCGGGTCCATGATGATTTTGGCTGCCGTTTTGAGGGTGCGACTACGATAGATCCCTCCGACGGTGGGGAGGTCAAAGCCAGTGATGGACTGGGCAATTATTGAAAGGGCTGTGATTGTTGAGAAGGTGACCATATTTATCCGATGAATTGGGGAGTTAAATATTTGATTAAGCAATATTCAGGAACAATCAGTTGGAGAAACTTGGTGGGTCAAGTTGCATTTATGGATGAAAAACATTTATTGGATCAAAACCCTGCATCAGGACTTGGAGTGGAGAGGGGAGAGAGAAAAGATGATTAATTTATTATATTTCTCATCAAGATAGAGATATAAAGGGGAATGCAGAGGCAGAAATGAGGGGTCATTTGCAAACCTGGAGAGGCAAGGAATGACTGGTACATGGAGCCAGCTGGGGAAGGTGTGGTTTGGAGGTAGAGACAGTTAAATGCTAAATTGGAGTTTTAGTTGGAGTTCCTCCAACGCTAGGTTGGAGGAACTCAGCAGGTCGGGTAGTGTTTGGAGAAAAATGGATAGTTAAGGTTTGTTGTCTGGCCCCCAAAAATCAAAACTTAGAGGGAAGTAACCAGTATAAGAGACGAGTGGGGCATGCGTTGGGTGGAGACGGATGACGAGATGTTGATTGGCGGATACTTCAGATTGGAATGGGAAGGATGGAGATAGCAACAGAGTCTGGGAGGTACGAAGTGGGGATCAAAACACTGCAGATTCTGGAGTGTGAAGATTGGAGCTGAATAAGAAATGATGGGAACAACTGGGTGAAGACTCGACCAATTCAAAGCTGAATGCAGAGGAAATGTGCTCCCGAATTACTTTATTTAGTATGCAATAGAGCTTATAATTGGCAGGACATACATAGATGAAAACTGCAGAAAGGTACATGGCCATAATGCTCAAGTAAAACTTTTTTTTTGGTAGATCCAGATTATAACTTCGTGCCTGAAGTTGCCAATGTTTTCCTCCTTCCTCTTGACAATCTCTGGAGAAAATGTTACGTTTTTAAAATTAAGGGAGAGAGCATGGATTTGTCACCCCTCCGAGTCCACACTGACCATTGATCATCAATCAGTTTGTGCTAGTTCTGTTTTACCCCACCTTCATCATGCATTAGGGTGCAATTTAGAGGCCAATTAACAGCAAACCCACATATATTTGGGAATTGGGAGGAAATTGGAGCACTCTGAGGAAACCCAGCCAGTCACAGAGAGAGCTTGCGAATTGCATTCAATCTGCATAAGACATAATAGCAGAATTAGGCCACTCAGCCCATTGAATCTGCTCTGCCATTCGATCATGGCTGATCTATTTTTTCCCTCTACTGCATTCTCTTGCCTTTTCCCCATAACCTTCGATGCTCATGCTAATCAAGAACCTATCAAAGCATTTGGCGAGCTTGCCTTGATCAGTCAGGGCAGAGTACAGCGGTTAAGATGCCATCTTACAACTAAGATATTGGTAAGGTGGCACATGGAATTTTATATGCGTTTATTGCCCAGCTGTAGCAAGGATTTCATTAAGCTTGAGAGGATGTTACTTGGATTGGAGAGCTTGAATATGAGGAAAGGCTGGACAGGCTGAGACTTTAACTTGCGTACCATGGCCCTTGGTTTATATATATAGTCAAGTCAAGAGTATTGTTGTAATATGTCCCAGACAGAACAATGAGGGTTATTTACAGTCAAAGATCCCATAAGGCACAGCATGGGTAGATGAGGTGGCAAATGGGATACTTTATTAGTTTGGGCATGGAATATAAGAGCTGGGGTGTCTGGTACAACTGATATTCATTTGTAGGTGGAGTCGCTGCTTAATGGGGAAGTCGGCACTGAAGATAGCTTTGAGTAGATACACTGGCATGTTGCTTAGGATGGAGTGATGTATGAAGCTCACAGATGAGCAGGGTGGTGAAGGCATTTAGCTCGCTTGCCCACAGTCAGAGAGTAGAGTACTGGAATTGAGATGCCATCTTACAGCTGAGATATTGGTAAGACGGCACATGGAATTTAGTATGTATTTCAGTTGCCCAGCTATAGCAAAGATTTAATTAGACATGAGAGGATGCAGCAAAGATGACCAAGGATGTTACTAGGACTGGAGGGACTGAACGTCAGGAAAGACTGGACAGGCTGAGTATTTTCTGGAGAATATGAGCCTGAGGGGATGACCATATAGCGATGTATAAAATCGTGAGGAGCAGAGAAGGTGAATATTCAGTCATTTTTCCCAGTTTGGAGAGTCTGGGTTTAAAATGAGTGGGGAAAGATTTAAAGGACATCTGATGGGCTGGGTTTCAGAGGGTGGTGGGTATATGGAGGAGCTGCCCAAGGAAGCTGTGGAGGTGGGTATAATTATAATGTTTTAAAGACAATTAAATAGGTGCCTGAATGGTTAAGGTCAGAGTCGTACAACAAGCAAACTTGCTGTTAGGCCCAAACTGCCCATACCAATGATTTAGAGGGGTGTCTGCCAAATGCAGGTAAATGAGGTTAACTCAGTAAGGCATCATGTTTGGCATGGATGAGTTTGTCTGAAGAGCCTGTTCCCACGTTGTACAAGGGCAAAGATTTAAGTGATAATATATTTAAATGGTAGTAGATTTAAATGAGAACTGGACAATTCTCTAGATGGAGAAAGCAGACTTGCATAAAAGAGACTTAAATACTCAGTATGGTATTGGCTTATTATTGTCACGTGTACTAACTTGCAATGAAAAGCTTTTGTTGAAATATGTTTGAAACATTACACCTGGAAGATATGAGACTCCTTCTTGCAGGCAAATCAGACCTCTTCCAAAAGACGTGGTCTGCATTTATCGACTTGCTACAAGAATAAGGTTCATCAGTACTTCAAAAAAGAAATTGTGTCAGGATCTGGTAAAGGGGGGAGGAAAAATACGAAGTTGGTATATCCCTTTTGCGCGGTTTTCATAATAGAGCTTTTTTTGTTTGTTTTTTCTTTCTTTTCGGGGGTCTATTTCTTGACTCTTTTCCCTAACTAATGGTTTTTTGTTTTTTTTTTAAATTGATCACTCTTTTCCACTAACACAACTTTCTCTCACTTTCTCTACTTTCTTTATTTCTATCTTTCCTTAAAGCTTAAAAAATGAAGGGGGACAATAAATGTAATATCTGGCTTGTACTACTGTAATTTACTGTACTTATAATAAATAAAAATATTAAAAAAAAAAAACAAAAAAAAACAAGCTTTTGTTGGTGTGCTATAAGATTAAATCGGATACTACACATGAATACAATCAAGTCACGTAAGTACAAATGGTAGAGCAAAGAGAAAATGATCCGAGTGCAGGATATAGTTGTCCCATGGCAGCATTACAGTTCCAGAGAGCAAGTCCAGTGTTCACTGTGAGGTAGGTTGGAAGATTGGGAGTGCACTCTAGCTCTGGGCCGGTTGCTGGAACATGGGAATCTTGGTACATGTCTGGCATGAAGATGGTGGACGGTAGGGTCTAATTTTATGGTGTTTTAACACTGACTTTAAACCTTGCACAGAGAAATCTGAACTTCATTCTGGGATTCATCGGTTTTATTTTCTGGCAAATTCTAAACTTGTAAATTTTGTATTACTGTAAGGTTGATACAACTTTGGTCCAGTTGCACTGCAAGCATTGCATTATGATTTGGAATTATCAGATAGCACTCTAAAATTACAAAATCCAGTGAGAATATCTATTGGATATGTAGCAAACCTAACTTTTGTTTTCTGTTCACTTCTAGATAAACGTTATTTGCTTGAAGAATCAACATTCAAGTCGATTCAAATTGCTATTTTGGAACAATTTATCCTTTCTGATTTGCCTCGAGTGTTGTGTGCACTGCTGCTAATGTCAGATTAATATTCCGAACAGCTCTGTTGGATATATTTGAAATGAGCTTGCAAGCTAATAACTGCAATGGAATGGATGATTCTTTGCCCGATACAGTAAATAGCGCATATCAGCCTAATCTGATCAATGACACGAATGACAACAAACATTCCTGTGCACGAACATCTCGTAAAACAGTCCATGTGGCAACCCAATTGACTATTGAAAAGTGTATGATCCCAGATAAGCTAATGTTTGCACGCAGTAGTAGTAGTAGTAGTAATAATAATAATGCCATGGCAATCTTATCTGACCAAGAATTGTGCGGAATCCCAGATATAGCCGGACCTGAATTAGAAGTGGCTGATGAGCATCTCTGTGATGAAGTTACTAATTCTCAAACTAGCTCTTCAGATAAGTACATGACTGCAAATCTGAGTTGCAACTCCGAGAGTTCTGCTACAATAACAGATCCTGGCTGGTGTGGCCAAACACGTAAATTATCTAACTCCCTCAAAAGTAAGATGCCGTGCATTGAGCCCCTTGGTGCCAGCCATGCCACAGATTTTGTACACAAGTTAAACTCTAACGTTTCAAATGAAGAGTATCTTCAGAAGACGGTGCATCACGTTTCGGGTAACAGCTTGAACTTCGATAAAATTCGCAATACCAATAATTCAAGCATAGGAATTAAAACACGTATAGAAAGTTTAGAATATCTAATATTGCCTTGTGAAGCACAGTTGGAAATGAAAGGTGGTTGTCTTGGCAGCACAGAATTTGAATCTACTGTGTCTGTCCCTGAATTGTCAGTATTTTCCAATAGTTCGTATGAACCAATTGTCGTGTCAGATCAGTCACTGGATGTTTTTGAGTCTGTGGGTGACTGTGAGCTGACAGATGACCTGCTGACTACATATCAACTGCCAATGGAAGTTGTCTTTGATTCCAAGGACCCTCTTGAAGGGCTATCAAATCAGCAGCCAGTCGTCGATGAAAAGGCGCAAGTACTTTGTCAAGCAGAATTGGGTCAGAGAGCTAGATTCTCTAGCGGCCCCTCCCAAAATCCTAATTGGAACGATAGGGAGAACACTGATCGTGAGAAATTCCGTTCCACTGATGACCTCTGTGTGAAATATCAACCAAAGGAAATGGTACATGAACAGTTAGTAGCTACAAATGAACAAACCACCAAAGTTGACAGTAAGAAACCTATGCAAAGGAATGAAGCTTGCAGAAAGCCAGCCAACTGGGCAATGGATGCCACTTTTATGGTGTTGCAGGAAGCAAATAATTCAAATTCCGCATCTGAAAGCACCAATTGGAATGGTGATGCAGAGGAACCTGTACCTCAAGCAAGGGAAAATAATGAGGAAACATTTCTAATTTCTAATTCAATAATTCATGAAGATGGAAATACTTACTCTCAAACATCAACCCCATTGCCAAAGTCCACAGGAATGACATTCTTCAGCCCTCCCTATATGAATCCAACTGGCAGAATGGATGGGAACTGCACCACACCTGTAGAAGAGCCTCCCATTAACATGCAGCTCCATACACCCAGAGACCCAGTACAGAGGCAACGTTACAAGGTAAAACATAATGCAACTATGAAAGCAAAATTGGAGATAAAATGTTACCCCAAGCCTAACTTTAACAATGTCAAACCTAAAGTTGTATCCAGAGTTCAGACAAATTTGTCACCAAAAAATGTCTCCCCTTCATCTGAAGGTTCATCAAAAAATGTTCCAAGGTCCGTCGGTTCCATTCCATCACCACGGTCTCCATGTTCCCTCTCTTTTCCAAAAGCCTTAACTAAGGATCAGCTTTCCAAATCTGCACTAAAAACAAAGTCGGCAGTCTTGAAATTGCAGAATGTTGTGTATAAGAAAATGATCCCTACAAACATGCAGCGCATTTCGATTGCAGAGAAGATCTCAAAGTCCAATTGTAAGAATGCTCTAGCCTCAACATCTTCAAAACCAGCTTTAATTGATGGACCCTCAAGTCAAGTACACAACTCATCGCAGTACTCTGCAAGCACAATTCAACTTAATAAAACTTTTCATTGTAATGGAAGTGAGAGAACAAATATTTCAAAGCAACGTGTTCCTGTTATTGAAAAACCAAGAGCCAGATGTTCGAGTCTGGCAAGTGATCACCAAGTTGATTTAAATGTTCCAGCTTCTGTGCCGAAAGTGGAGAAGGCTTGCAGCACAGAAGAAGTAAGTGTTGACTGTTATTGCTGTACGTTTTGAAATGCGAGCCTTTTTGTTAATGGTTAGAGCCACATTGTTAATTTTCTGTTATGACCAATCACAGCTGCAGGTGACATCATTTGAATAGTTTTATTACTAGACGCTTGGATTAAAATTCAAGTGTGCATTTATCTGGGTTAATTAAAGATCAACTCTAATCTCTCCAATTTTTCGCACTGCTACTATTATCGGTGCAATGTACTGCAAGTGGGAGGGGAAGAAATAAAGCAAAACAATGTAGTGGATATAATATGAAAGTACTAATTGAGCAATGGTGGTTGCTGCACTGGCTGAGAAAATAGCTGAAGGCTTGGAAGTTAGTTGTGCAAAGGGAAACTCATTTTGGGCATGGCTGAAAATCGCAAAATATGATTTTGTATTTTTCAGTTATATTCAGTTAGGAATTAATGTTTGGAGAACAGACTGTAATGTTCCTTCCATAACACTTGGGGAAAATAGAGATGAATATAAATCTGATGAATTCCAAACACTATTACAGAATACATTTATTAATTGATGGAGTAGCATTCAGCCTAGTGTTTATTTCTCATTAGTTTGGGCTGTTGGATCCCAGCCAAGTAATTTAACCAATGCACAACTGAATTTCTATCTTGTGTGATTATTATCACTGTAACAGATGTGGCATTCCTGAGTTCTGGATTTATAAGCTATCGTCTGGGCCAATGACATCTGCTTTAATTCCTTCATGACTGCTGGCAAAATAATATTGAATTAAATTGTAACTAAAATGCCCTTTTTGATAAATATTACATTCAATTTTAAACTATCGATCATTTATAGACTTGGGGATAAGCTGGTCTATTCCTGCCCAATGTGGCTTGAAATCCACAGCAGCAAGGCTGATTCTTATCCGTCCTTGAATTTAATGAGTTGTTAAGACCATTTCAAAATAGAATTCAAGTTGGAGTAATGTGTTGGTGTTGGCCAGTGGGAGAGAATTGAAGTATGCAGCTGCAAAGTGGAAAACATGGGAATATTGTATATTTGGGAAGGTGGAAAGCTACTACTTGTATTACAGCTTAATTGTAAATGTTTTTCAAACTATCTAGGGTTACCTTCATGATCCATTTTTAACCTAATGTAAAGTGGAATTGCGTGATTTGAGATTTAGAAAGGATCTGCAGAAAAATAAAAACAGCAGTGCTACTTTGGAAATGCAGTTGTAGGTTGAATAGCGTCCTATTAGCCCTGTGGGTGAGCTCTACAGAAAGTATATTGGAAATGAAGTGCAGCACTGCAATGAAAATATTTACAGCTATTGTGCTCTGGTAGGTTAAATCGTGGCCTGCTTTCCATCGTCAATCAAATGAGATGCAGATAACTCTGAACAGCGCAGGGATATTGCAGTTTCTCAGGTGGTGGTGGTGAGGTTCAGGCAAGCTCAAAGCCATGTATGCTACAACTCTAAAGATAGTCAAAGTGCTGGAGTAACAGTGGGTCAGGCAGCATCTATGGAGAAAACGTATGATATGGTGGTTGGAAAAGATTAGGACGTCCTGCCACAGGACGGGGAGATGCAGCGAGACCTGGGTGTCATGGTACACCGGTCATTAAAAGTAGGCATGCAGGTGCAGCAGGCAGTGAAGAAGGCGAATGGTATGTTAGCATTCATAGCAAAAGGATTTGAGTATAGGAGCAGTGAGGTTCTACTGCAGTTGTACAGGGTCTTGGTGAGACCACATCTGGAGTATTGCATACAGTTTTGGTCTCCTAATCTGAGGAAAGACATTCTTGCCATAGAGGGAGTAGAGAAGGTTCACCAGACTGCTTCCTGGGATGTCAGGACTTTCATATGAAGAAAGACTGGATAGACTCGGTTTATACTCGCTAGAATTTAGAAGATTGAGGGGGGATCTTATAGAAATTTACAAAATTCTTAAGGGGTTGGACAGGCTAGATGCAGGAAGATTGTTCCCAATGTTGGGGAGGTCCAGAACAAGGGGTCACAGTTTAAGGATAAGGGGGAAATCGTTTAGGACTGAGATGAGGAAAACATTTTTCAATCAGAGTGGTGAATCTCTGGAATTCTCTGCCACAGAAGGTACTTGAGGCCAGTTCATTGGCTATATTTAAGAGGGAGTTAGATGTGGCCCTTGTGGCTAAAGGGATCGGGGGTATGGAGAGAAGGCAGGTACAGGATACTGAGTTGGATGATTAGCCATGATCATATTGAATGGCGGTGCAGGCTCGAAGGGCCGAATGGCCTACTCCTGCACCTATTTTCTATGTTTCTATGTCATTTGTAGCTGGCCCCGATTGTTCCTGGTCTTTATTAGCCTCCAGCTCTTCACCCCCCCCCCCCCCCCCCCCCCCCCCCACCCCCACCCACCACCCCTACTTTCAGTCTGAAGAAGGTTCCTGACCCAAAACGTCACCCCTCTTTTTCTCCAGAGATGCTACCTGAGCTGCTGAGTTACTCCAGCACTTAGTGTTTATCTTTGATATAAACCAGCATCTGCAGTTCTTTGTTTCTGTACTATAACTTCAATTGGTACACTTAGCATTTTGATGCAAGACTTGGAGTATGGATCATAATTGAATGTTATTCATATTAATACCGTGATGGTTGGGTTTTATGTCTTGAGTTTTCAGGGAACCCAGTCATTTTAAAGGAAACGTTGTTTCCTGGAATTTAAGTGGAGTGCAGGAAATGTCACCTGGTGAGCCAGATGCTGAATGGTTAGGATTTAGAAACGTAGAAAATAAATGCAGGAGTAGGCCATTCGGCCCTTCGAGCCAGCACTGCCATTCAATGTGATCATGGCTGATCATCCACAATCAGTTCCTGCCTTTTCCCTATATCCCTTGATTCCACTAGCCCTAAGAGCTCCACCTAACTCTTTTGAATGCATCCAGTGAATCGGCCTCCACTGCCTTCTGAGGCAGAAAATTCCACAAATTCACAACTCTGCGTGAAAACGTTTTTCCTCATCTCAATTCTCCACCAGATGGCGCCAGCAATGGCTGCCTCGTCTCTTTGTTGTGTTTTATTAGTATGTGTTAAATGTATATTTAGTGTTCTTTCAAACTCCCTCAAACTTTTTCTAATCTCTTGCCTTGACGGAGATGCAAATTTTTTTTTTCCCCGTATCGTATTTCCGTCAGACTTCGGGAACTCCAAACTGCGGGAGTTTCGATCACCCCGACGCGCGAATTTCGATCACCCCGATGCAGGGGCTTTGACCGCCCCGATGCGGGGGCTTTGACTGTCGCTGCGGGAGCTTCGATCGCCCCGACGGATGGTTTGACTGACCCAACTGAGAATGAAGAGGAAGGTTTAACATTTTTGCCTTCCATCACAGTGAGGAATGTGGGGAATCCACTGCGGTGGATGTTTCTGTTAACTTTTATGTAGTTTTGTCTTGTTGCTTTTTTATCGTAAGGTAAATCTCATATCACTGTACCTTAAAGTTGTACATGTGACAATAAAAAAACCTTTGAAACTTTTAAATGGCCTTTCCCTTATTCTTAAACTGTGGCCCCTGTTTCTGGACTCCTCCAACATTGGGATGTTTCCGGCATCTAGCTTGTCCAAACCCTTAATAATTTTATGTGTTTCTATAAGATGCCCTCTCATCCTTCTAAATTCCAGTGAATACAAGCCCAGTCGTTCCATTCTTTCATCATATGACAGTCCTGCCATCCCGGGAATTAACCTTGTGAACCTACGCTGCACTCCCTCAATAGCAGGAACGTCCTTCCTCAAATTAGGAGACCAAAACTGCACACAATACTTCCGGTGTGGTCTCATCAGGGCCCTGTACAACTGCAGAAGGACCTATTTGCTCCTATACTCGAATACTCTTGTTATAAAGGCCAATATTTCGAGAATTTTTCGAGGAGGTAACTAAGGGAGAACCAGTGGATGTGTTATATCTGGACTTTCAGAAGGCTTTCGACAAGGTTCCACATAAGAGATTAGTATACAAAATTAAAGCACACGGTATTGGGGGTTCAGTATTGATGTGGATAGAGAACTGGCTGGCAGGAAGAAAAGAGTAGGAGTTAACGGGTCCTTTTCACAATGGCAGGCAGTGACTAATGGGGTACTGCAAGGCTTAGTGCTGAGACCCCAGCTATTTACAATATATGTTAATGATTTGGACGAGGGAATTGAATGCAACATCTCCAAGTTTGCGGATGACACGAAGCTGGGGGGTAGTGTTACCTGTGAGGAGGATGCTAGGAGGCTGCAAGATGACTTGGATAGGCTGGGTGAGTGGGCAAATGCATGGCAGATGCAGTATAATGTGGATAAATGTGAGGTTATCCACTTTGGTGGCAAAAACAGGAAAGTAAGCTATTACCTGAATGGTGGCCGATTAGGAAAAGGGGAGATGCAACGAGACCTGGGTGTCATGGTACACCAGTCATTGAAAGTAGGCATGCAGGAAATCTTTTAGGACTGAGATGAGAAAAACATTTTTTACACAGAGTGGTGAATCTCTGGAATTCTCTGCCACAGAATATAGTTGAGGCCAGTTCATTGGCTATATTTAAGAGGAAGTTAGATGTGGCCCTTGTGGCTAAAGGGATTAGGGAGTACGGAGAGAGGGCAGGTACAGGATACTGAGTTGGATGATCAGCCATGATCATATTGACTGGCGGTGCAGGCTCGAAGGGCCGAATGGCCTACACCTGCATCATACCTTCTATGTTTCTATATGCCATTAGCTTTCTTCACTGCCTGCTGTACCTGCAAACTTACTTTCTGAAGTGTTGAATTGCAGATTATTGGCATATTACTGGCAAAGGTTGTTATTGCTCCCTGCATTTATTGGGTATTGTCACCTAGTGAATATTGTCCACTCATTCTTTACAATGTTTGGGTGAGCAGCTTATCTACTATTAGTAGGAGGATTCTGTCAATTATTCCCGATGGCAAATAGCAGGGTGTGTCCCTCATTATTGTCAGTTGTCTGTTGTTTACATCATCTGAGGCATGTACTCTGCTCAGATATTCACTTTGTGGATTTGTGACTCGGCTTTTATGGCTAAGTTTTAAAACTAAAGTGGCAAAACTATCTGGTCCTTGTTCTTCATTAGTTAGTGTTTGACCTTTTCAAATATCTGACAAGGGAACTATAACAAATGGGTGGAGTAAAGGTTGCTTGATTCGAGGATAGTTGCGATCGAGGTGGTATTCCTTCCTGACAGTCCCTCTGTCTTTGAAGTTCGATCTTGTCATTGGGTAAGGCCTTTGGTGTTTCGGGTAAAGATATCATTGACTGAGCTGAATGTGGGCAATGAAGGGGGACTGTCATGGTAGACAATTTACAGTGGAAACAAAAGACTGGAGGGCATAGCTTTTGGGTGAAAGGAGCAAACTTTAAAGGAGACACGTGGAACATTTTTTTTAGTAACTGATGGATGCCTGGAATGTACTGCTAAGAGTGGTAATGGAGGCCGATACAATAGTGGTGTTTAAGAGGCTTTCAGATAGGCTCATGGATATGCAGGGAGTGGAGGAGTATGGATCATAAGTAGGCAGATGAGATTAGTTTAGCTTGGCATTATGTTCTGCACAGACATTGTGTGCCGAAGGACCAGTCCCTGTTCTGCACAGTGTCACAGCGGTTGAGTTGCTGCTTCACAGCACCAGAGACCATGATTCAATCCTGGCTACGGGTGCTGTCTGTATGGAGTTTGCATGTTTTCACTGTGACAACGTGGGTTTTCTCTGCATCTTTGGTTTCCTTCCACACTTCAGAGACATACACGTTTGTAGGTTAATTGGCTTGGTATAAAAATAAATTGTCCCTCGTTAGTGTGTGTGTGCGCGTATGTGATAATGTTAGTGTGCGGGTTCGCTGGTTTGTATGGACTTGATGGGGCGAAGGGCCTATTTCCGCACTATATCTCTAAATTAAATACTGTTCTATGTCTAATTATGGACTCTTTCAGGGCAGCCCATAGTCTTTGCACACTCAAGCTTCTTTTGGCTGAAACATCCAGGCTTTTAAATGCTAGTACAACTAGTTTCAAATGTTCAGTTATTTATGCTGATACTTATTCACACTTGCAAGGCTCCCAAGGTCTTGATTTACCTATAAAACATGCATAGTTGAACAATCAATGAAATGGCTTGCAATTAATGCATTAGTTCAAAGAAGATGTGGCAGGGGGTCGCAGCGGAAGACTGATAGGCCTGTTTCCGCACTGTATCTCTAAACTAAATTGGTATTTGCTTATCTTTATCCCTTTATTTTGAGGAGATGTTTAAATGTGACGAGACAAACCAGCATTTATTGATTACCTTTGGTATATCAAGTATCTGTTGGATTTAAATGTCAACCAAGGTTATGAAATGTCTTTTGGGCAACTAGCTTCCTTGTGTCAAAAGTTTACTTTAGTATTTGAAATGGTTTTAAACTTTCTAAGTGAAGTTCTGAATTGTATTTAGTGCAATAATTTTAATTGATCTGAATTTCCCAGTTTTGCATCTTGTAAATTCTATGTGAATGCTCCATAGAGAACACAAACAATGTTAGCACTCAAATGATGCAGCACTTTGTAATGAAGATAAAAGATATTTTTGTCCTTCCCTCTTCCCCATTGTCAGTGCTCAAACAATGCAGTTGGCTGAGGCAGTGTTCTTTTGATGCGTTCCCTGTTCATGTATTTGAGATTGTTGTGCAATAATTGTGGAAATTGGCCAACATTGCAAGTCAGCGATCAAAGGCACTCTGAGTGGCTTAACAGTTGCAGTTTTTTTCCATTTTAACATTGAGCCATCAGCATTTGAGTGCTTTGCATGAAAAGCTTCTAATTCTCATTTGGACATATTTTTAAAAGTGAAACTACTTACCATGTAAGTAATAGTGCCTTGCTCTTCAGTGTATGCTTTTTGTTATGGACAATTATGCATCATTGTGTAGCAGAATACTGAATGTGCTTAGACTAGTGGTGGCTCAAGCAAAACAATCATCTTTCAATGAGTGTTTACACGTGAGACAGAAATAGATGTCTCTAACTACATGTAAGCCTGATTTTGGTCAGTTGATTACATTTTAAGTGATTTGTACAAGATCAGTGGACCCCTTTTCAATTTATTTTTTCCACATAACATTTTTTTTTGGTCAGGTTATTTTACCTATATCAGCACCCAGTGATCAAGGTGGACGGAAACCATCTCTCAGCAATAAGAGGAGCCTACCTATGCCGTCTCAGTCTGCAAAATTAAGAGTGCCATCTTCTGAGTCCAAATTGCCTCTGGGAAGTATGAAGAACCACAACCACTTGGGTGGAGTGCAGTGTCCAACAAATAAGCAGCTGATGCAATCTGGTAAGCTAAACACTAAATTGCTTAAACTCAATGTATAATTGCGTAAGCCACTAGTTTAGAATTGTAAAATGTTTTTGTGATTGGTTATTTAGGTTTGGGTATATTATTGTCACATGTACCAAGGTACAATAAATATTTGTCTTGCATGCTATCTAATCAGATAATACTATATATAATACAATCAAGTTCAATAGGTGAAGCAAATGGGAAGGTAGAATGAAAAATCGTTCTCAACATTATAGCACATCCGTTCCATTGACAAATCGCAATGTCTGCAGTGGGGCAGAGGTGAATTAGACAGTACCCTAGGTTATGGAAGGAGCATTCAGAAACGTGATAAGAAGGGAATGAGCTGCCTCTGACTTTGGTGATGCACACTTTCAAGTTGTTGGCAGGAGACAGGAGGGGAATGACTGGGATGGGAAAAGTCTTTCTTGGTTCTTTTTCTGAGGCAGCTTGAAATGTTGATGGTGGGGAAGCTGGCCTGTGTGATGAACTGGCCCACACTTCAAATTCCCATTTTTATTTTGTAAAGTGCTTGCTGAATAATTAATGCTGCTTTCTAGGATTATTTTGATGGAAAATAAAAAATGACTGGATAATCTGTAAGGGGAGTCCTTTGTGCTATAATGTTGAGAACTATATTTTCATTCTATCTCCCCTCCCCCCCCCCCCCCCCCCCCCCCCCCCTTTGCTTTCCCTATTGTACTTGATTGTATTTATGTGCAGTTTTGTTTGATTGGATAACATGCAAAACAACATTTTTTTTGTACCTGGGTACATGTGCCTTAACCAGTCACTACTTGCTGCTGTAATGAATAGTCTTCATCAATATAATTGCATCCCACAGAGCTTTGTGGAAAAAAACTCAAAAGCTTTCAATTACTTTTCCACGCACCATCTGGTAAATAAGGGTTAAAAGTTGTAATAGGTTAAGACAGTTTGAGATTCCTACCTTGCCACCAGCAGTGATGTGGTGTTTGTAAGAAAATAAAGCCATTTGATTTGACCAAAAGAAATCTTGAGGTTGGCAAATATTGATCAAGACCGTGAACATGCAAAGAAGCAATTAATTTACTGTATATTGTATATAACAGTCAATGTGTTAATAAATGAGTTTACTGTGAAATATTCTTCGTGAATTTGAAAGTTGGAAGAAAATCCTGGTCTTTGGGGGGGGGGGGTGGGGAGGAAAATAAAACACATGCCTTTGAAGAGTGTGGATCATTGACGCAGTTAAAATCTGGGCGAGACTTCAAGTTTGAACAATCCCTTGCTACACTTTCAATATAAACATTGCCATTTAACGAAATGTTTTTTAGATGTTTCAGCCACGGCAGCTTGCCAATGCTTTGCCGTTGCTAAAAGCAGTAAACACTGGAAACATTGAACAGCATGTGGGGCATTTCTGGAATGCTGCCTCTTGTTCCTTCCACAGATGGTGGCTGGGCTGGTTGAACATTTTGAGTATTTTCGGTTTTTGATTCATTCAGCTGAGTTGTGAAGGCACTTTAAGTGTGTTTTTTGGTTTAATTATGCCCTGCCCCCTTCGCATTGCTCCATTAATAACTTGCCTTTCTTCCAATTAGTTTTTTTCAATTTTGACATTCAAAGCCAAATAATTATCAATATTTAATTCCAATGCAGAAGAGGCTGCAGTGACTAAATCTGCCAAGTCAGCAATGGACATTTTCTGCTTCTTGTAACAAGATTTAGTTTACAAATGTCTGCGTTTGCCAGATTTGAAATACAATAGTGATTCTGAATATTTTTGGTTCGTGCTAAATTGTTGAACAAAGAAGTTCTTGTCAACTAAGTAATTGAAACCAAATGTAAATTCCTTGTTGAGGCTACTGAGTCAAACAGCCTGGGTTGAGGTTAAATTATAAATTATGCGCACTTGGATTATAGTTTAATTTTAATCACTTGTGTAGTGTCACTCAGCGCTGTAAATTAAAAACGTGTAGTTTTGCAGAATGTTGCACTCAACTGGACAATCGCCTTTTTAGGTTTAATTTGAAGATATTTCCGCAACTTTTATTTGCTTAGCTTTGCATAAGATGACATTCAATTAATTCCCCAATGCATGGTTGTAAATGTAAGTGCTTGCTAAGGAAAGTGTTTTTAAAATGTTGTACAAAATGTGTAGGACAGCAGACCAACTCAAAATACAGTGCGAGTGATGTTTATTTCTCTGATGCAATGGAAACTGGAAATAGGTTTCAAACCTTGTAACTTTTAATTTGGTCACACACTTAACTGGAAGTTTGAAATGAGTGGACACTTCTCAGAATAATTGCAGCATCAGCAGGGCAAAAATGTTTCATTTTGTTTTGGGATTGCTTTTTGTAGCTCCACTGCCACTCATGAGTCAAATGGCAATGGGCTAGTCAAGACTTGCCTTGTGTGGGTGGAAATGCTTGCCTACTTGATACTCTGAAGTCCAGGTCAGAGCAATATGCCAAGTGGGTCATTAATAACATTGCTCTGCCCCTTACTCTGGGATTTGAGAATGGTAATGAGATTTGCACTTTTAATAATTGTTTATTGGCAATTATCCAGTTGCCATGAGTTAATAATAATGTACGTGTGGGGTTTTCGAGAGTAAGGAGCAAGGTTAATTTAACCAGAGTGATACGGGCCAACTGTTGGGCTTTGTTGTATGCAGAAAGTCAGCTGGTCCTAAAAACCTTAGCTGTTGTCAAAAGCTCTGTATTTAGGGCGAGTAGTACACAAGATGGACAGGTCACACTTGAACTGGAGAGGGAAAGATTTGCTGGAGCTGCTTGGGAGGATTTAAAGTTGATTGGCAGAGGGAGAGGTGGGGGGGGGGGGGGGGGGGGGGTCGTCCACAGCAGGAACTAGACAGATGAGAAGTAGGAAGTAATTGCAGTCAAAAAGCAATGTTTGCAAACGAGATGGGCAAAAAGGTTTAAACTGCTTTTTATTTCGCTTGAGGCTTAACGGGCAAGGTGAATGATCTTGGGCTATGGATTGACACTGGGCACTGATATTGTAGTCGGAGCAGAAACATGGCTGAGAGAAGGGCAGGGTTGGCAGCTCAATGTTCCAGGGTATAGTTGCAGCAGCTGTGATAAATGTACAGGTAAGAGAGGGAGGGGTTGCCTTTTTAGGGAAGACCTAACTACAATACCGTACTTTCTTGGGTTGCACACTTTCCAGTGAGGCTCTATAAGTAGAGCTTGGGAATTAGAAGGTGCTGGCTTGTCTTTGCTGGGTCCACAATTTGTCAACCGAATTGTTAATAAAGATTAAAAAATGAACTTTGTCAGTAAATGTGATGCCAAAATTGGTGGTAAGGAAGGATATGTGTATGTTTACAATACTGGAGAGATTTTAGCACAGAACATTAAAAATGTCATATCTCCACTGTTTCAAGTAGTTTGGTGTTAAATTTTTCAGGGATTGTTACCCAAATGTGCAAGAGATAGTAGAGATAAAATCAACTTAGTAATTAAATTAATTCCCTGGTTCAACCAGTTTATCTCAAAAATATACATTTTTTGGACATCAAAAATGTGACATGCTTTGACACAATGAAATAAAGAGGCAATTTCTGCATTGATTTCATTATAATTCAAAACATTTTCACGTTTGTTGTTTTGCAGAGGGGGATGTTTCACAGTAATAAGCAAAACATTTGATGAATTTGGCCTTAAGTGCTCTGGCCATATTTCAAAGAGTGTAACGGAGGTTACTCTTGGTGTCCACCCTATTTTAGAGTAACCACTGTTACACCACAATGGCACAAGTTTGAAGAACTCAATAAATGAAGTTATGAGAAGAAAGTAACATTAATATCAAGATTCTGTAAAAGCTGCTGCATGCCGAAATTAGTGAATTGTTTTGTCCACCATCACACGCGTAACACCAGCCTTTTGCAGCATCTATATTTCCATCAAATTATGTACCTGCAGTCTCTTATTATATATGGACAATTACTTCCATAAAGTTTATTCAAAACATGAGAAAGAAATTACAAAAAAAGAATTACTGGAAGAAACAGGAGCTGCTTTCATTTTGGTCCCTTGGACACTGTAATGCACGTAACACACGTTTCCGTAGATAACAGGAATATTGCTCATTTGGTCACATACTCCAGGTTTATAGTAAGAAAGCACATCTCTGTGTTGAAAAACAGCAAAAGTGAACAAATCAGCTGTCATGCTTTAGAAAAAAAAAGACTTTCGTGATTCTCTAAAAATGACTAAAAGGAATCAGGCCATTGTTAAATGTGACCTAGGTGAAAACAAATTAGACAATGAAACTCAAGATGACTTTGAAGCTAGTATGACTTGGGAGGGGGTGGGATGGAGAGAGGGGATGCAAGGGTGGTGAATGTAAGAACAGGAAGATTGGGTAAATTAATGTGTGGCTGAGGAGTTGGTGCTTTATGTTTCTGCATCATTGGGATCTTTTCTGGGGCAGGGGTGACCTGTACAAAAGAGACGAGTTGCACCTTCACTGGAGGGGGACCAACATCATAGCAGGAAGGTTTGCTAATGCTACACGGAAAGGTTTAAACTAAATTGGCAGGGGGATGGGATCTCGTACAGGACAGAGGCACATGAGAGGCTAGAAGTTGGTAAAGAGGGTGGTGTAGAAAAGGTTAGTGGGAAGACTAGGCAGCTGAAAGGCAGAGAGCGAGAAAGGAGAGTTGGTTTAAATGGCACGTATTTTACTGCAAGGCAGATGAGGGGGAAAAAAAAAGTTGTTCGGCACGGACTTGTAGGGCCGAGATGGCCTGTTTCCATGCTGTAATTGTTATATGGTTATATGAGCTTTGGACACGGATAGGTACGAGTGACTGGGACGTTGTAGCCATGACTGAAACCTGGTTAAGGGACGGGCAGGATGGGCAGCCCAATGTTCCTGGGTGCAGGAGCTCCCGGAGAGACGGGAGTGAGGGAAAATGAAGAGGGGGGGGGATTGCATTGTTGGTTAAAGAGGATGTTACGGCTGTGTTCAGAGGTAATATTATGGACGGTTCGTCCAGTGAGGTGATATGGGTGGAGCTGAGGAACAAGAATGGGATGATTACCTTGTTGGGGGTGTACTACGGACCCTCAAATAGTCAATGGGAATTAGATGAACAAATGTGCAAGGAGATTGCAGACAGCTGCAGGTCAAATAAGGTTGTTGTAGTAGGGGATTTTAACTTTCCCAATATAGACTGGGAGAATCATAGCGTGTAGATACAAGATACAAGATACATTTAATTGTCATTTGGACCCCTTGAGGTCCAAACGAAATGCCGTTTCTGCAGCCATACATTACAAACACATAGACCCAAGACACAACATAATTTACATAAACATCCATCACATCGCTGTGATGGAAGGCCTAATAAACTTATCTCTCCACTGCACTCTCCCCCCCCCCCCCCCATGTCAGAGTCAAAGTCAAAGCCCCCGGCTGGCGATGGCGATTGTCCCGCGGCCATTAAAGCCACGCCGGGTGGTGCGAGCTCACACACCGGGTCTTGGTGTTAGAGCCCCCGGCGTGCGCTCGCAGAGTCCCGCGGCCATTCCAAGCCGCGCGGGGCGGTGATGTCAGGCCCCGCTCCAGGAGCTCTTCGACCCCACAACTCGGGCGGGAGAAGTCGCCGTTGCGAGAGCCCTGAAAAGCGGTCTCCCTCCAGGGAGCCGCGGGCTCCCGGTGCCGCCGTCCACAGACCTGCCGTTGGAGCCTCCGACTCTCCGGTAGCAGCAGCAGCAGCAGCAGCAGCGCTCCTCCACCGCTCCACCCGCTCCGGACTCGGCCAGCCCCGCGACGGCGACGGTGAGTCGTAGCACCAGAGTCCCCGGCTTCTTCCTGTTGGAGGCCGCTCCTCGTTGCGGCCCCAACGAAAACGGAAACCCGACGAGAAAAGGTCGGGTCTCCAGTGCAGGGAGAGATTTAAAAAAGTTTCCCCCCACACACACACACCCCAACAAAAAATAACAAAAACTACATTTAAATACAGACAGAAAATAATAAAACGCGGACAGACTGCAGAGGCCACTGCTGACCAGAGTCGCGCCGCCCACCCTTTTGGGACCAGTGTCCACAGTTCTATTCAGTTTAAGATAGTCATGGATAGGGACGGAGAGTGTCTATATGTTAAAATGCTCAACTGGGGTAAGGCCAACTTTGAGGGTATGAGAGAAGTTCTCGCTCAAGATGACAGGAGCAGGTTATTTGAGGGGAAAGGAGCATCGGCCAAGTGGGATGGTTTTAAAAGTGTACTGAAGAAAGCTCAGGATGTGTACGCCCCCGTTAGAGTGAAGGGCAAAGCAGGCAAACGTAAGGAAACTTGGCTGATGAGGGAAATTGAGGCATTGGTCAAAAACAAGAAGAATGCATTGGATGTGTTTAAGCAGCTGGGATCAAGTGCATCCCTGGAGGAGTTTTAGGAGCTAATGAATAAACTGTGAAAGGAGATCAGAAGGGCAAAATAGGGCCAGGCGATAGCTCTGGCCAGTAGCGTTAAGGACCATCCCAAAAGATTTTATAAATACATAAGGAGGAAAAGGGTAACTAGAGAGAATGGAACCTCAGAAATCAAAGCGGTCACCTCTGTGGAGCCACAGGAGATGAACAAGGTATTGAATATTTCTCCTCTATATTTACTGAGGAGAAAGACAGTAGGACGGAGGAACTTGGGGCAGTCAATGGAAGTGTCTTGAGAGCATTTAGTGTTACCGTCGAAGAAGTACTGAAGGTAGACCAAATCCCCAGGCCCTGATCATATATATCAGGCAACATTGCAGGAAATGAAAGAGGAAGTTGTGGGAGCACTGGTTGAAATTTACAAGTCGTCCTTAAATACAGGAGGCGGAAGACTGGAGGGTGGCAAATGTTGTGCCTCTTTCCAAGAAGGGCTGCAGGGAAAATCCTGGGAACTATAGGCCGGTGAGCTTAACATCTGTAGTTGGAAAATTACTTGAGTATTGTGAGGGATAGGTTATACAGACATTTGGATGGGCAAGGGGTGATTAGGGATAGAGCTGTAGATGTGTACATGGATTTCAGTAAGGCATGCGACAAGATTCCACATGGTAGGCTGCTCTGGAAGGTTGGATCGCATGGAATCCAAGGAGAGATGGTGATGGTGGAAGTTTGCTTCTTGGACTGGAGGACTGTGACTTGTGGTGCGTCTCGGGGGGGGGGGGGGGGGTCTGTGCTGGGCCCGTTTGCTATCTACATCAATGATTTGGATAAAAAATATACAGGGAAAGATTAGCATGTTTGCTGATACAAAAGTGAGTGGTTTTACAGATAGTGAAGATGGTTGTGAAAGATTGCAGCAGGATCTGGATCAATTGGAGGAATGGTTGATGGAATTTAATACAGAAGTGTGAGGTGTTGCACTTTAGGATGTCGAACAAGGGCAGGACCTACACAGTAAATGGTAGGCTGGGTATGAAAAAGCTACTTTTCTTAACTACTAAACCCGGTTCGCTTCTTAATAAACAGACACCACACAAACTGTTTGGTAGACCAGTTCAAAACTTTACTTAACATCGGCCGATGGAAGGGAGCGAGAATTCCAGCTAAGTGACCAATATAGACACTTGACTGTCCTTGGTCCCCTTCCCTGAACAACAGAATTACATTGCATTAAATAGGTTTTTTTTTTGTACCCTTAGCACATTCCACAGACATTAGTCATGGTCAGAGGTACAGGAAAAGGTTTCCACAAAATGCATCACATCAAAGGCATTTTGTTTACATGGTACAAGATATACTAAAAACAATGGCCATTTGTTTTAGGTCATTTTATCTCCAAAGAGATCACCCTAGCTCTTTTCGCTGCTTCCTCTCTGTCACTTGGTCCCTCATAAACATAGGCCATTTGGTTTACGACATCTTACATCAAAGAGATCTCTCTAGCTTCTCCTCTCTGCTTGTCACTTGGGAGACAATGTTATAGGATTTATTATCTCACACACCGCAACCTGAGGAAAGCCTAATTTGACACTAAATATAAGCTGTAAGCTAGCCCAGAAGCCAATTTAATATCTTCTTATATTTTTAACTAAAATTCGGCTTCATCAGGTAGTGTTGTAAAGCAGAGGGATCTTGGAGTATAGGTGCATGATTCCTTGAAGGTTGAGCCGAAGGTGGTCAAAAAGACTTTTGGCACTTTGGCCTTCATCAGTCAGAATATTGAGTATAGAAGTTGGGAGGTCATGTTGCAGTTGTAAGATGTTGGTGAGACTGAATTTAGAATATTGTGTTCAGTTCTTGGCACCATGTTAAAGAAAATATTGTCAAGCTTGAAATGGTTCAGAAAAGATTTCCGAGGTTGTTGCTAGGACGAGAGGGTGTGAGCTATAGGGAGAGGTTGAGTAGGCTGGGTCTCTATTCCATGGAGCGCTGGATAAGGGGTGGTCTTATAGAGGTGTATACGATCATTAGAGGAATAGATCGGACAGATAGTCTTTTGCCCAGAGTAGTGAAATCTGTAGCGGAGTAGGGATGACAGTGGAACAACAATGGCAGGTATCTCTGGGAATAATACAGAAGATGCAGGATCAGTTCATTCCAAAGAGGAAGAAAGATTCCAAGGGGAGTAAAGGGACGACTGTGTCTGACAAGGGACACCAGGAACAGTATAAAAATCAAAGAGAAGAAGTATAACGTAGCAAAGATGAGCGGGAAGCAAGAGGATTGGGTAATGTTTAAAGACCAACAGAAGATAACTAAAAAGGCAATACGGGAAGAAAAGATGAGGTACAAAGGTAAACTAGCCAAGAATATAAAGGGGTATAGTAAAAGCTTCTTTAGGTATGTGAAGAGGAAAAAATTGTTAAGACCAAAGTTAAACCCTTGAAGACTGAAAAAGTGAATTTATTATGGGGAACAAGGAAATGGCAGATGAGTTGAACAGGTATTTTGATCCGTCTTCACTAAGGAGGACACAAACAATCTTCCTGACATACTAGTGGCCAGAGGATCTGGAGCGACGGACCAAGCACAGGCAAGTGGGACTAGTGTAGCTGGGACATTGTTGGCCGGTGTGGGCAAGTTGGGTCCAAGGGGCTGTTTCCACACTATATCACTATGACTATGACTTTATGATTATGACTGTTAGAAAAATGAATATTCATACTGCTGGGTTGTAAGCTGCCCAAGCAAAATATGAGGTGCTGTTCCACCAATTTGCATTTGGCTTCACTCTGACAATGGAGGCCCAGCACAGACGTCAGTGTGGGAATTGGATGGGTCAATTCTATTTTTGCCATGGAGAAAGAAATGAAGACAAGGGAACTTTGGACAATTAATGGGGATATCTTGAGGACCGTCTGTATTGTGGCTGAAGAGACACTGAAGTCCAAAGGCATATGAAGTCAGGTCAGGGCAGGCCCTACACCGTGAATGGAAGGCTGCTGGAGAGTGTTGTAAAGCAGAGGGATCTTGGAGTGCAGGTACACAAGTCCCTGTAAGTACAATCACACGTAGATATGGTGGCCAATAATGCTTTTGGTGATTTGGCCTTCATCAGTCAGGGTATGGAGTATAGAAGTTGCTATTTTGTATTGCAGTTGTACAAGAGATTGGTGAAGCCACATTAGTGTCTTTAATTTTGGTCACCTTGCTGTGGGAAGCTTGCCATTAAGCTGGAAAGATTGCATTACTTCAAGAAGGGGAATCGAGAATCATAGGACAGAAGTTTAATGTGAGAGGTAAGGTTTGGATCCTGAAGGGCAACTTTATCCACACAGGGCAACTGGAAAGTGCTGCAAGAGGAGGTTGTTGAGGCAGGTATTATAATGACATTTGGACATGTATATGGATAGGAAAGGTTAAAAGGGATACGAGCCAAACATGGGCAGGTGGGACTAATGTAGATGGGGCAACTTGGTGGGCATGGGCAACTTGGGCCAAAGGGCCTGATTCAGTCCTATATCACTCTAATCTGGTGATCTATCAGTGTTTCCGAATCCATGAGTATGTTTTGCAGAATAATTTCACTGGAATATTAATATGGAATCAATCGACTTGAGAGTTTAACATATTTCTGGTTAATGGAACGGCTCCTTATAAATGAAGGAAATTGTTTCTGTAATTTTACAGCTATGAATTTGCTTCCCATACATAAATTGATTCCTATCGTTGCAGTACTTGGCATTGCCAGGGAGTGGCGTGAAATTACTTATTGAAAGATGAAGGAAACATGACGTTTTGTACCACAGTGAATGCTTATGCTGTTGTATTTGCCAAGCATAAATATTAAATGTCCTGTACTTTTTCCACATTCTTGATGTATTGATGATAAATGGATTTTGAGCATTAAGCTGATTTTGCAGCTAGCATTGCAGAACGTAATAGAATGCTTTTGTCAATCTCAGATATGGAGATCATTGCCATGGTTACTCACATAATGCTTGTTCCCTCTGCATGCTTAAAAGGCATCAATGCAATTCACAAAGGACAATTCATTAAAGGAACACTTCCTTGGAATTTAAGGGTACAAAATATTTAGGGTATTGTACACCATTTTAAAATTGAATATTTCTAAATCTAGTGCTATTTATATTAATTTCCTGTCTAAAACTTGTATCTGTCAAAATTGTTTGGTAGAACTGGATAATAAATTTGTTACTTGCTGGTGATGCATTTGAAATGAACAACAGTTCAGCCAGGAGAACATTTACCTGAATTTCCATGTTTCAAGATTCTATGGCCATTTTTATGGAATAAATAAAATAAAATGGGTGTCTGGATAAGTAGAGTAGAAAATAGGGGTTGTTGTGAACTTGCTACCTCCTGGTTGCAGTATTAAAACATGAAGTTTGGTGACTACTGACTTGACAAGCCATGAATTTAACACTTGTGATAGAAGCAGATGTTTTAAGATTTAACCATGGCATTATAGTTTAATTTGTGGATGGCTATCACATTTTCTGATGGAGTGCCTCAAAGCTTTATAGTGAGAATTCCAGAAATGTTGTGTTATGTTGTTTGCTCCTGTGCCGTCAGTGATTCCAGTAACTTTGCCCTAGTTTATTTGATTGAAACCTGGTCTAATTTGTCAAATGAGTGAGATTTTTGCATTTATGTATGAGTCTGCAAACAGATCACAATTTCCTTTCGGACGATGTACTATTTTTTATCATATTATCGAGGACTTTCATATCAACTCTAATTACTTAAATCAAGGAAGATAGTGTGATATTATCCCAGTTTTTACTACTAAGGATAACAATATGAATCGAGTAGATGGATTTAGATATTACTTGGCCTCTCTTTCTAAGAGGATAACATTCTGACTATGCAAGGAATGTAATATTGAATTAAGGATGAACAATTGCTAAAATTAGTGTATTCAAATAGAAGTAATGAAAATCAAGTGGAAACATTCCCCAATGTTAAATCATTAGTAAAATTGTGCTGCAGTAACTCAGTAGGTCAGGCAGACTTAAACAGGTGTTGTTTCAAGTCTGGACCCTTCAGACCTGTAAAGCTACCGTATGTCCTCCAGAGATGCTGCCCGATCCACTGAGTTACTCCAGCACTTATTGTTTTGTTCAATAATCCAGCATCTGCAGTACTTGTCAAATTGAGTTTTCATTATGGGAATTAATGGAAGGAATGCAAACAAATAAATATACGTTTGAAGATGTTTTGTCCAATTTGGTGTAGCCCTAGACTTTTGGAATTTGATTTCAAAATGGGCAGAGCTTAAACTGAGCATGGGTTGATCATAGCATTTGATTTCGTGTTTTGCACTGCGTTATATCAATCTCTGAAAAACAGAGATGGAATTTTATGTCTAAATTTAGATATTGTTGTCGTAAATCCATCAGGCTGCATTGTTTGAGTTTAGTTTATTGTCATGTGTACCGAGGTACCGAGGCTTTTGAATGCTAACCAGTCAGCGGAAAGACAATACATGATTACAATTGAGCCTTTCGGGGCTGCTCTCTAGTTGGTAGAATGGGTTGGTTACCTGACTGCATTTTGGGCAAAATCTGGAAGATGACGTTTAAACTTCTTGCAGTTTACACTTTTTTATTCTTCCTCCAGATGAACACAAGGTTGCTTCAAATAACACAAAACCAAGGCTTGGATCAATTAAAGCCACCCCAAACTTGGGCGGTAAAACAGTGAAAGGCAACTTCAACTCTAAGCTGCCCGTTCCAACTTCTGGGTTAAAACGAGTCAACAGCCTGTCATCAAACAGCAGTGGTGTGTCAGTTCACAGTGTTCGGAGCACTTACAGTAGTAAAGGCAAGTATCTTGTGCCCTACGTATTGGAAAAAATACTTTGAAATTTAGCAATGTCCATAGCTTTTGATTTTTCTGCAGGAAATTCATAATCATCATAATCATGTTTTATTAGCCAAGTATGTTTTGCAACAGATGAGGAATTTCATTTGCCATACAGTCATACCAATAAAGAGCAACAGAACACACAAAATATATTTTAACAAACATCCACCACAGTGACTCCTCCACATTCCTCACTGTGATGGAAGGCGAAAAAAAAAAAGTTCAATCTCTTCCCTTCTAGTTCTCCCACGGTCGGGGGCCTCGAGCCTTCCATTGACGGGCTGATCATGGCTCCCGTAGCTGGCAGTGTTTGGGCCCTCCCGTTGGGGCGATTAAGCTCCTGCACCGGGGGGGGGATCTCAGCTCTCCCGTGCCGGGCGATCTGACCCCAAATCGGGGCTGGTGGAAATCTTCTGCATCATATGGAGCTTCCCGACATCGGTCTCTACCCGAGACTGCGAGCTCCTGGACGGTGAAATCCCAGGCAATGAATAGGCTCTGATGGTATGTCCACAGCCCCGCAGTGGGGCTCAAAATCAGTCCCGAACAAGGCCTCCAGCTCCATGTTGTTTGGCCGCAGAGCGACCGGAGACACAATCCGGAATACAATCGCATCTCCGGCGATCGGAGAGATTGAAAAAACATTTTCCCCCTACATAAAACAAACTAGAGAACATTAACACAAACTTTTAAAACACAATTAAAAATAACAAAAAAAAACAAGACGGAGACTGTTGACGAGGTGGCCATCATGCAGTGCCCCCTGGTGCCAAGATTTTAACAATTGTTACAATATTGCAATATTTTATGTTTATATCTTGAAATGCATTGATTCTTGGCACTAATTTTTAATACATGGACAAGACTGTGGAACTTAAGTAATGCAGACATAAACTTGCTATAGCACAAATCTTTAAACTGGAAAAAGCAAATGGTCTATCCAAACTCATTCTACAAAAATATTAATTCGAATTGATCCATCTCTGAAGCTATTGCTAATTTAGGATTACCTAAAATAAAGTGGAATTGAATTGTGTTGCCTCAGTTTCAAGCAGATTTAAAATAACATTCAACACTGGGGCACTGATGGTAAATAATCAAAAGGAACAGTGGGCCAAATAGCTTCTGTACTTTAATAGATTGCGATATACTACTTGATCAACGTTGCTGATAGCTCTACATTTGATAATGTAATTCGTGTTGTCTAATGAAATACGCATCTGCCTGGAGTGTCAGATGACGTTTGCTGTCAAGTTAATGTATTTAATTGTTTGACTGTGTCCAGCTGAAATGGAGAAGGATTTCATGAAATTAATTGTTTCCTTGTGTCACTGGTTTAAATGCTCATGTCGACTGCTGTGTCTACTGTGCTGTAAGAATGAACAGCTTTCTACAGCAGCACCCTGGAACAAAGGCTATCTAACGAGTGTGTGTGTATAGGAGTGATTCAGTGCTCTCCAACAAAAATATTAAAATATGCATGAAAATATTCACAAAGTGTGCACTATACAAATCTGCATCGTTTCAATTCGCGGCTCTGCAAATAAACAACAGGAATGCAGCATAAATGCGTGTGAATGCAATTTTTCGGCGAAGGAAGCTTGTATTCTACATGCTGCTTCTTTGTTTCCATTTTTTGATTGGCCATCTCTTTGTGCGTGTGTAGCTGGAGCACAGCACACAGGCATGCCGAGCAAATTACTTTATTTCCACTCTATTTCACAGAGGGGCAGCGTAGGAGGTGGCAGCATGAGCAAGGGTGAAATGTTATTTCTGCGACTGCTTGATTTTGGACTATTTCAATGACTGTATCAGGAGGACTTCGAAGCTGCACTCATACGACTTTTTCTCCACATATTTTCTCCAATTCGACACTCATGCCTCCCAACACTTCAGGAAGTCGCAGTGATGTCATGTTTGTGACCTTTCTATTAATTGGATCTTATAGTTTCTGTATTGTTCCTTTGTTAGCAGTCTTCATTGCTCGACCTAAATACCAGCATTTCAAAAGTAAGTCAGTCTTTTATTTTCTTAATGTGTTCTCTGACCCATTGGTAGTTTGAATTGTGAAATTTACATGCTAAAATGAAGTCTTGACACAGCTGCAAGATGGGAGACAAACGGCAGTACAAAGGCAGATGCATTCTTGTGTGATGGGAGAGAAAAATATTACTACATCAGCGGATGGATTCCACCGGGACCAGTTAATTTAGTGATGTCAATAGTGGCGATTGAATTGAATCCCTTAAGGCAGTTAAGCAAAAATAAACATAATTTTATTTCTGGTTATTCTGAGCAATGCACACAAGCCACAGCAGGTGACAGAAATGTGTGAAATGCTTGCTGCACGAATACTCCAATACAGAGCAAAAGGCTTACGGTTGCAGGGTAAACAAGCAATGCTCTCATTCCAACAAAGAAGTATTAAGCTTTCGTGGATTAAATCTGTGCGAAGCTTATTGCAAAATTTAAAAAAAAAAAAAAAAAAATCCAAGCTAATTTCATCAAATGGGAGGTACTTCATGGCAGAATGATTTCTGATCTTTGACATCCAGAATGATGCCCTGGTACTGCCTCCTCACGTGACCTGTACTTGTGCAGCAATAGCTGCTTCCATTTGTGGCACTATTTCATCCATAGTACCAAAATGAAAATTGTTAAACTGTGCCTTGGGTCAAGTCTATAGCTATCACTTGTCTGGTACATTTTCTAAATCAATTTGCACGATACCATTCTGTTTTTGGGTAACGGGTCATGCAAAATAATTATTTGAACAAGACGAGATAAGGTAGATGTATTGAGAAGGTAGTCATTTTTAACAGCTTGTGTACAACACGGGTTTGATTTTTTTCAATTGAACATACTGGAGATTTGAAGTGGGTAAATCCTGCCCTTATAAATGAAATGCAATCCAACTTCAGATCAAAATGTACTGTGATGCTTAAGTGGCTATACAGTAGTTTGTGCAAAATTGAAATGTCCTCCTGTGACTTTGCACAATGGGCATGTGTCTGTTGCCATGCAACTGTTAAATTTTAAAGCTTGAACAATATTAGTTCAGCTCAGTTTATTGGCACTTGTTCCGAGGTACAGTGAAAAGCTTCTGTTGCATGCCAACCTGTCAGCAGAAAGGGAATACATGATCACAGTTGATCCATTTACAAGGTAGAGATACATGATATGTATTATGGTGGTATATTTATAACAAATGGATGGATGGTTTTTGGGGAAGTTTCTTCAATCCCTGTATGTCCACTTGATTGAGGATGTCGCATGTGTACAGGTACAAAGTGTGTATCATTGTAAACAAAAATAGCTCGATGCTTCAACAAACATACTTTTTTTCTCTCTCCATCAGCTACAGTTGCTTCAGTTCATCGCGGAGATGGTTCAAGGGAACGCATACGCTCTGCATGTGCCAATCATATTCAAAAACAGTCTTTTTCGGTGATACGGTCTGCATCCGTTAAGTCCCCATGCAAAGGTAGATATGCTTTGAACGTAGTTGAAATATACTTTAGTTTTGTGTTCAAAATGTACTCTCCTGTACGTGACTTGAATTTCAGCATCTGGTGGAACAATTTACTTTGTAGTGTTAGATCTGAATGTTGCCATCCTGTGTATGCATTTGTGGTACTGAAGTAAAATTGCACATCACTTTTACTGGGATTCTTTCATGTTAACTATCGGTGAGTGTGACAAATTTCTTATTGGTAGCTCGCAAGTAACTTGGCCTGTAAACAGCTCCACTGGTTAAGAATTGAAACAAGCTCTCTTTTAATTTGACACAAATGACTTGGACCATTCTAAGATTTATGCATTTAGTTAAGTTCTGCCATGCACATGAAAACTGTTGTATTTTTACCTGACCACTCCTATTGCCACAGGCTTGTGGTAATAAATAACGATTGCTAGTTATGGTTTACTTTTCCTTCCTTTGAGTAATTATTCCAGGAATCAATGTTTTAATTTCTAGAGTTGGGTGTTTTAAAAGCCAATGATTCAAGATTCAAGATACATTTAATTGTCACGTGCCAGATGGCACAGTGAAATGAGATTCCCCTACAGCCATACAATTAAAAAAAAAAGAAAAAAAAAAAAAAGATATTTCATCACTAGATACAAGGCACTGCAGTTGCTTGTTTACAAAAGAAGACAGTGCTTGAGTAATTCAGCAGGACTGAGTTTGAGGAAGGGCACTGACCCCCAACTTCACCTCTCCTTGTTCTCTGCGGATGCTGCCTGACCCGCTAAGTTACTCCAGCACTGTCAATATTTGGCCACTGACCCAAATAAAATGGCAGGCTTTTTTATGGATTATTTCATATTCTGGCCTGATTAATCCAAAGGGGTTCTATAGATGCACAGATTCTGTGTTGCAATGAATGAAGCCATCTTTAAAGATCTATTACTGGATCAATTTATCATAGCTGAATTTTAATTTGTTCCTGGACATTCGTGTGTGTTTATAACTACCAGTCCCATAATATTGAAGTAAAGGCAGGATAATGCTGGGAGCACTCTAGCCAGGCAGCATATGTGGAAAGAGAACAATTTGGTCCATGACACTTAATCAAAACTGGGAAAGACAAAGGGTCTATCTTGTCATATTTCTAGCAACTGCAAGGCTTTATCCTTTTAGACTCTTCTAATTTAGGATTAAAACGATGTAGGGGCACATACAATAGCAAAGCACAGTTTAAAAAAAACAGGAGAGAAATGGACAGGTGACTTCAGGATGATGACAACATGAGGAATGGCCGATGCTGATTAACAATTGCTGTATCATCTTGAGGGGCAAAATGCTGGAGTAAATCAGCAGGTCAGGCAGCATCTCTGGAGAGCATGGATCGGTGACATTTTGGGTGGGGGAGCCTTGTGCAGTTGTGCCAACCAACATCAGGAATTCCTGGTATCGAACGGTCGTGAGCAGAAACATCGCCTACTCGTGTTCTCCAGAGATGCTGCCTGATCTGCTGAGTTACTCCAACATTTTGCCCCTCAAGATGATACCTGACCCATTGTGCTCCACCAGCAGGTTGTTTTTGCTCATGACACCAGCAGCTGTGAACAAAACTGTAAAAGGAATAGATCGGGAGGATGCTCAGCCTCTTGCACACAGTAGGGGAATCGAGAACCAAAGGACATAGGTTTAAGGTGAGGTGGGGGGGGGGGGGGGAAAGATTTGATAGGAACCTGAGGGGTAATATTTGCCTCGCAAAGGAGTAGGTAGTTGAAGCAGGTACTATTGTAACGTTTAAGAAACATTTAGACCGTCACATGGATAGGACTGGTTTAGAGGGATATGAGCCAAACAAGGCAGGTGGGACGAGTGTAGATAAGGCATGTTGGTTCGTGTGGGCAGGTTGTGTTGAAGGATCTGTTTCCACGCTGTCTGACTATGTGCAATCTTTTGTTTCTTATTTGTAAACTATAGTCTGACAAAGAAATTGGCTTATTTTAAGTTCTGAAACTGAAGAGGTCAAACTTCGCACTTTCCACAATGTGCCGTGATTGTATCCTTAAGATTAATCACATTTCATATTGATCTTCATATAAAAGAACTTTTGTAAAAAGCTTCATGTAAAGGGCCATTATTTGGAGGCAAAACTTCCAAATGTTGTTCTGTCAGGAATGTGCTTTTCAGTAATATAAAAGGTCTTTGTTCCTTAATCTACTGTTTAACAGAAATTTAAATAAATCTTCCAATGCAGAAAGCTCGTTCCAATTGTGTTGAACTGTTTTTGTGTAGAGCTTAGAAAAACTCTTGCACATTTTTGTCTTGACCATTAATTTATCAGTGAGGCTTAATTTTACAAACTATTTTCTTAAATTTATAGGACCATGGAGAAACGGGAACACTCCAAGCCAGGTTCTTTCAGGATCTGTTCCAAGGTCTGCAAGACAGTTGACGACTTCAAGCAAGCTAAAAGGTAACTTCAACATCACTGTCTGTTTCAGCTACCAGCTTCATTAGCCATTGATGCAGCTGTCACTTTTATTCATTCCACCAATCTTTAGTTTATGATCGGTTGGAGATTATCTTAAGACATTGTGTGATTAAGTTAAGGAATTCCGTCTTTCCTTGGTTTGTTGCCTTCTGATTACCTGCAATTTAAGCACAATCTTGCTTGGCACAATCTGGTAAAACCTCAATCTGAAAGAGTACCAAATGCGTAGCTGAGATTGTGGGTTGTCTGTCAAAAGCAAGCTGATGCACCTGAAACTCAACACAATCTGTTTGCTATCCAATTTGGTTTCATGTATGAACGTTTGAAATCTGTTTGGACTTGGGTTTGATTTCATTCTGTCAAGGGCAATTTGAGGGAAATGTAATCTGTTTTGCTCTCCTCCTGGCCAAAAGGGTGGCCTTGTGATAGCTCTCTAACACAAAGTAGATCATGGGTTTAAGGTCCACTTCCCAAGGACTGCTTGACACTTATGATTTCACATGATTACTTTCAAATCCATGAGCTTGTAATTTGATGCAAACTAGAACAACCACAGGCCTTTGACAAAAACTTGTAGTGCTTCTCTTATTTTGTATTTTAAAGGGTTACACTTGAACCTGCTACGATGCCAACATTAATGCACCAAATTGGGGTAGTCTGCAAGAAGCTAAAGAGTAGCTTAAACATTAGGGGGAGTTCCACAGCTTGGGCACCTGGTGTGGTTGGCAGAATTGAACTGTTCAAAGTAAGAGTCCAAGAACTAAGAATTGTTCTGAGATTTGTATGGTCAGCTGATAATAAACAGAGTGTAATATGATTGTTAGGTGTTAAAAGTAGAACTTGGAGCTATGGGGCATGTGCTAATGTGGGCAGCAGATGTGTAGAAAAAGGAAAATGATAGGCCAGTTTTATTTAATGTGACGTCTGCGGTATAAATAGATCATGTGGTTTTTGAGTGTGGTGTAACAGATGGAAGTTGGTGACAATGATGGAACACAGATAAGACCTGAAGCTCTGCTTGGGGTATTATGAATGGGTTTTGTTCAGCTTCAATTACCAGGCAGAGGGAGCGTTGATTTGAGTAAGCTTTTAATAAAGGCCAAGAAAGATGTAATGTAAAATTTTTGTTTTTATAAATCGTAGTGCTTGGGGCTCATTGTTCACTTTAGGTAAGTTGATTCTGATGAGTTTAGATAACTTTGGAGTGACACCTACATTGTGAAACTTGAGAGAGTAATGTCATAGAATTACACAGTATGAAAAAGGACCTTTGTCCATGCCAACCAAGCTGGTTTTCGTGGTTAGTCCCACAAAGATGAAATTGTTCTGAGTAGAGATGCCTGAGATTTTATTTTTAAAAGCCCAATGCTTATCAAAAAATTGTATAAAAATTTCCCATTTTTATACAATTCCTAAAAATCGCAGCCTAAAAGGGTATGAAATGCAACAAAATCAAGTTGTAAATTGCATGGGTATTTTCAATAATTTGTCAGATTCCTAATCTAATCCTTCATTTAGCCTGTTGTAGGTATCGAATAAAATCTATGACCTGACTCCATTTAGTCTGCAACATTTTGATAGCATGACTTTGGATTCAGTAGATACACTGAAGGCTTCCCGATGGGTGGAGGCTGTGGACTGGGAACGCGGCCGGAGGCCTTTATCGAGGCACTGTGGTCTCGATGCCTCCTGGATGGCCGTGTGGAAGCCGGGACGGGGCCCGGCCGGGGTTTCGCGGGTCGGAAGGAGGAGCCAGGTCTCGGGGATCGGAGTCAAGAGCGGCCGTCGGAGCCCGCGGCTTGGGCCTGGGTAAGCGCCATGGAGGCGTGAAGGCCTTGGTGGTGGTGAAGCCTCGCGGCGGCTGCGAAGATCCTCGCGGGTCGACTGTCAATGAGAGCGTGGAGGACCAACGTGAGGGGGGAGGGGACGATCAATGGAGGACCAGGCGTGGGGGGACCGCTATGGGGGGAACCAACGGACAATGGGGACCTGACTTTGGGGGAGGGGGGGGGGGGGGAGACACTAAAGGGGGCGCCAGCGTGCTTTGTAACTTTGTCAGCGTCGTAAGTGGCTGCTATTTGTATACATTGTGTATGCAAGCAAAGAATTTCATTGTGCCTATAATGTATTCCTTCCTAATCCTATTCCAACTATCTTCCTGAATTATTTTGATTCCTGCGTGTTTAAATACAAGAATAACCAAGTGCCAGGCAGGGTAATCTGGAATCGGTGGTGCCTGCCTCGAAATCAGGGTTGGAAATGGGATGTATATATCATTCTGGGAGTAAATCTTTCCCTCAGGATTATGGATGCTGAGTTGCTGCGTAGTTTAAACTTTTAAACTGTAAATCCATCAGTACAGAATTATACTGCTTATTGATTTTTGCGAGTTTCCATCTCAACATTAAGTGGTGAACTTTTGAAGTCACAAAAACAATTCTGTAGGGATCACACTTGTTGCTATCAATGGACGTATGTGCTCAGCCACAGTCTTGGTTAAAAAAATGAGATAATGAACACATGATGCAACTGGCAGCAAATTTAAAAGAAACGTCAGAAAAATTATAACATGTGAACTGAAATGGTGGCATAGAAAAATTGTGTTGATCAGACACCAAGGTATGGACTCCTGGAACCAGAGATCAAGGCTAAAGCGCTGAATACCTTGGTGTTCTTCAAATAAGAGGCTGCTGTGTCAATTATAGCAAAAGGAGCAAATTAGATTTCTAATAGGCTAACTATTGATAGATAAGGATTAAAGTGGCCTGCGACACTTTAAATCTGGCCCAAAACGTCACTTATCCATTTTCTCCAGATATGCTGCCTGACCCGCTGAGTTACTCCAGCGTTTTATCCACCTTTGATATAACCAGCATCTGCAGTTTCTTTTTATTACAGTTCAAATATATCTTGTTGCTTGTTGGGAGAAAATAGGAGGTCCTGAACACGATCCACCAAACAAATAGCCATCAGAGGGTGGTTCCTGTGGGCTAGAAAGTCGCAGTTGGGAGGCAAGCGTATAACCACATACCAGAAAATGAGAACCAAAATGGCCACCATGACCCTTTCAGATATTCCTTTTTATTCCCCCATTGTACTCTTCCCACCTTCTTTGTTACTCACACCAGCTTACATTTTCTTCTTGGCTCAAGTAAAGGCCCTTTAGCCTGAAATGTCAACTGTTTCACTTTCCACATTTGCTTCCTGACCTTTTTTTTGAGCATTTTTTGTTTATGACTAATAAACAGGTCATTCGCCTTGGAGTGGAGATGGAATTTACAGCCCTGACTTGGCTTGTCAAGGAAAAATACATTTAAAGTTAAATTGTCTAAAATAATAGTTTAAGGAAATGTATGGGTAAAATCAAAACGGCAAATATCGACTTTTAAAGGTGTTTGATAAGATTCCATATTATCCGGTTGACCTCAAAGATTAAAAGGGGCAAAGACAACATAGTTGGTAAACTGATTAGTTAATAAGAAATGTCTTTGTTTTCCAGTCTACTTTGTTGCTTTACAGAGTTCTGCGTTGGAGTAGTTGCTTTCTATGATACATATGACTTTGAATTGAATGGGTACAATTTTCAAGTTTGCGCACAACACCAAACTTGGAAGTGTTAAGTGTGAGGAGGATGGTAAAAGTCAAGCTACTAAAATAAATCAAAATAGACTGCAGTCTGAAGGAGGGTCTCGACCCGAAACATTGCCCATTCCTTCTCTCCAGAGATGCTGCCTGTCCCACTAAGTTACTCCAGCATTTTGTGTCTACCTTCAAAATAGGCTACTAAAAGACTGTGCGGCTCAGCTGGCGGAGCCGCTCCAGACCATTTTCAACCTGAGCCTCCAGTCAGGGAGGGTACCAGGTCTGTGGAAAACATCATGTCTCGTGCCGGTTCCCAAAGCAGGGCGGCCGACCGAGATCAACGACTACAGACCAGTGGCCCTTACATCCCATATCATGAAGACAATGGAGCGGCTACTCATTCGTCTCCTGAGACCACAAGTCCAGCACGCACTCGACCCACTACAGTTTGCATACCAGGAGAACATTGGGGTGGATGACGCAGCCCTCTACATGCTGCACCGGATCTACTCCTTTTTGGACAAACCCGGTGGCTATGTGAGGATTATGTTCTTCGACTTCTCAAGTCCGTTCAACACCATCCAACCCCTGATTCTGAATGACAAGCTTAAGAAGATGGGGGTGGATTCCACATTTATCTCCTGGATAGACGACTACCTGACGGGTCGACCACAGTTTGTCAAGCTGGGTGACAGTGTCTCTGGCACAGTGGTGTGCAATGTTGGTGCCCCACAGGGAACGGTTCTGGCCCCGTTCCTCTTCACCCTGTATACAGCAGACTTTAACTATAAGTCTGACACATGCCACGTACAGAAATATTCAGATGATACAGCGATTGTGGCATGTGTATGGAACGGGCAGGAGGAGGAATACAGGAACTTGACCAGTTCCTTTTGTGCCTGGAGTGAAGAGAACTGTCTCATCCTGAACACAACTAAAACTAAAGAGGTGGTGGTTAACTTTGGCAGGTCCAAGCTCCCCCTTCAGCTGGTCAACGCTGCTGGGGCTGACACTGAGGTGGTGCAGACATATAAATACCTTGGAGTGCACCTTGATAACAAACTGGACTGGTCTGTCAACTCTGACTCCCTCTACAAAAAAGGCCAGAGCAGACTCTTTTTCCTCAGAAGGCTCAAATCCTTCAATGTGTGTAATGACATGCTGCACATGTTTTACAACACTGTGGTTGCAAGTGTTATTTTCTACGCTGTTGTCTGCTGGGGCAACAGCATTAGTGAAAAAAACAACAAGAAGCTGGTCAAACTGGTTAAATGAGCTAGCTCAGTGCTGGAGGGGAGAGTAGACTCTGGGATGGATGTGCTTGAGAGGCGTATGAGGCACAAGGTGCAGGTCATCCTGAAAAACCCCGGGCATCCCCTCCATGTAATTCTGGAGAGTCAAAAGAGCACTCGGAACAACAACTGGTTCCTCTCCCTGCCCTGTAGAACGGAGCGGTTCAGGAGATCCTTCACCCCTGCAGCCATTAGATTTTATAATTCGGACCGCTAGGCTGTAGGGGGATGCATTTTTGCAATTTTTAATTGTTAATTATTGGTCTTTTTAAGTATTTATTGCTCTCAGGTAGTGTCCACAGTGTATTCTATGTATTTTCTGTCTGTGTTCGTTTTGAATCTGTGGGTTTGTTGGTTGGGGGCTTCTGGACATCTGAATTTCCTTGAGGGGATCAGTAAATATTTTATTATTATTATTAAAATAAATCAATAGTTGGCAACAAATATGCCGAGATGTTGTGCAGAAAGAATGAAAATAGGCTCTCTAAATGGGTGCACAAGAGCAGGTTGAAGTAATAGGTTTTGAGTATGGGGGACAGGTTGAGAATCGAAGCTTAAAATGCAGATCTAAACAACAAGAGCAAGGAAGTTATAACATACCATTATGTAATACATGACTTGGTCATTGTTGTGAGACAAATGAAACTTTTACGCTACTCGTAATTTACGTAAACTTTATTGAAGTTTTAAGCAACTAGTTTCTGTAATACATAACCTCGAAGCATCTGGAAAATATCGCTGATTCCACAGGCCTCGCTGGCCTGAGACCTGGCACATGCACACACTCTGGAAAGGCCCCGCACATGCACACACTTCAATCATACAGGGAGTATTGTCTAATGCCTAATGCTGCATATTATAACGGATGCAAAAGCTTCAGAGGTTGAAAGATTTTTTAATGCATAGAATGAGGACCTTTATTTGTGGCTGGACCCCATGGGGAAGGTGAGGTTGCTCTTAATGGAACATGAAATTAAGATACCTGGAAGATATTTAAATCTTTAAATGGTTCAACTATAGAGGCAGTAGATGAAATATTTTTCATTGGAGGAAGGGTTAAGAACTAAAACGTTTTTGCCATATCTTCATTCTAATTACATAAATAAATTGTTTGGCACAGTAAATGGTAATAGAATGCACTGCTTGGTTGGTACTTTCCTTTAAAAAGGAAACTGGGTTATCTGAAAGGAAGAGATTTGTTGGACTTTCAGTGGGTATGGGCAGAGGATTGAGACTAGCTGGCGAGAATTCTACACTTCCGTTCAAATTGGGTTGTGCTTGTATATAGTCATGATTAACCAATTTAGGCCATTTAGTCAATGCAATCTGATTTGATAATAGGTGCAACATGATTTGTAAATTTGGAAGCATTTGCTAAGGTTGAATTTTGTGAGATCTACTAATTTTCATGTGGCCTTTGCTTAACATTTATAGTAAAAAGGTTAAATTCTTCATCTTGATGGCTGCTGTGAACTAAGTATAGTTGGATCATTGTGCCTTGGGCAAGAATACTCAATGTTAAATGTACAGTTAATAGTGCTGACAGACCAAGTTGGATTACTTTGACAAGGTTGGGTTACATTAAAGAATTGACTCACCCATCCCATATATACAGGTTTGAGGCTGAACTGGGTGTAGGCAGTTTTCAGTGTTCATTGGCCAGGTGCACTCGTGTTTAACATCAGCGATTTTAGATCTAGTTTCTTGCGAATTTTTGGGCTTGGTGTTCCTGGATATTCTGTGCTGAATGTGCTCTATATTAGAATGTACATGATTAGTTTTAAATATTGACTTGAAAGGTATTCAATCTTCATTATTAGTAATGAGATTTGTTTTAATCTGTTTCAAATCTCATTTGGGTAGAGAGAAATTACTAGGAAGTGGAGTGTTGGGGATGGGAAGGCTTGACTGGATTCTGCAATGATTCAGATGTAAAAATGAGCCGGTATATGGTTGCCAGATGTAATTGGACCACAACTGCAGTATTGGAAGGTAAGGAGTTAAAAATGTAATCATGAGATGTTTTCTATAAGTTTGACTAAACTTTGTATAATAGTTGTGATGAGAAGCAGTTTTTCGATCAATATATAGTTGGCCATAAGTCAGTTTACTAAAAGTGCAATTTTCCTGTGGTCTACTTCACTGAACTAATATAGTATTTTAGGTATTGTCATACACGCAAAAATGTGATGTTAGAATTAAAACTGTCAAATGAGTTGTAATTGCAGTCTATAAGTTTCTACTATTTCTATAAATCAAGTTATTTAAATCAAGTATCAAGCTGTTTACATGCTACTGCAGTTACGTGAAATTCTGTATTCTCTGTTACATAAACTGACATTGCTTGTAATTGTAACTATTGAATTATGAAATTGATTTAACGCTATGTGTGACGAATTCAGTTGAAGTATCGGCAGTGTTCCTTCATGATATCCGTTTATAATTTTGAGGGTTAAGAGTTGTGGGAGTCAGAACATCTGAAGTATATTCTGTATTTTAAGGTAAAACTTCAAATGTATTTAATTAAAACAGTGGCATATCTTGTATTTAAAGCATTCTTAAATGTTTGATACAGGGAGGTTTGCTAGCGCAACTAGGGAGATTTTTAATTGGGGGGGGGGGGGATGACCCAGCAGGGAGAAGTGAAGGAATTTGGTGATGCCCATAGGATTAAACTGTTATCTCAATACAAGGAATATTGTGGAGAAAGCATATGAACTTGGAGCCTAGATTGGTACTTGAGAATGATTTTGAGCTTGGAAGTAAGGAAGGTGTAAGCACTCAAATAGGCTTATAATATAGGCCTCCCAATAGCAAGTAAGGGATGGAGGAACAGATGGATAAATGAAAGATGCCAAAGCAGCCGTGATGTCTTAATGTATGATTTAAACCTCCCCAATATTGAGTGGGACTTGCTCAGTATCAAAGGCTCCGAGAGGCAGAATTTGAGAGATGTATCCATGAGGGTTTCTTGATACATTGATAGTTGAATGTGATAAGGAACATACTGGACCTTGGGTTGGGAAATGAGACTGGCCAGGTGACTGGTGTTCCAGAGGAAGAGCATATTGAGGATGGTGGTCATAGCTCCAGGTTTTTTAATTGTTTTGAACAGGGAGAAGGCCAGATTTTTCGGGAAGGTTTTAAATTGGAGTAAGACAAACTACAACTTTGACGGAGCACAGGAGGTTACACTGGAAGCATTTACTGAGTCATCCACATCTGGTTCAGAACTTGCATGTTGCAGTAAGGAGAGAGGATTAGGATGGCAAAATAATGGAACTTTGGATGACCAAAGAGGTTGTAAATGTGGTCAAAAAGATGAAGTGCATTTGAGGTTTAAGAGAATGTCCTTGAAGGAATATGAAAAAATACAAAAGGAACTCGAATGGGCAATTAGAAGGGCCAAAAGGGGCAACAAAATGACTTTAGCAACTCGGATTAAATAACATTCCAAAGATCGTTGTACCTATATTAAAAGCAAGAGGGTACCCAGGGAGAAGGGAGGATCACTTGAGGATAAAGGAGGGCATTTGTGCTTGGACTACGGGGATGCATGCAAGGTACAAAACGAGGAACTGCAGATGCTGGTTTGCACAAAAGGGCGCACAGTGCTGGAGTAACTCGGCAGATGAGGCAGATCTCTGGAGATCATGGGGTAGGTGACATTTGGAGTTCGGAGTACTTTGCATCTGTATTCACCAAGATGGAGGACCGTGAGATCAGCGGGTCGAATACTAATAGGCATGGGTAGTTTGAGATTAAGAGTCGGGAGGGTTGCATTTTCATGTCTCAAAATAGAATTGTTGGGGCTTTGGAAGAGCATTAAGATGGTTAAATCCCCAGAAAGACAATGCTGGAGTAACTCAGCGGGACAGGCAGCATCTCTCGAGAGAAGGAATGGGTGATGTTTCGGGTCTAGACCCTTCAGCCTGAATCCTCAGGACGTGTTGGGATCCAAGGTAATTGTGAGACCAGAAGAGATTGCAGAAGCTTTGACAACGATCTTTGTATCTTCTCTAGCTACAGATGAACACTGGAGAGTATTTAATGTTCCTTTATTTAAGAAGGAAAGTCGAGATTACCGGAGCCTGGCTGTGGGTGGAGGATATCTTCATTTTCCATTTTCATACAACAAAATTCTTTAGGCTTTGTAAATACAAATGGTAGAAATATGAATAAAACAATGCTGACAGTACCTCTGTTCAGTTGCTTCTGAGATGAGAGAGTAAATGTTTTAAGTTGAAGATTCCCCAGAACATGTAAAGTAGAGAAATAACAAGCTTGTTTTGTGTTTAAGGGTGGACGAGGCATGGAGAGAACAAAGTACATCTCTGATGGGTTTGCCTTTGGGGATCTGGTTGACGGATTAATCAGGGCAGTTAGAAACACGAATGGGAAAATGAAATAGAGCTGCAGAACACGTTTAACAAGTCAGGATATCCCAACAGTTAACAAAATGAGCCAGTATCACGTGGACTTGTCTGCTCGGATGCAGAGTTGTCTAAAGTTGTACAATTTGAGTTGGGGAAAGTGAAACGCGCTCAAAGATTGGGAGTTTTTGGCCAGTGTTAGGCCTTGTTATAACAGTGCAGGATGACACAGCAGCTTGGTGAATTAAGTGGCAATTTTGTGTAGATCACAGTGATAAGGGAATATGAAGACTGAGGCCATAGACCAGCAATTTCGGGAGGTGCATATCAAATTAAGAAAATCTGAAACAATTCATTTTGGAAAGGTAGAACATCGCAGGTAATATGAAGTAAATATTACTATATTGGTGTCAATTGAGCATATCGTTTCTGAACATTTTTTTGAAAGTGGTGGTTTTATTCTCTAAAATGTGAAAGCGTGTTGAATACAGAAGGATACGATGGCAAAAATGCTTAAACCAAATACTTAAACAGGCAATGATTAGGAATCGCTTGGTTTGTGCCAAATTTAGTGCATCAATTTAAGTTGTATTGGAAAAGGGTACAGTGCCAAGGACGTGGGTCTTCAGTTCTTCTTGGTCCTCCAAAAATATTCCAAATTGAAACTGGAGGTGGTGGAGTGTGGACTTAAGCAAAAAAGGGTTCTTAGAGAAGAAGAGCGACCTTAAATTTAGTTGCGTCTGGTTGGGTAACTATAGTAGGGTGGAGATTATTCCATGCTTTAATTGTGTGGGGAGGAATGAATTGCTGTACACATCTGTCTTGGTAGCTGGTATCTCAAATTGGCTCGAATGCCCTTGTCTGCTCCTAATAGGTTTGGGTTTGGTGTAGGTTTGGTAATCTATGTCGAGCTGATCATTTAACATTTTGTAAAAACGGGTCTAAACGGTGAGCTTTGATTTGAACGGTGAGCTTTGGGATTCTATAAACCCATAGAATCATGGTCAAACGGATGCAAGGCTAAGTTGATACTTGATGCAAGTTCTTGATTCAAAGTACTTCATTCTAAATGCCAAGGCTTTCAGCACTTCATGAACTAGCGAAACAGTTTAATTTTGTGATACCAGCAGTCAGTTTTGAAATTCATCTTTGCCTGTAATTATCATGAAAAACTAAATTGTAATTTTTAAACATTTGATATTTTCCTCTTTCAAAATGAGATTTCAGTTGAATTAAACCAGTAATCTGGAATTCTACATTTTAAATTCACATTATTTAAACACCTTGCAAATGTATGTGTATGTATATATGTGTATATATTTATTTATATTACAAGGATGACCTATGTGATATTTATGTATGTGTGTGTGTGTGTGATCCTTGTGTAGAATTCATTAGAGGATTGACCTTTCTCCCAGCCTTGCCTCTGACTAAGTGGAACTAATTCTTGCTTTCTGATCCTTGTCAATCCAGTTATTATACTGCATGCCTGGCTGGCCTCGTATTTTACCTTAACATAGACCAGAATCTATAGCTAGCTGACCAAGCCATCCCCTTGAGCCTTCAGTGTCAGTATATATGGAAATACTGATGATCCAACCTAATCATTTTGTGCCTTTCCTCTCCAGCTCTTGTGCCTTTCTAGCTCTAGAACTCTCAGATCTTGGCTTTCAGTTTTGGTGACCTGTGCTTTCTCCCCATGTTTTCATCAGTTACCTTACTTACCTGTAGATTCTGGCACGGCAATACATGTGAACTGGGGAGCCCAATTCATACGCAGCAATGTTCCCGATGTAGCCTCCTTTACATTGGTGAGACTAAATGTAGATTAGGTGACCACCTCAATTGCACTTTGTCCACCAAAACCTGTTGAGTCTCCTGGTTACCAACCATTCTAACCCCTCTTCTCATTCTGCATCCCAGGGTACTTAAGGAATTGGCTCTAGAAATTGTGGATGCATTGGTGATCATTTTCCAATGTTCTATAGATTCAGGGTCAATTCCTGTCGCTTGGATGGTAGCTAATGTTATCCCACTTTTTAAGAGAGAAAATCAGGGAATTATAGACCAGTTAGCCTGACATCGCTGGTGGGGAAGATGCTGGAGCCAATTATAAAAGATGAAATAGCGGCACATATGGATAGCTGTAACAGGATTGGTCCGAGTCGGCATGGATTTACAAAGGGGAAATCATGTTTGACTAATCTTCTGGAATTTTTTGAAGATGTAACTAGGAAAATGGACAAGGGAGAGCCAATGGATGTAGTGTATCTGGACATTCAAAAATTTGATAATGTCCCACATAGGAGATTAGTGGGCAAAATTAGAGCACATGGTATTGGGGGTAGGGTACTGACATGGATAGAGAAGTGGTTGGCGGACAGGAAACAAAGAGTAGGGATTAACGGGTCACTTTCAGAATGGCAGGCAGTGACTAGTGGGGTACTGCAAGGCTCGGTGTGGAGCCGCAGCTGTTTACAATATACATTAATGATTTAGATGAAGGGATTCAAAGCAACATTAGCAAATTTGCAGATGGATGCAAGCTGGGTGGCAGTGTGAACTGAGGATTCAGGGTGACTTGGACAGGTTGGGTGAGTGGGCAGTTGCATGGCCGATGCAGTTTAATGTGGATAAATGTGAGGTTGTCCACTTTGGTGGCAAAAACAGGAAGGCAGATTATTATCTGAATGGTGTCAAGTTGGGAAAAGGGGAAGTACAACAAGATACGAGGGTCCTTCATTACTAACTGAAAGTAAGCATGTAGGTGCAGCAGGCAGTGAAGAAAGCTAATGGCATGTTGGCCTTCATAACAAGAGGAGTTGAGTATTGGAGCAAAGAGGTCCTTCTGCAGTTGTGCAGAGCCCTAGTGAGACCACACCAGGAGTATTGTGTGCAGTTTTGGTCTCCAAATTTGAGGAAGGACTTTCTTGCTATTGAGGGAGTTTAGCGTAGGTTTACAAGGTTAATTCCCGGGATGGCAGGACTGTCATTTGTTGATAGAATGGAGCGGTTGGGATTTTATACTCCGGAATTTAGAAGGATGAGAGGAAATCTTATGGAAACATATTAGATTATTAAGGAATTGGACACGCTAGAGGCAGGAAGCATGTTCTCGATGTTGGTGGAGTCCAGAACCATGGGTCAAAGTTTCTGATTAAGGGGTAGGCCATTTAGAATGATGAGGAAAAACTTTTTCATCCAAAGTTGTGAATCTGTGGAATTCTCTGCCTCAGAAGGCCAATTCTCTGGATGCTTTCAAGAGAGAGTTAGATAGACTCCACAATCTTTAAGAGCTCTAGGATATTGGTGAGAAGGCAGGAATGGGGTACTGATTGTGGATGATCAGCCATGATCACATTGAATGGCGGTGCTGTCTCGAAGGGCCGAATGTCCTACTCCTGTGCCTATTGTCTATTGCCATATTGGCCTTTCTGTGCTTGGCCATTACCAGAGCGAGGCCACAGGCAAACTGGAGGAACAGCACACCATATTCCGCCAGGGTAGCTTACAACCCACGTGTGCATGATGGTCGGTGGTAGAGTTGCTACATTACAGCACCAGAGACACGGTTTCAATCCTGACTGTGGGTGCTGTCTGTTTGAAGTTTGTATATTCTCCCCGTGACCTTCGTGGATTTTCTCCAGGTGGTCTGGTTTCCGACCACACTCAAGACTTACAGGTTTGTAGGTTAATTGGCTTAGTAAAATTGTAAATAGTCTCTCATGTGTGTAGGATAGTATTAGGGGATTGCTGGTCGGTGCTGACAAGGTGGGCTGAAAGGACTCTTTCCGTGCTGTTTTGGGTAACACACTGGCAATTAGCATATTTTTATTATTTTCTTACACTTTATACTTTTCACCTCTGGCCTTTGTCAACCGTCTGCCTATGATAAACCTCTCTCTCTTGCATCCACGTGTCACTAGCCAGGCTTTGTCCTTCCCTTGCATTTCCCACCTTTCTTCCTCCACAATCGATCTGAAGAAGGGTCCAGACCCAAAATGTCTCCTGTTCATTCGTTGAGTTTCTTCTGCACCTTGGATTAGTTTGTAGTTATTTAGGTTTGGAATTACAGCGGGGAAGCCGGCCCTTCAGCCCACAGAGTCCGCAACACCAAGCAAACCCCGTACATTAACACTATCCTACACGAGGGACAGTTTTTACATTTATACCAAGCCAATCAACCTACAAACCTGTACGTCTTTGGAGTGTGGGAGGAAACAGAAGTTCTCGGAGAAAGCACACGGTCACGGGGAGAGCGTACAAACTCCGTACAGACAAGCACCTGTAGTTGGGATCGAACCTGGGACTCTGCCGCTGTAAAGCAGCAACTGTACCGCTGCACCACTGTGCCGCCCCTTTTTTTTGTAAACCAGCATCTTCCTTGTTTCTGCCAAACACACAAGCAATACCATAAGGTACAGCAATTAGATGGGTCATCTGACTCGGAGGGCAGATAAATCTTTAAACACCTTAGCAATTTAAATGCAAGTGGATTCTAGGTTCATGTTCTCTGACAAATGTTGCTGTACATGAAGGCAAGGAACTGCAGATGCTTGGTTTTGGAAAAAAGGGTCTGTGCTGCTAGAACTCATCTGGTCAGGCAGCATCTTGTTTCAGTTGTGACCCTACCTCGGACTTATTGTGGGGGACAGGGAAAAGGAATGAAACTGGAAGCGAGGGGCATGGCGAAGCTTTGCATATAATCTGTGAGCAGATGAGGGGGTGTGAATATTGAAAGGCAGGTGGTGGGCAAAGCAAGAGATGAAAAACAGAAGGTGTGAGACGAGGATTGAAGCATTGCAAATTGTGAACCTAGAAGAATGAATATAGGTGGAGAGGGGCGGGGCAAATGGGTACAAATCCAGGTGGGGCACAGGGGTGGGGAGCAAGAAAGACGGGTGTGGGAGAGGAAAAGGAGGTGGGGAGGGGGTGGTAGCTTCCTTATATCAAGAAAACAAGGGGGTGGGAAAGAAGTTGGATTGTTTGGTCAGTACATTCATCACTACTGAAAATCATTCAATTTTACGATTTATTAATTTGCCCTTCATTTGAATCCTATCTGAAATGTGCTGCGATAACCATCTAGATATTAGCCAACTGTCAAAAAAATCTACTTAACTCTCATAATAGAATAGAATTATCATGTAAAAGTCAATGCAGTCCTGTTTTCTGCATGACATCAAAGGTTGGTCATCTGGTAATTTGTACAGTAGATCTTTTGTATCATTTGAAAAATAGCAGCAACTCCATCCCAATTGTTTGAATGGTGTTTGTTATAATTCATGCAGACAGATGTGAAAAGCGTTGACAATGAACCTTTGTAAGGATTCAATTTTCATGAAGAAATGAGAAAACCTCATTCAATCAATCCATGGAATTCTTTAACTTCAGCACAAATCAAATGAATAGTTACTTGCATTCTCACAATCTCAACAGATTTCAATAAATTTGTCGACAGTGCAATTGCTGATTAAGACCCAATTACAGATTGCGTTTGCATTTATATAATATTAATTGTCGTTGCTTAAAGGGATGTTATTGCCTGTCAGAAGTTAAATGCATAGGCAGTTCATGGGTTAAACTTCGGACTCTCTGCAATTTGAGAGGGACTATAGACAATAGATGCCCTTTAAGCTTTCGTAGTGATCATGGCTGATCGTCCACAATCAGTACCCCGTTCCTGCCTTCTTGCCATATGGCCTGAAACGTTGCCTATTTCCTTCGCTCCATAGATGCTGCGGCACCCGCTGAGTTTCTCCAGCACTTTTATCTACCTTCGATTTTTCAGCATTTGCAGTTCCTTCTTAAATTCTTCCCGTATCCCCTGACTTCGCTATCTTCAAGAGCCTTATCTAGCTATCTTGAAAGTATCCAGCGAACTGGCCTCCACCACCCTCTGAAGCAGAATTCCACAGACACAACTCTGTGTGAAAAGATTTCCTCATCTCAATTCTAAATGTCTTAAACCCCTGTCTCACGATGCGAGTTGACCCACGAGTGACTCGGAGTTTAAAACAAATTAAACTCGTGGTAATCACGTACAATTAACGTAGCGAGAACGTCTGATTACGCAACTTAACGACACGTGGCGCTAACGGCAGGTACCCGGGAAATTTCTTCACTCTTGAAAAACTTAAAACATGTTGAAAGATTTCCACGAGTCAAATTTACTCTTGAAGTTAAAATTTGAAACATTTAAACTCGTTGTAAGACCGTAGTGGCCCGTGAGTTTACCGTAGTGATTCGTGAGTCTACCGTGGGCACTCTTTAACTCAGCGGGCAGGCAGCATCTCTGGAGAGAAGCAATGGGTGACGGGATGATGTTTCCAAATTTCTGCTGCGTCTTTGTGTTACTCCAGCACCGTGTATTCACTTTTTGTCAATCGGCATCTGCCCTTTCTTGTGTGTGACATTATTTGTATCCGTGGCAGTTGATTGTCGCTCCCTTCAGTTTCCCTGGGGGTCGGAACGGGACTGGAGTTGGGAGGGAATGGTTGGGGGGAGGGGGGGTGGGGGGGAGATGACTTGGGACGGCAGACAAGTGTACTGACTGTGTGGGCAGACACTTTGGTAGTGATTGCCCATGGGGTTCACTGTCGAGGACTTCATAATGCAGAGAGCATTATAAACAGTGTAGCGAATAACCCTGGAAAGGGGGGAGACTTCTCTCCGAGTTGGACCAAGAAAACTGAAGCAGGAATTTTCTTGAGGTTATTAACGACAGATAAATGGATGGGAAGGGTTTAGAGGGCTATGGGGGCCCTCTATTTTTCCTTTCTAAAGATGCAGTATATTTTTGTGACTATTGCACACTGCAGACCAGAAGCGCCTTCAATACCCAGTGAGAAGGGATGGGTGGATTAGGTGAGCAGGAGAGTGGGGTTGTTTACAGAGGCAGGGGGCAAGGGCTGTACAGTTCCAGTCTCAGCTCCTACTCTACCGAGCGTGTGGACGTGGTCGGGTGGCTTGGTTGGCGGCGGCCCATGGTGTGGCAGAGCCGGCGTGGCTGCTGACTCCCATCCCCCCCCCCCCCCCCCCCCCCCCCCCGTCCAGGGCCACGCTGGGAGAGAGCCCCACAAGCACCTGCCCCGGGACGACTGGCACTGACCTGCTGGTGTCGCCGACGTGAAGACGGTGCGAAGCCCCCGCACCCGGTGCAATGGGCGGGGAGCTGGAGAGGGGAGGGAAGGGGTCACACACATGACCGGGAAGCAGAGGGGTGTAGGAGGGGGGTGGTGATAGACAGGGCCAACAATGAGTGGAGAAAGACAGAAACACTGACGTGCAAAGGAAACCTACAACAGTGCATGATCTCTCTCGCGTTATGGCGGGTGATTGTCGCCTGCCCGCTGTTCCTGATGCTAAAGCCTTGGGATCATTGCCCTTCGTATTGGCGTGGAGGTGGAGGGGGGTATTGTGCTGTTTGATCGCCCCCTGCTATCCCAGGGACAGGGAGACAAAGCGGCTTTTGAGACTGGTGGGCAATTACTACCAAAGTGTCTGTCCACACAGTCAGTACACCCCTCCTACACTTGTCTCCCGTACAAAGCCACCCAAGGCCCCCCCCCCCCCCCCCCCCAAACTGCAGTCCCGTCCCGACCCCCTGGGAAACTGAAAAGAGCGACAATCAACTGCCATGGATACATATAAAACGTCATCCCGTCACCCATTCCTTCTCTCCAGAGATGCTGTCTGTCCCGCTGAGTGACCATACTGAGGGAATTCCCACGTATATGAAGCGGAGAGAAATGCTCTGGCACTGGACGGTGTGCATTTTCCCTTTGTAGGTCATATATGCGGCGGTGTGACTCACCTGTTGCAGCGGCCCCTACAGCCTGTCTGTCTTTTTTTTTTTGTCTAATTAAATGTAGTTGTTCGTGTTTTTTAATAGTGTTTTTAACTGTGTATATGTGGGGGGCGGGGGAGGGGGAAACTTTAAAAATATCTCTTCCCTGCAGGGGAGACCCGACCTTTTCCCTGTCGGGTCTCCGTTGTCGTTGGGGCCTAGTGTCGTGGAGCGGCCTCCAGTCACGGAGCCTGCGGCGCTGCGGACTTACCACCGTGGGGCTGGCCGGCCTCGGAGCGTGGGGAGTGGTGGTGGCTCATTGCTGCGGCCCGACTCTGGAGCTCGGAGGCTCCAGCAACGCAACTTCTCCAGCCCGTGTCGCGGGGTTGGAAGACCCGGAGCAGGGCCGTACATCGCCCGGCGCGGCTTAATGGCCGCGGGACAATCCAGCGCCTGCCGGGCGCTCCAACTTTTGGACATTTAGACCTGGAGCGGGGCCGTACATCGCCCGGCACGGCCTAACATGGCCGCGGGACTTATCACCGCCTGCCTGGGGCTTCGACATTGGGAGAAAAATGGAGAACGGGGGAGAGAAAAGACTTTGCCTTCCATCGCAGTGAGAAGGAGGTTCACTGATGGATGTTTCTGTAAATTGAATTGCGTGTATGTCTGTAGGAAATTGTCTTTGTTTGTATGGCTGTGGAAACGGAGTTTCGTTTGAGCCTCACTGAGGTTCAAATGACGTAATAAAATATTGTATATTGTATATCAATAGATACGGCCGCGCGGAATTCTATCTTTAACTCAAAGCCGCAGGATGGAGCTGTCTTCTTTAACACTGTTGCTTCGCCGCCACCGCCTCCTTGCTGCGCAATGGCAGCGAGTGTGGGACCAAGATCCTGCCTAGTTTTTTTAAGTTCTGAAATTGAGTAACTTTTAATACTGAATCAGAATATACTTACTGTATGAGATGCTGTCCAGCTCCTCTATTTGATACTTAAAACAGGCCTTCATTCACGGTTGGCTCGAGAGTAACACGGGAGAGGAACTTGGTAACTCGGGAGAGGAACTTGGTACATCGCAGAAATGAGAAGTAAACGTCAAACTTAGACATACATGTGGGAACTCGTTTAAACTCGTGACCATGAACTTGGAATCTCGTAAACAACCACAAGTGTGATTTTTTTTTTTTCTTTTACTTGGGATCACTCGTGGGTGGACTTGTACCGTGAGACAGGGCCATTACCCCTTATTCTTAAACTGTGCCCCTGATTCTGGACTCAGGAATATGTTTTCTGCCTCTAGTGTGTCCAAACCCTTAATCTTATGTTTCAATAAGATCTCCTCTCATCCTTTTAAATTCCAGAGTATACAAGCCCAGCCGGTCCATTCTCTTAGCATATGACAGTTCCACCATCCCGGAAATTAACCTTGTGAACCTACGCTGCACTCCCTCAATAGCAAGAATGTCCTTCCTTAAATTTGTCGACCAAAACTGCACACAATACTCCAGGTGTGGTCTCACCAGCGCCCTGTAAAACTGCAGATGGACCTCTTTGCTCAACTCCTCTTGTTATGAAGGCCAACATGCCATTCACTTTCTTCACTGCCTGCTGTACCTGCATGCTTACTTTCATTGATTGTTGAACTAGGACCTCCAGATCCCATTGTAAATCAGTGTCAATGTTGTGGTTGAATAACGGGGTCTATGAAGGCATGAGAGGGGAGCTGGCCAAGGTCGACTGGAAAAGGATACTGGCAGGAATGATGGTGGATCAGCAATGGCAGGAATTTCTGGGCAAATCCAGAAGATGCAGGATCATTTCATTTCAAAGAGTAAAAAAGATTCTAAGGAGTAAGACGCCACCGTGACTGACAAGGGGAAGTTAGGGATGGAAAAGGTGTAAAAGAAAAGGTATATAACATAGCAAAGAGTAGCGGGAAGCCAGAAGATTGGGAAACTTTCAAATGACAACAGAAGGTAACAAAAAGGGCAATATGGGGTTTAAAGATGAAGTACAAGGGTAAGCTGGCCAAGAATATAAAGAAGGATAGTAAAAGCTTCTTTAGGTATGTTGAGAGAAAAAGATTAGTAAAGACAAATGTGGGTCCCTTGAAGGCAGAAACAGATGAAATTATTATGGGGAACAAGGAAATGGCAGAAGAGTTGAACAGGTACTTTGGTTCTGCTTTCACTAAGGAAGACATAAACAATCTCCCAGATGTACTAGAGGACAGAGGACCTAGGGAGACAGAGGAACTGAAAGAAATTAGCATTAGGCGAGAAATAGTATTGGGTAGACTGATGGGATTGAAGGCTGATAAATCCCCTAGAAATGGCTCTAGAAATCGTGGACGCATTGGTGATCATTTTCCAATGTTCTATAGATTCAGGATCAGTTCCTGTGGATTGGAGGGTAGCTAATGTTATTCCAGTTTCCAATAAAGGGGCAATAGAGAAAACAGAGAATTCTAGACCAGTTAGCCTGACATTGGTGGTGGGGTAGATGCTGGAGTCAATTATTAAAGAAGTAATAACATTGCATTTGGATAGCAGTACAATGATTGGTCCAATTCTGCATGGATCTATGAAGGGGAAATCCTGCTTGACTGATCTTTTGGAATTTTTTGATGGTGTGACAAGTAAAATAGATGGAAGGGGAGACAGTGGATGTAGTATATCTAGACTTTCAGAAAGCCTTTGATAAGGTCCCACACAGGAGGTTAGTGGGCAACATTGGAGCACATGGTATTGGGGGTAGGGTGTTGACATGGTTAGAGAATTGGTTGGCAGACAGGAAACCGAGAAGGAATAAACGGGACCCTGTCGGAATGGCAGGCAGTGGCGAGTGGAGTGCCACAAGGCTCGGTGCTGGGGCTGCAACTATTTACAATATATTAGTGATTTAGATGGGATTAAAAGTAACACAAGCAAATTTTCAGATGACACAAAGCTGGATGACAAGCTAGATGCAGGAAAAATGTTCCCAATGTTGGGGGAGTCCAGAACCAGGGACCACAGTCTAAGCATAAAGGGAAGGCTATTTAAAACTGAGATGAGAAATTTTTTCACCCGTGAGTTGTGAATTTGTAGAATTCTCTGCCACAGAAGGCAGTAGAGGCCAATTCACTGGATAAATTTAAAAGAGAGCTCTAGTCCAGGGGCTAGCGGAATCAAGGGAGAAGGCAGACACGGGTTACTGATGGCCTCCACCTGCACCTATTTTCTATGTTTCATTGTCTTTATGCAGTTTTCCAGTCAAATTTTAAATAACGTTTGAAACAAATTAAGCTAGTCCAACTTTAAGGGAGAGCCTCATGGGCAAGTCAGAAGCAAATCAGTTGGCCAGTACAACTGGAGCCTGGCTAGGTTTTATGATGCGGAATTGATATTTTCAGCAGGAATATGTGGTTTAAGTCACTGCGCTGGCTGTCCGGAGACTTGTCTGGGATGGATTTGCCACTGCAGGGTTGCGGGTGGTATTTTGGGGGTTGAGTGGGGTATTTAGCATGGTGTTTTGGAGATGGCGTGATGGATGAAGGTGGATTTGCTTGATGCTGCAGGCATCTTCTGCCGTTTGGGAACAAGGAATTTTTGCTCTTCTTCAACCTCTCCACAGCTGTGAGCAGCAACAGTCAGTGGCTGGGTCAACCAAAGCTGGGATTGCTGAGCTGTCTTGCTCACTCACTGAGTCTGTGAAGCTGGATGATGGCCACTCTTCTGATAATGCTCTTTTTGTGTTCCACACAGTTTGGTAATTTCTGACTTCTAAGCAGTTTGAGTTATGAGCAATTCTCTGAATTTGAGCCCTTTTGCAACACTGATTGTCTGTAACTTTGAGTACAAACTGCATGCCCTTTCTTATTCAAAGTTCACATGCATTTCCATATACCAATCCTGTTTATTGGGTCCAGTCATGTTTTTCAAGAACAAAATGTATATGAAATAATTGCAGATGCTGGTTTAAATCAAAGGTAGACACAAAATGCTGGAGTAACACAGCGGGATAGGCAGTATCTCTGGAGAGAAGGATGGGTGACATTTCGGAAGAAGGGTCTCGACCTGAAACGTCATCCATTCCTTCTCTCCAGAGATGCTACCTGTCCCGCTAAGTTACACCAGCATTTTGTGTCTACCAATGTTTTCCAAGGATTTAAAACTAGATAGTAACCTGATCCAAATGTTCACATACAGCTTCAATCTTTTTAATCCCTGCAGTACTTTTCAAGTCTAATGAATATCAGGATGTTTTAATTTGAAATCTGGATGATGCTGACAAAATGAGCATTATGACAAAAATAAACTGGAAACACAACAAGCCAGTGTGACACATTTTGTGCCTGCATTCTTAAATCCCCCGCCAATGAATTTTAGGTTGGCTTTTGTTGTGAATTCCTTTTGAATGATGTGCTCTAAAGTATTGCACCGGCGCGGGGGCTTTGCACTGTCATTAAGGTTATGCAAATTGAATCAACGGCAGTTGTCAAGGCTGCCACATTGTACTGAACTCCTTGTCTTCGACTGCTCAAACACTCCCCACCCACCATTCCATCCCTGCATCTGAGTGTCAGCTTTGAGGTTTGAACATGCTGTCATGTGACCAATAAACTAGGCTGTTATTGGTTTCTGCTTCGCCCCTGCATAGCTTCCCCACCCCCAGTCTTTCATCTGCCGTTATAAGATCAGCAAATATTTTGTCTTAAAACATTAAAATGCTAAAATAAAGATTTGTTCCCAAATGCAGCTGTTTACATTTAATACCTGTGCATTTCTTTAAATTTACCTTCCTGTCCAGAATTAGTTGTTAAACCGATGGTGTAGCGGTAGAGTTGCTGGCTTACAGCCACCAGAGACCTGGGTTTGATCCTGACTACGGGCGCTGTCTGTACGAAGTTTGTATACTCTCCCTGTGTCCGCGTGGATTTTTTTCGGGTGCTCAAGTTTCCTCCCACAGTCCAGTGACGTATAGGTTTGTAGGTTAATTAGCGTTGTAGGTTGTAAAATTGTAAGTTGTCCCTAGGATAGTGCTTGTGTACGAGTTGAATGTTGGTCGGCATTGACTCTGTGGGCTGAAGAGCCTGTTTCTGCGCTGTATCTCAAATCTAATCTGCAACTGACTAAAAAATGTACCCATTCCTTCTCTCCAGAGATGCTGCCAGTCCCACAGAGTTACTCCAGCATTTTGTGTCTATCTTCTATTTAAACCAACATCTGCAGTTCTTTCCTGCATCCTTTTTTACCTATTCATTTTGTCAGCAACCATTGTAAGCCAGTTGTGCAGTAGCCACATCAAGTAATCTGAGCTCTTTGTAGTTTTGTGAATTTCAAGGTGGCAATGTTGATTTGAGGGTAGGGCAGTGTATGTTTCTACATGGATTTTAGTAAGCGTTTGATATGATTGCTCGTGGTAGGCTATTGCAAAGAACACATGGTGAGTTGGTAATTTGGAAACAAAATTAGCTCTGTCATACACAGTGCAGAGGTCAGAGCATTTTCTGACAATTGGTCTGTGAACTGTCAAGTAAGTTTGCATATGACATTAAAAATATGGCAGTTGTGGGTGGTAAGTGTCAAATAAAAAGGCAGAATATAGATCAATTGGAAATTTGGGGGGGGGGGAGAGAGTAGAGACACAGTTTAATCTGGACAAGTTTGTGATGCTGAATATTGGGAGGTCCAATGCAAGAGGGAAGTATGCAGTAAGTGGCAGGACCCTTCAAAACATTGGTATTGGAAGGAACTTGGGCTGCAAGTCCATAGCTCGATGAAAGTGGCAACATTAATTGATAGTGTAGTTAATAGAAGGCAGATCAAATGCTTGCCTTTGTTAATAGAAACATAGAAATTAGGTGCAGGAGTAGAGGCCATTCGGCCCTTCGAGCCTGCACCGCCATTCAATATGACCATGGCTGATCATCCAACTCAGTATCCCGTACCTGCCTTCTTATTGGGATCTCCTCCATAACCCCTGATCCCCTTAGCCACAAGGGCCACATCTAACTCCCTCTTAAATATAGCCAATGAACTGGCCTCAACTACCCTTAAACATTCAGGGCTTTGAATGTTTAAATTAACAGTAAATAAAATGGAGGCATCTATATTAGGTAGGTAGTCAGTTGTTTCCTCTGGTAAAAATGTGAAATGCTGGAGGATGTAGGTTTTGGGGAGTGGGGGGGGGAGGGACATGACTGAAGAGTGTAAAGATGAGCAAGGCAACTTTTTTTGATTGGCGACTGCCTGGAATGTGGTGCCTTGGGAGGTGGTAGGAGCGGATCCAATAGCAAAGTTTGAATCATTTTGGAAAATGCATGAACAGGCCGGCAGACCAGTTAGCGGCAGCTGGGTTTAGTCAGATTAGCATCATGATCCCTGCGGATATAATGGGCAAAGAGCCTGTTCCCCAGCTTTACTGCTGTTGCAGATGGTTTACACTAAACTTGGTGTCCTAACGATGGAGGGAATGAGCATTAATGCCAAATGTTTGAATATATTGGTTTGTCCTGGATGGTGTTTGTCCTGACCTGAGTTGGGAATTAGCTCAAAGGCAAAGTGCTGGAGTAACTCAGCAGGTGGTCAAGCTGCATTTCTCGAGAACACGGATTGGTAATGATTTGGGTCAGGCTGCGACAGACTGATTGAAGAATGGGGCGAGATTAGAAAATTGAAAGAGATGGGGCTGGGCAAAGCACGGCGGGTTTAGTTTAGAGATACAGTGCGGAAACAGGCCCTTCTGCCCACCGAGTCTGTGCCAACCAGCAATCACTGCACATTAATTCAATCCTACACACGCTAGGTACAATTCTTACCAAAGCCAAATAACCTACAATTTGGATTGTTCGAGGAAACCAGAGCACCCGGAGAAATCCCACGCAGGTCACAGGGAGAACGTATAAACTCCGAACCGGCAGCACCCGTAGTCAGGATTGAATCTGGGTCTGGTGCTGTAAGGAAGCAACTCTACTGCTGCTCCACCCTTAATGGGTATTAGGGGGATGCATGCAGGTGATGAGGGTTTTTTGATCGGCAGATGGTTGGACAAAGACTAGAGATGAAAGGACAGAAATGAAGGAGGGGAGAAATGGGTAGGAGTCCAGGTAGGGCACGGTGTGAGGGAGGGGGGTATAAATGGGGGAGGAAGGGAGCGATGGAGGGTTATATAGAATAGCTTGATAATTCCTTTGTCTTGATGTAGTTTTGGTACAGGATGTGGATGTTCACAAACTGGCTTTCAATATCTAATTGTCCTTAAACTGCAGCAACCTAGTGTAGATTTTCTTAATTTTCATCAGTTCCAACGTACAGTCTGATTGAAGATCAACCCTTTAATAAACTATTATCCAACTGGCGACCATTTTGGAGGACAGTCTACTGTACATTCACCAGGCGATGCAAGGGCACCAGGTTTTCCCTTGAAGGCAAACCAGAAAGGTTTTACAAAAGATTGGTGTTGGTTATGCTGACAAACTGACTCTTGGCTCATTCCAGATAATGTGAGTGAATGTTTAAATTCCACCACACCACCAGGGAAATATAATTCTTCTGTATTTTTGGCCGAGGCAGATGGGTTTTAGTTGGACTAAATTTCTGTCAGTGCATGGGGAAAAAAAGTGTATTTAATTTGACAGTAAGAGCATTGATTTCTTGGTGACTCTGGGCTTGAGTCATCTACCCTAGTAAAAAATCAACTCGCAGCCATAATGTTTTCCAGAGTTTGCTTCAACGTATTTCAAGTTGAAGTGGAACTTAATGTGTTAAATGGAAAAAGATCCCAATCCTTTAAAAACGACAAATCCAGAAATATTTTGCCATTCCAAAATTCAAATGTAAATAATCCTTGTGCCAGCATTTTAGCTTGTCTAGAGTCTGATTTTGTATAAGCTAATTTTAAATGACCACAAAAGAACATGAATGATCTGCAGTCTTTCTAACCTTGCGCTCAAAGTATACATTGAAATTGACTCAATCAGTTCCGTCTAGGCAGATTCTATCGTTAAAGATGTATCATTGCAAAAGACAAAGCACCACTTAACAATCTTGTACAAACTGCAAAGAAATGTTTATTTGGCAGGAAAAATAACAATGTGTTGGAGTAACTGCGGGGTCAGGCAGCATCTACGGAGAATATGGAGAGAAGTTCAGATGCTGGACCCTTCAGACTTTTTTGTGGGGTTGGGAGGGGGGTGGAGATGAAGAAGAAAGCTGGCAGAGGAGGGGCAGGGCAAAGCTTATTTGGCAGATACGGATCAGCAGTTGCTAGTTTACGAAAAAGTCACTTTCAGCTGTAAATGAAGGCTGGATGTACACATTTTGATTTCTGTACTTTTGCATGTCTGAAGCACTTCTCATCTCCTAGAGCCAGTTATTTACTTTATTTTGTTTACACCAATAAATTATGTGTAACCTTGTTGATAATGCGGCTTCTCAGTAAATGGCATGTGTTAAACTTGGAAATTCAAGTTCCTTAAATTTGAGTTAATTGAATTTTTAAATGCGAGTCCCCTTGTTCTTGTGCTTAAACATGGTACGAATTTTCTCATTTTTCTTTCTGCACCCCTATGTCCGGGAATTCGAGCTTGAGTTGCGGCTTGCTTGCTTCACCCTCATGCTTTTAAGTTCCTACCCATCTGAAGGCTTACCCATACTACTACTTGAGGCTGTCTCCAGATCCTGCCTCTTCTTGATCTTTTCTCTCCTCCTTGTAACTGCCCTTGCGTCCTTCCCAAAAGTGCACTCACCCTTCATCCATCAAGCCATCTTTATTTTCATTGTGTAATGTCCTTAAAATAAGAAAATGCTGGAAATACTGAAGTCATGCTGCCTCCTGGGAAGTGAAGCAACTTTTTAATGTTAGTTCAATAACTTTCTGAATTTCGAATGTAGTTTCTGCTCCTGTTTTATGTTGGCTGATAGTTAAGATTTTGTGCAGGAGATGGTGACCAGATTATTAGTTCTCAAGTTTTCAATGAGTGATCTTTGCTCGGAAATAACCATGTGTAAAATCTATTATAACTCCAGCAAATAATAACAATATCATGGAGTTGACAGTTTTCTGGTGTTGTCTTGATCTCCTTGTATTGTAGAAAGAGTTGATCTCACTTACAATCCCTTTGGTGCAAGTAACTTAATATTCAACCTGTTCTTATTGTACATCTCAGAATGAAATGGACTTGAACAGCGAAGTACGAGGGAAAATTGATTTTGATGCATCTGTGCATTCCATTCCATTAATGTATTGAAACATCGCAATAGTCTAGTGCTTCCATTAAAAGGATTTCAAAAGAGACCTTAGATTGACCATGTATGAGACTCCCAGGAATGCACATAAATTGCATTTAGCAAAGTGTCTTAATAAGCAAGTTCGGTATTCCAACTGTGCACGCCCAGGTCATAGGCCACTCGCGATGAACATTCTCGGCAGCTGTGTTGCTGCACCTGTGCAGGCCTGCGATTCATCCATGATCGGGGTAGGACCCGGTCTCCAGCGCTGCGGGTGCTGTGGAGTTGATGCTGGGCTGTCCCCGCCCCCTCCTGGGTGTCCCGTCCCTGTCCTGGGTTGACTGGGGTGACTTTGGGATGGCGAGGCACCAGCCAGGGGCGGTGATGGGCTCGGGCTTGCAGCCGGCGCGGGGTGGAGATGCTGTATCCAGCTCGGCTCTGCCTGTCCCTCCGGGTTGGCCGTCAGCCATGGACTGGCGAGGTGGTGGCCCCGGGCTTGCAGCCAGCGTGGGGGGGGAGACGCTGGCTCCGACTCGGCTCTGCTGCGGCTCCCGGGAGGTGTGTTCCCCGGCGGGCTGGGGACCGTTGGCTGTGCCTCTTACCTTGTCCTATCGGTTGGCCCCCTTCATGCCGGCAGAGATGCATATGGGGTGCTGTGGTGGCTCGGCGGGTCAGGCAGCATCTCTGGAAAAGGGTCTCGACCCGAAACGTCACCTATTCCTTTTCTCCATGAATGCTGCCTGTCCAGCTGAGTTGCTGCAGCGTTTTGTGTCTGTCCCTATTGATGGCTGGGGTGCTCAGCATTTTTCGGCACCGGGGGGGGGGGGGGGGGGGGGTGACGGGCGGTCCCCGGCCCGTCGGGGAGTGTGGGTTCCTCGGGAGTTGGAGCAGGGTTGGGCTAGAGTTGGCGTTTCGTCTCCGCGCTGGCTGTGGGTCTGGGTCCGCTGCTGCTCCGGGCCGATGTCCCGTCGGTCCGTGGCTGTCTGTTCGCCCGGTGGAGTTGAGCTGGAGTTGTCACTTCTCCGCGCTGGCTGTGGGCCTGGGGCCGCTGCTGCTCCGGGCCGATGTCCCGTTGTCCTGGACATCACCAGCTGCCCCCGGGGGTGGGGTGAGAGACAGTCCAATGGTGGTTCGGCAGAACTTGCGGTGCCGGGGACCCAGGTTTGATCCTGGCTGCGGATGAGGCGCAGGTCTATGTGCGCGCAGCTACTGAGAATGTCTCTCAGCACACCCAGTCTCTCCCCCTGTCTCCCACTCACATCTGTCCCTCTGTTACACCCTGCTCACCTGCTACCTGGCACCCCTGTTCCTCAGATTAAATATTTTTACATAAATTCTGAATAAAGATAAGAATGTAAACACAGCTTGTACAGCCACGCATCGTTCACTTTTTATTTATCATGAATGACCTTTGACAAATCCCATGATTCCTTGCTTTTTTTTGGAATACCGAACTGGCTTATTGAAGTAAAAGAATTTCAAAACAATTCTTCAATACGAAATAATTGTTGTTTTTTTTGTAACCTTTTTTGCATTCCTTTGCCCCAGAATGAAACTAGGTTGTAATTAAGCTGCTGTTGACGTTCACTGGAACAGAGTAGGGAGGAACTGCAGATGCTTGTTTAAACCGAGGATAGACATAACAAGCTGGATTAACAGCAAGACAGGCAGCATCTCTGGAGAGAAGAAATGGTGGACTTCTCTGGTTGAGACCCTTCCTCAGACTGAAAGTCACGAAAAAGGGAAACGAGAGATATAGACGATGTAGAAATATCGAATAATGAATGAACGATATGCAAAATAAATAACGATGATAAAGGAAATGGGCCATTATTAACTGTTTGCTGGGTGAAAACTAGAAGCTGGTGTGACTTGATGTTGTTCCTCCAATTCTCATTTTGAGGCCTGGGACGGAAAGGTCGGTGTGGGAATGGGAAGGAGAATTAAAGTATTTAGCAACAAGGAGACTTCCTAGAACTGCACTGTCTGCACAGTTGCAACTTGCTGCTGCTGTCTTGTGTGTCAATTGCTGTTGGAGCTGCACTGAGGGGCAGCTGTGGGGTTGAGAGTGGAAACATCTTGTGCCTCCTTATGAAATATGTTTATGGCTCCCAGAAAGCAGCGAAAGACACCAGTATTGTTTGCCTGAAATATATGCTATTGATTCAGCAGGAATTTTCCCACGTTGTGGAAACATTTATTCCAATGGCTCAACAAAGCATGGATTTTCATTGAATTAGCAGTACACTCATTACAATGCATGTGCATATTCATGTATTTTAACTTGAATAATACATGGCCATTCAAGCAATCTAATTTCAAATTCTGCTCATGTCACCACTTGATATATGCAGCACCAGAAGCTGAGATATTGCATCGCTTACAATTTTCATAAATCCATGTGGATCTGGCTAATGCCAAACGTCAGTAAATTTGCGCATTATTTTGTTCTCTTCCAGTGACTTCTCAAAGGAAAGTGATGATGTAACTTCCCCAAACAGCTGGGATACTGTTCTCATCTTTGTGCAAAATAATACTTCCGTTTGTTCAGGAAGTTCAATGAAATTAAAAGTGCTCTTTTGCATTTAATATTTGCCTTTTCACAGAGATGTAATCCATGTCAGAAATCAGAATGAAGATGCAATTTTATAAACTGTTGTAATGAAGGAGAATGCTAACCTTTATTGTGCTTTAAAGAATTGCCCTGAATAGTGTATGTTGGCACATGCCAAATGAGACAAAGGTGGCTCATTTCCTCCTTTTGAATGATGTTCAAAAGGTTCAAAAGGTACAAGTACAAGAATCATGCACAATAATCTTCTAGTTCATGGTGCCAGTTACTGAGGAATTGATAAAATTCCACTTTATATACTTGCTCTAAATCTCCACCTGTCATAATGCAATTGTAGGTACAATTCAAAATGAAGCGAGTCAAATTCTAGCTTTGAGATGCTTAAATACCCTGTTCAAAAACATTAATTATACATATTTTTTAAAGCTGAAATCAATCAATTTGGAATTTTCTAAAATTTCATGCGAAACTTCCTGATTGCATTCTACCTTTCTACCTGTGAATTGAAACGTAAAGATTACTTTTTTTAAATTCTTGGCATTTGACAAGATGCATTGGATTTATAATTATACATTTTGTAAAAACTGTATAGTTAAGGCCAAGCATTGAACAATGTGAATGTGCACAAATTCCCGTCAATTGCATCTTTCCATGTCTCTCAATCTGAGAGAGGGCGTGGGACTCAACCTCTGCAGATTTGCACAGGAAACCTGTTTACGGAACAATAAGGCACCAGAATTCCTTTGAGGAATACAAATTATTTTTCAAAAAATAATCCTAAGCTTTTTATCCTTCAGTTTTAAATTGCTTTTGGCAGAGCTGATTTTTAATAAGTGTCATTTTAATGTAAAGCTCAATCTTGATTTAAAACCCATAATTAGAAATCGCTTTTTTTCATTTTCTGCCCCCACCCCCACATGTTTTTGGAACTGATTAACCATGAAACAGCAGTGCAATTTGGGGCAGGCTTGTTTTGATTTGGTGGGATGGTTTGCCAGCAGCTCAATCTTTGTGACACAACTGCAAGGGAAAACCCTGTCAAATGGATATGTCGCCCTCTCTGAAAACATCTCTGTGTTGATGAAGCTTTGGCATATTTGAATTCTAATTTCTTTGAGTTTTGTGAAATCACATTTTACGTTGCTTGGCGATGGTGATGAAACTTGTGCTGTGATTGCACATGAGCAGTGTTTCATCCTTCAGTTTTTCATTATCTGGAAGAAATGTTCTGGATTTCAAGAATATCGTTAACGAAAGTCCGTGTCCGACTGACTGTAAAAGGGTTGTTCCAAAATCTTCAATTTCTGTCAGCACACAGAAAGAACACCATTGTTTTTCGGAAAGGTTTGTGATGCACCTGGGGCGGGAGCCAAGTACTTGATTGCAAGTAGTAAATACTGTGTAAACACATTTTTAACGTGCAGAAATCTGAGTAAATATATGGTGACATTTGCTCATCTCTTGGTAATTTAAATACAAAATTAATGTTTTTTATTTGGCTTTTGTGAATATGATCTCTTTGGCTGTCACTTTGATATACTTGGATGAAGTGTCTATTTTATAAAAAGTGACATTACAATGGTGTTTTGGCATTTAAAAGGACAGAATTAGCATTGTTTAAACCAGCTGATAAATAGCACCAAACTAGCTGTTGAATATTTTCTGTAAGTGTCTGCCGAGGTGCATATTTGATAGAAATATTTACCATTTGAAAGCAAATAAATTCTATTGAGAACCAATGTTTGTTAGGAGTATTTCAGCTATGTTGTGGAAAAATATGCATGTGATTATCATTTTAACCAGATTTTCTTGATGTTAGAATTTGATCCCGTTACAAAGCTACTTGGTGCCCAGCATATTGAAGATGAGCTTCTGTTCTGTGTTAGCTTTCAAAAGTTAATATTAATATATCATTTTCGTTGTTTCTCCATTCTCATTGCTAGAGCTAAAGTTCACGTTTTTGTTTTGTACTTTGAACAAAAGCTAGCCATTCTGAATCTAATTGTACACCCTTGTAGTTTTACAATCCACCACCTCGACTATACTAAGAAAGAAATGACTAAACTGAAGATAATGTCAGTAATGACTAAAATTGAGTGTTTTTGCACAATAATGGGAGTGGATGTGGGAGAGGCCGCAGTCAAGAAATGCTGTAGATAGTGAGCAGGTCGGGCAGCAATTGGAAAGAGGCAGTTTGCATGTTTCATCAAACTTGTTACTAATGTTGAAAGGTCAATGATCTAATACACCTATCCTATTTACAAGAATTGGCTTGCAAAAAATGTATTCAAGCCTCTTTTGGGTGTTCAGTTCTTTTGTTTTGTAAAGGGCCTGTCCCACTTAGGAGACCTAAACAGCAACCCCTGATGACCTTGCCTGCCACCCAAGGTTTCCATGAGGTCACAGGAGGTTTTGGTCGCTCCCTAATGGTTGAAAGTGGTTTCCACGTGGTCAAGGTTTCATCCAGGTTGCTGCTATTTTTTTTCATCATGATTAAAACCGTCCTCAACTAAAAATAGGCTGCCGTTTTAAAAATTGATAATTTTTTAGTCGCAGGTCTAGTCGAAGCCGGTTTTCTTCATAGTCGAGGAAGGTTTTCAACATGTGCGTGGGAGGTGGTAGGAGGTTGCAGGTCACCTTGACCTTGATTTTTTTTTTTTTTTTTTGGGTGGCGGGCAAGGTCACCAGAGGTTGCTGTTTAGGTCTCCTAAGTGGGACAGGCCCTTAACAGTTGTGACCCATCCTCCTCACCTCCTACTGCTATATAAAGAAATCCCAGATAGTATTTCTCTGCAAGTATTTCAATGCATTTTGAATATCCATATTAAAGCTGAATTGTCTGCATTCTTGTGTCAATTTTAAATTAAGATGTGCTGTGCTCTGTATAAACACAATCTCCACTCCCCTGCTCTGCCATTTGCCAATGTGGTAATTTGTGCATAATTTTAGGATCCCAATGCTCTTGCTGCATGAAGTATCAGGATCTTCACTTAAAGAGAATATAAACTATCTCAGCACTAAAACAAATCATTCAGTCCAACTTGTCCATGCAACCGAGATGCTCATCTAAGGGAGTCCCATTTAGATGAATTTACCTCTAATTTGTACTATCTATGTACCTACATGAATGTCTTAAATGTTAATGTACCTGCCTCAACTTCTTGCTCTGGCAGCTCATTCCATGTCTGCTATCTTCTGGTTCCTATTCCGTTTGAATTTGGATGAGTGAATTTTAGGCTGCACAGTGATGCAGCAGTAGAGATGCTGCCTTACAGTGCCAGAAACCTGGCTTCGATCCGGATACGGGTTATGTTTGCACATTCTCCATGTGACCGCGTGGGTTTTATCCGGTGCTCCGGTTTCCTCCCACGTCACAGTTAACTTTCAGGTTTATCGGTTAATTGCCTTTGTTAAAAAATTGGAAGTTGTCCCGCGTGTGTAGGGTAGAGCTAGTGTACAGGGTGATCACTGGTCGGCACGACTCTGTGAGCCAAAGAGTCTGTTTCTGCACTGTATATCAAAGGTTTAAAGAGTGGGAAATGCCATTGAGTTGTAGTTTCAGCCGTGATTGTGAAAATACAAATGGTCCATTCCCTATTTCTAGTTATATATTTAACTTGGGGGAAAATGACTATAGTTTGCTCGATACTTGTGCAAGGGTTACATTGGAGCTTGCAAAACTGCCATGAGTTTATCTGAAATTGGAGAAACCACTGATGCAATGCAGCTAAATCTGAGGCTTTAATTTTGTCTATAACTGTGATAATGAAGGAACAACATAACCAAGTCCAGATAGTGAGACTTGAGGTGTGCAACTAAGAGTTTGAGAAGGGAATTGTCACTAAACATGCTTGTTGCTGTATGCGGTCAGGGCATATGTAGTGTATCCAGTATGTTTAAGCTTGTGGTTTGGTGCCAGTTAAGTAGCCTCTTGAACGTTGGTTCAATGAATATGGATGTTAAAATTCTCTGTGCAAGCAAGTCGCGGATTTCTATTTGTTGTACATTGTAAGATGGACCTATGGTTCTACCATGTTCAACATAATTACTGTCTCAAATCCACTTCAAATATTTGCAATAATTTTTCGTTCTGGTTCATGGTGGGAATAATGGTGCAAAACACTGTAAAAGATGAATTTCATAAAGATTTTAGACATTAGACAATAGGTGCAGGAGTAGGCCATTCAGCCCTTTAAGCCTATTCAATGTGATCTTGGCTGATCATCCCCAATCAGTACCCCGAACCTGCCTTCTCCCCTTATCCCTTGACTCCGCTATCTTTAAGAGCTCTATCTAACTCTCTTGAAAGCATCCAGAAAACCGGCACCTGCCTTCTCCCCATATCCCTTGACTCCATTATCTTTAAGAGCTCTATCTAACTCTCTTGAAAGCATCCAGAGAACCGGCCTCCACCGCCCTCTGAGCCAGATAATGCCACAGACCTGCAACTCTCTCTGTGAAAAAGTATTTCCTCATCTCCGTTCTAAATGGCTTACACCTTGTTCTTAAACTGTGGCCCCTGGTTCTGGACTCCCCCAGCATCGGGAACATGTTTCCAGCCTAGCATGTCCAAACCCTTAATCTTATATGGTTCAATAAGATCCCCCCTCAACCTTCTAAATTCCAGAGTATACAAGCCCAGCCGCTCCATTCTATCAACATATGACAGTCCCGCCCTCCCGGGAATTAACCTTGTGAACCTACGCTCCACTCACTCAATAGCAAGAATGTCCCTCCTCAAATTTGGAGACCAAAACTGCACACAATACTCCAGGTGTGGTCTCACTAGGGCCCTGTACAATTGCAGAAGGACCTCTTTGCTCCTATACTCAACACCTCTTGTTATGAAGGCCAACATACCATTAGTTTTCTTCACTGCCTGCTGTACCTGCATGCTTACTTTCAGTGACTGATGAACAAAGACCCCCAGACCCCATTGTATTTCCCCTTTTCCCAACTTAACACCATTTAGATAATAATAATCTGCCTTCCTGTTTTTGCCTCGTGGATAACCTCGCGTTTATCCACATTAAACTGCATCTGCCATGCATCTGCCCACTCACCCAACCTGTCCAAGTCGCCCTGCATCCTCGTAGCATCCTCCTCACAGTTCACACTGCCACCCAGTTTTGTGTCATCTACAAATTTGCTAATGCTACTTTTAATCACCTCATCTGAATCATTGATATATATTGTATATAGCTACGGTCCCAGCACTGAGCCTTATGGTACCCCACTAGTCACTGCCTGCCATTCTGAAAGGGACCCGATAATCCCTTCTCTTTGTTTCCTGTCTGCCAACCAATTTTCTATCCATGTCAGCAACCTACCCCCAACCCCAATACCATGTGCTCTAATTTTGCCCACGAATCTCCTATGTGGGACCTTATCAAATCAAGTTTTGCCTCTGAGTTTGTAAGAAGCTGCTTGACTTAATTTTCTTTTTTTTTATGGTTAAAAGTGAAGAGATTGAAGTTTTAACAATATTAATCGCAGAATATTTAGTGGTACCGCAAATAAATTTCTAAGTCGTCATTAACATGTCATGTATCCAATTCATTCTCTAAAATTGGTTTGGATTGGTTTTTATTTCTATTGTACTTTATGTAAAAAATAATAATTATTTGTTATCTATAAAATTGCACTTGCTAATATTTCTCTAAATTAGTTGTGCATCTGAATTTGCAACAATCGGATTAAATTTCCACCGTGACAAAACCGGAAAGTGAAACAAATGAGGATGGAAATCTGGACTCAGCACAGCTGTGTACATTTCGTGCTGCTGAGATAGGAATATAGAACCTTGTGTGCACCCAGATCTAGATAAGGTAAATCATGGCCGTCTGAAGGGGGGGATGTGTTGGGTGCGACCGCACCCCCCTTTTTTTCCCTTAAGAAAAAGGTCACCCAAAAAAAAATTTTTTTTTTAAATCAACGTTTCCACTTTGGAAACAGCCAGTTCTCTGTTCTCTCGTCCCCGGGCGGGAGTGGCTGAATCTGAACCCAACGGCTGTAACCCCAACACCAGTCGCCGCTGCGGCGGAGCCCGCTCCCCACGCTTCCCCCCGCCGCCGGGGCCCAAGCCATCTTCCCCCCACACCACCCCCGCTGGGCCCACGCCACCCCCGCTGGGCCCACGCCACCCCCGCTGGGCCCACGCCACCCCCACTGGGCCCACGCCACCTTCATCTTCGCCCGCAAGAAAGAGGGGGATGTGAGATGGGGAGGGGGAGAGAGAGAGAGATGGGGAGGGGAGAGGGAAAGGGCGATTATCTTGAGTGAGATTGCAAAATTAAGGTAGGTTTTATAGCTATTATATTTTCTCCTCCATATGAATAATATTAAACAATATCAAATAATATCAAACAATTGGAACTGCTTTCTTTTCCTTGATAACAATACTGAAAAATATGAATTCCATAGTTTGTGACATAAATACACATTTTAATGGGATAATTATACACAGATGTAACATTTCCATTTTGAGATCGGGGGGGAGGGGGGGGGGATGTTGGGGGAAAATATGCGTCAAGCCAATAACCTAATTGTTAAAGAGTTAAAAGATAGCTTAATCGATAATGGGCTCAGAAGATGAATCGGAGCTGCCAAGGAAAGATATCCGGGGAAGTTGAGGAGCAAGTTCTCAGCTAGTGATTCTTCTTCAGTTTGGAAGGGCATGCAAGAAATCACCAGCTATAAGAGGAAAGCCCCCTGCTCTTTGGACAATCGTCAGCTAACGAACAACCTGAATGAGTATTACTGTGGGCTTAAAAATCAAAAACGTAACCCTGAAACCCCCTCCCCAACAAACGCATCCAGACCCCAGTCTGCAAAGAATAGACCCTGCACCCTCTCCTTCCCATTCACCACTTCACACCCAAAGATCCTATAGCAGAGCAAGATGGGTTACTCTCACGCAAACGTGTAGTACGCTCATGGGCGGATTCATGGGCGATTTTATGACATTTTAGCAACCTGCCTCCGCCATCTTGTTCCGCCATCTTGTTCCGCCATCTTGCTTCCGGCCAAAGATTGGATCCGCAGCGGGGAGAGCGAGTGCGCGGCCCGGAGCAGCGGGAGAGAGAGTGCGCGGCCCGGGCCAGCGGGAGAGGGAGTGTGGGGTCCGGGGCAGCGGGCGAGGGAGTCCGCGGCCCGGGGCAGCGGGAGAGCGAGTGTGGGGTCCGGGGCAGCGGGAGAGGCGATCAGGCCTAGTGTGTGTGAAGTTGCGGGGAGGTTTACAATGTTTCTTATTTAATGTTCCGTGTCTAGTCTGAAATAAAGTTCATTATTGGATCAGAATATAATTGTGTGTTATATGATTATATACATTTATATAATTTTCATGTATGTGTGTTTATAAACATTTTATTCTTTAACAAGAATTAACAGAATTATGAACTAACAGAATTATGACTCTAACCCTATATCACACACAAAAATTTCCCCCGCAATGTCAATTACCCTGCGAGTCGGGTCGGTTCCGGTTACTACAAAAAATCAAACTCCCTGAAACTGTTTGTGAGCCATTTAAAAGAAATGATTTAAAAAAAACCATTAAAAAAGACCTATTACCAGAGTCAAATTTTATTCTTGACAAGAAGTATGAACTGACAGATTTATGAATCTAATCCACACAAACTGTTGCCCCGCAACATTGATTACACTGCGAGTCGGGTAGGCTCAGGTTGCTAAAATGGGCGTGGAGAAATGCCCAGGATCCCCTCCATAGCGTACTACACGTCAGCCCATTGCATTTTGCAGGAGTAGCCCATCTTGCTCTGCTATAAGATCTTTGTTCACACCTACTTAAGGCAAGACTCCAGTATGAAAAGAGTGGAACCTTTCCCACCCTACCCAACCACTTCACATCCACTCACAGCCTGACCTCAGTCTGCAAAGACTGGGTCCTTCTACACCCACCCAACTCCAATCACCACTTCACACCCAATGACGGCACCTCCACAGACACCTCTGTCAAGCTTTTCAAGTTTGTGGATGACTAAACCCTGATTGGACTGATCCAGGATGGGGATCTCTGTACTCTTTTCAGTTTGACATCTTTCCTATAATATGGTGCCCAGAACTGAACACAATATTCTAAATGCGGCCTCACCAACGTCTTATACAACGGCAACATGACCTCCCAACTTCTATACACAATACTCTGACTGATGAAGGCCAAAGTGCCAAAATACTTTTTGACCACCTGATATACCTGCGACACGACCTTCAAGGAACCATGCAACCATCAACCATTCCTCTGCCCACCTGGCTAATTGATCCAGATCCTGCTGCTATCTTTCACAACCATCTTCACTATCTGCAAAACCACTCACTTCTGTATCATCAGCAAACTTGCTAATCTTGCCCTGTTCTGTGACGTTTCAGAGTGCTGGAGTAACTCAGCGGGCCAGGCTGAGTATAGAAGTTGGGAGGTCATGTTGCAGTTGCATAAGAAGTTGGTGAGGCCGCATTCAGAGTATTGTGTTCAGTTCTGGGCACCGTGTTATAGGAAATATGTCATCAAACTGGAAAGGGTACAGTGAAGATTTATGAGGATGTTGCCAGGACTGGAGGGCCAGAGCTATAGGGAGAGGTTGAGTAGGCTGGGACTCTATTTCATGGAGCACAGGGGGCTGATGGATGATCTAATAGAGGTGTATAAAATCATGATTTGAATAGATATGGTTTAGTCTTTTGCCCAGAGTAAGTGAATTGAGGAGCAGAGGACATAAGTTTAAGGTGAAGGGCAAAAGATTTAATAGGAATCTGAGGGGTATGTTTTCCACACAAAGGGTGGTAGGTGTATGGAACAAGCTGCCAGAGGAGGTAGTTGAGGCAGGGACTATCGCAACATTTAAGAAACAGTTAGACAGGTACATGGATAGGACAGGTTCGGAGGGATATGGATCAAACGTGGGCAGGTGGGGCTAGTGCAGATGGGACATGCTGGGCCGAAAGGGCCTGTTTCCACACTGTATCACGCTATGACTATTTTTCTCTCTCAAACCCATTCTCCTGCCTTCTCCCCATTACCTCTGACACGCGTATCAATCAAGAATCTATCAATCTCCTCCTGAAAAATGTCCATTGACTTGACCTCCACAGCTGTCTGGCAATGAATTCCACAGTTCACCACCCTCTAACTTAAGAAATTCCTGCTCATCTCCTTCTAAAGGAATGTCTTTTAATTCTGAGGCTGTGGCCACTGGTCCTAGACTCTCCCACTAGTGGAAACATCCTCTCCAAATCCACTACCTTCAAGTTTTTACCATGCTGGGACAGACGGCAACAGCTTCACACTGTGTCCCAAAGCTTGTGTCCTGTCCTGCATCACCCAAGGCAGCAGAGACGTTATAGGAGAGGGCAAGCACCGCGACAAAGTAGCTCACGATGGTTTGGGTTACATTCAGGAATGTCTATGCATGGCACATCATGAATATTACTGAAGAATGGTCTTCACCCGAACTATAATCTATACCTTTTCTCCAGAGATGCTGCCTGACCAACTGAGTTACTCCAGCACTTTGTGACTATTTTCCCTTCACTCATCTGCCCAAGCCCACTCTCCCCCTCCTTTCCTATGTTCCTTTCCACCCATAAACCTCTCTCTGCCTTTACATTTCACTCCTCTGTCAAATCTGCTCTACTTATCTACATGCATTTTTCTTCACTTTTTAGTCATAGAATGATGCAGTGTGGAAACAGGCCCTTCAGCCCAACTTGCCCACACGGACCGACATGTCCCATCTACACTAGTCCCACTCACACGCGTTTGGCCCATATCCATCTAAATCAGTCGTATCCATGTACGTGTCCAAATGTCTCTTAAACAGGAGGATAGTCCCAGCCTTAACTACCTCCTCTGGCAGCTCGTTACATACACCCAGCACCCTTTGTGTGAAAAAGCTACCTCAGATTCCTGTTAATTTCTGAAATATTGGTCATAAATTTGGTGCAAAAATGCTCCAAAACAAGGCTCAGAATGGATCATAGAGCATCTAAAACCCCTTAAGCGGGCCCTGGACCCCGATATCGAGGGGCTTCGCGTTCGTGATGTGTGCAGCACACACATTATTTCACATTAAGTTTTTTGTAATCCTGTCATGCCACCCCCTTTTATAAAAGCTTTGTACGGGCCTGTAAATGAACCACCTTGTTAAGAGCAGTATAATTGAATGATATTTTGGTGATACAGTTCCTACATGGTATCTGTATTTTCATCTGTAACCGCTAAGTGGCACTGTTCTCATTTTCGCAGCTGTATTCATATTCTGCAGATAATCTTTCCAGTCACTGTGCTGCGGACTGCACATTGTATCACATTGCAGTTTGCATTTACTTTGTTATAAAACTTTTTGGCCAGTTCAGCAAGATTTTATTCAGTTACTCTTGGAGAGGGGGGGGGGCTCTCAAAGATTTTGGTTCTCAAAGGATAATGGATATTTTGCTATCATCTATCTATACACTGAAACTCCGTGATTTCTTCCATTTTGCTAGCTAATTCACTTTTACATTCACTCAAAACATTTAAAACATTTAAAACCTCCTTAAAACATTTGGACATTTTTATGTACACATTTTTTCATATAATCCTCCCCCCCCCCCGTACTAGGGGTCTGAAGCACGTTCGAGGACCAGACCCAACGGGTCTGCACTTGGTCTAGTATACTTTTAAAACTGTGTTTGTGTGTAGATTTTGAATAACCTACCCCTCTCCCCCCACACTCTCGTCCTCCCCCCCCCCCCTCCCCCTCCTCCCCCTCCCCCCCCCCCCCCCCCCCTCCTCCCCCCCCCTCCTCCTCCCCCCCCTCACCCCTCCCCCTCCACCCCTCCCCCTCTCACCCCTCCCCCCCACCCCTCCCCCCCTCTCACCCCTCCCCCTCTCACCCCCCCCCTCTCACCCTTCCCCCTCTCACCCTCCCCCTCTCACCCCTCCCCCCCCTCACCCCTCCCCCTCTCACCCCTCCCCCCTCTCACCCCCCCCCTCTCACCCCTCTCACCCCTTCCACCCCTCTCACCCCTCACACCCCTCCCCCTTCTCACCCCTAACTCAAATCTCACTGTACCAATTGGTACATGTGACAATAAAGCAGAATCGAATGCAACATCTAGCATTGCTGCACAACATGTACCTCTTTGCAGCTGCTTGATACAACATTGTCTGATTGAACCTTTCACAGAGATGGTGCCACCCATCAACCAGATCAGTCACGATCAGAAAATAACATGCCCAAAAAACGTTGGTTAAGTGCATTTTTAATATTTGAGAGGTTAGTTTTTCATAACGGGTTGATCTTGTTTGCACAGTCAACAACTGAAAGATATTGTGAAAATCAAAATTTTGTGTATATCAATTTTGTCCTAACAGGATTGTGCAACATTATTTATGCCTGTAATTTTGTTTGCTAGCTGACAAAACTTGGGTGAAGTCCAACTCCGCACAGAAAGCAGGCTCCCAAACTAACCTGTCAACACACCCTTTGGATTTGCGCACAGTTGAGAAGAGACCCCCTGGGCTACTTCACTACAAAGCTACATGTGAAAAGCAGGTTGCATCAATTGCAAGGCTGAAAGAACGATTAAAAACAAGTAACCAAAGATGCGAAGCTATTGCAACAGTGGTTCAATATCTTCAAGGCCAGGTGAGGATTGCTTGAACTTTATTTCCGTGGCTACTTCAACATTAACCTTGAGCAAGTTAATAATTTTATCGAAGATAGACACAAAGCTGGAGTAACTCAGCGGGTTGAACAACATCTCTGGAGAAAAGGAATAGGTGACGTTTCGGTCTAGACCCTTCTTCAGACTGAGTCTGTCTTGAGTTCATGCATTCTGCTGATTTACTTGTGTATCAGGATTGGGTTGTCACAAGGAAAGCCAGCTTTTGCATATTACTAATTGGCTGTAGGATGGTGGTGAGTCATCATCTTGAATCACTTTCTTACTAGTGAAAGTTTAGTATTACTAGTGAATCTAGAGTACTACATTGCCGGTTCCCCACAATCAATATCCTTGAGGGGGGTGTTTGTGTGGGGAAAGGTCACCATTGACCGAAAACTCACGAGTGAATCACAAAGGGCAGATCAAAGGCTGCCAGGTTGTGACTTGCCTCTAGCCACCAATCAACATAGTGCACCCTCTTCACATGCCTGGATGAAATCAGTGCCAACACTAGCAAAGCCCAAAATGATGCAGTTAGAAGCATCCTCCTTGATGGGCACCCCATTGACCATCTTAAATATTCATTCCTTCCTTCAACTTTTGAACACAGTGGTTGCAGTATTTGCCATTTGTAAATGTACTGAAGCAGTTCGAACAGATGGAATGACACCCCTTAAACCATGCTCCGATACACAACCAAGTAGTTAGTACAAGGGTAACAAGGACATGGGATACCACTGCTTGCAAATTCAAAGTCATTCAGTTGCCCGACTTGGAAATGTCTTACTGAACTGTCATTTATTTTGTCTAAATCTCTAAAGCCTTGTATTTCCTATCCACAGCACCATGTGAGTGAGTATCTTTAGCAGTAAAGCTGCAGTAGTTGCTGCAAATAGGGAGCTCACCCCTACCTCGAGGGTAACTTTTCATGGACAATAAATGGCTTGGCAGTTCATGCCCTGATCCTGAAAATAAGAACATTTGACCTTGTGATTGAAGGAAGGACATAGAAAAAGTAATTTAAGGTGGTTAGGCTCAAGGTTCTGCCCTGAGCAATGTTTACTATAGATTTTTGAAATGTGCAATTTCAAACTTGGTGGGGGGGGGGGGGAGAATTAGTGTTTCAAACAAGATCATCCATTACGCAATGCATTTTCATTGAAAAGCCTCTGAATTTACATTAAGGTAGTTCAGCAGTCATTTAAATTATTCATTTAAATAATTTATTTAAATAATTGGATCGGGCCCCGATCCAATTCGTCACCATTCCATGTCCCACAAAGACTCTGCTTGACCTGCTGAGTTACTCCAGAATATTGAGATTTTAGTATCTGTAGTTCCTTGTGAATCAATTTAAAGTTCTTATTGGGTTGGGCTTGATCCATACTTCGAGGCCAAGCCATGGCAGGTCCTGCAACCACAGTAGCCTCTCATAACCACTTTTCTGCACAATGTTGGGCAGCTCAATGTTAGTTGTGCAAAATGTTAGTTGTGCAAATGCATCTCATCAGTTTAAATAGTTGGGAAAATATCAGATTTCTATTTCAATGTTTTAAATTAACAAACATTTAAAGAAAACCTTTTGCATTTCTGGTGTGAGCCAAATTACTTTTTTTCGGCTGGTGTAAAGGTAGAGTTAAACGCCCTGGTTTAATTACACATTGCCTTTGATCAGTCACTGCTTTTATTCAAATATTGCTGGGAGGCTGCATTATGACATGCAAATTGTTCAGTTTGCAAACGATTCTCAGGAACAGAACCCTGTCATAACCCAAGGACCTGTCTGCTTCTGATCTGGATTATGTACAACAGACATTTCAAGGCACTGGAATGATGCTACTTAAGAGGCCTCTGGAATTCCCCCAAATGGTAAGGAAAGTGAGGCAAACTACCGCAGTGCCCTTTCCCAGATCATTAACCGAGTTGACAGGAATTTCCACTTGCATGACCATTATCAATCTCTCAAAACACTAATTTCAGACCTCTTCCGTTGACCAATTGTTCATGTTTTAACAGTCAAGGTGATGCTCAAAGCTTGCTTTGTGGGAGGGGTGTGGAGTACAATATTCTTATGGAAATGAGGAATCTCTGACCCATGACCAAGTGAAGGGACATTTAGGTTTATTGTTGCCACATATACTGACGTACAGTGAAATGTTTTATTTTGCATGACACCCAATCAGATCAGTTTATATAATACATGAATACAATCAAATCAACTCTCGGACAAGAGGGAGGGCAAAGAGGAAGAGAGTACAGTATATAGTTGTCTGCAATTTATTGAACCAGTTCCATAAACCTCCAATGTCTGCAATGGGATAGAGGGTACTAACACTAGTACCCTAGCTGGTGGTAGGACTGTTCAGAAGTCTTGTAACAGGGGAAGAAGCTGTTCCTGACTCCAGAGCATGCTTTCAAGCTTCTGCATCTCCTGCCTGATTGGAACGGGGAGAAGGAATGATGGGTAGTACAAGTCTTTGATTCTATTGGTACCAAGGAAGTACAAGTACTTTGTTCCCTGAAAATGTCTCACAGATAGATAGGGTGGTGAAGAAGGCTTTTTGTACGCTGGCATTCATCAGTCAGAGTTTTGAGTCTAGACATTATGTTATAGTTGTACAAGATGTTGGTGAGGTCACATTTGAAGTACTGTATTCAGTTTTGGTCATTCTGCTATGCGAAGAATGTTGTTAAGCTGGAAAGAGTGAAGAGCAGATCTATGAGGATACTAGATACTAGATGCATTTATTTGTCACATGTACCAGTTGGTCCAGTGAAATGTGTGGTCACCACACAGCCATATGAATAATAAAGAGCACAGAACACGATAGATTTTAACACAGACATTCCCACACAGCGGAATCAAAATTTTCCACTGAGGGAAGGCTCCAAAAATGCAGTTATCCTCCTCCGTTGTGCTCCGTTCACCCGTGGTCGGAGGGGCTCCCGAACCCCTCGCAATCACCGCCACAGGCGGCTCGAGGTTCAGGCCCTCTCGCCGGGGTGATGAGACTCCGACGTCCGAACGGGAGAACCACCTCAATAGCTTGGACATCGGAATCAGCCACTTCCTACCGGACGGAGTCCACGGCTCCCGAAGTCCACAGGTTGCGCTGGGCTGAGATTCAACGCTGGCGGCCCTCGGCAAAGGGTCCCAGGACTCCGCGTTGTTGGTCAGTGCTGCCCCCGCTGGGAGCTCTCCAAACCCCAGCTCCAAGATGTTGAGGCAGCAGGCCCAGCACTCCGGAGCTTCAAACGGCGATCCAGGTAGGCATCGCCCGCTCCGCGGTGAATCCAGTGCTCCGCTGCCACCGCTGAAGCTTTGGCCAGTCCCCGGCAGGACAGGCTGCTCCAATCCAGTCGGTAGGCCGCGAGGAGGGAGGGCGAGAACGCAACTCGGAGTATAGTTGCATACTCGCCAGGAAGTGACTGGGAAACGGTTTCCCCCTTACCCTACCCCCCTCCCCCACATAGAAAAACTAAAAAAACCTCCACCACACTTTTAAAACAGACTAAAAAATTTAAAAAAGATAGAAAAACAGACTGACTGTGGGCAGAGGCCACCATCAACGCCCCGCCCCTAGTGGCACAGGACTCCAGGGCCAGAGTAAAGGTGGAAGGTTGGGCAAGCTAGGACTTCATACCTGGTAGAGCAGGAGAGGGGCGATCTTCCACAAGTGTATAAAATCACGAGGGGAATAGGTCGGAAGAATGAAGCTTATTTTATCCATGCTGGGGAAATCAAGAAACTGAAGACATTGTTTAAGCTGAGGGGAAAGATTTAGTATGAATTCAAATGGCAACTTTTTCACGCAGGATGGAAGGTGCATGGAATGAGCTAGATTATTGTCCAAACACCGTGACACATTTTTTGATCTTTCATGTACATCATCTCATTTATCCAACTGACATCAGTAGTATCATCAGCGAACTTGATGACCGAGTTGGTAGTGTTCTTGGCCATACACTGTCGTTGGGAGTAGAGCACGATCTTCCCAAGGAGCACCAGTGTTGAAGGTCACAGTGGAGGAAACGTTATCACCAATTCTAACTGACTGAGGTCGGGTCTGGACCCAACACGTCATCCATTCCTTCTGTCCAGAGATGCTGCCTGAATTACTCCAACAATTTGTCTATCTTCGGTTTAAACCAGCACTTGCAGTCCCTTCCTACACACATTGTCTTTCCTTGGTAAACCAGCATTTGTAGTTTCCCCATTTCTATCAATGTGTAGTAACATGTAGTAGTAATGTGTTGAAGGCTGAGCTGTAATCCCCGTTATCAATGAGTAGCGTTATGACTTGGGTGTTTTGTCAAGGTATCCAGAGCTGAATGTAGTGCAAGAGAGAGTATCCTTTGTAGAACCATCTTTGTTTGGTGTGGAATACCTTATCCAAGCTTAGTGGGAAGTCTGGTGTACTGGAATGTGACCACCAGTGCAATCTATACTTGTTCCTTTAAGACTTTAGTCCTTCAATGAGTAGTAGGCCTTTATCTTGCCGGAAAAGGCAACAAATAAATGCTTCATTGTCAAGTACTAACATTTCTCCAACCTACAGTATGTATGGCATATGCGAAATGGAAGTATACGTACCTCCTTTGCACACAGCTGAAACTAACTGGTCATGGTCTATCTTGAGTAGGATCTTGCACGTTGCCTTTTTTCTCTGAACAATTCAAATCGAGTTATTTTGCATCAAACAAAATAAAAGCAGTAAATTTGCTGTAGTGTGAGCATCAGAGTTACCACCAATAGTGTATGTGATTTAGACACACTGCTCGAGTAACTCAGCGGATCAGGCAGCATCTCTGGGGAGAAGGAATGAGTGACGTTTTGGGTCGAGACCCTTCAGACTGATGTCAGGGGAGAGGGAGATACATAGATAAGGAAGTGTAAGGTGCAGCAGTAGAAATCAGAGGGGGAGCAGCGATAGAGGTTGCCAGCACCTGCAGTTCCTTCCTACACAGTGTATGCGATTTACTGGGCAAGGAGTAAAGTGAGAAATGCATGTTTGGCCAATGAAAGACAAAGGTTGATTAGCATTGCGTAAATTACCACTTATTTTAAAGGTCGTATTAATTACTAAATTACACTGTAGGAAATCACAATGTGCAAATTGCTAAGTTCTGAGATTGGGGCAATGAAGGGAGGTGCCACGAATGTAAAGCAAACTGAAACCACCAAGAAAATTCAAAATATGCACCATGGCCAATTAATTATCGTTTATGGCTGGTGAAATGCGTGTACAATATTGCAGATGGAGATTGGAGGTGAGCTGTCAAGTGAATTGTTAGTAATAGCATTATAGAACCGTAACTTTCAACACATCTTCACCCTGGTACACACCTGCACTTCGTAAACTGAAACAGACTGGTCGCCGACTTGAACGACTCACAAAGAAATCATCTCTAACAGTCCACCTTGAAGCTTACAAACTCCACCTCACTGACTACAAAGATGCCCTCATTGCTGCAAAATTTGCCTATCTCTTTTCCATATTCACCGATCCCTGCCTAAACCACAGAACCCTCTTCTCCACAGTGGGCAACTTCCTCAAGCCTCGAGCCAACACTCTCCCTACCTCTACTCCGGATCTCTATAACTCATTCCTCCACTTTTTCACTGATAAAATCAGCACCATCTATCAATCTTTATCCCCTGTACCAGACTCCCCAGCATCTACTCCACCACCTACCAAGGCCCCTCCTTTCAACATCTCCACTGACCTCCTTACCCCTCCTCCACACTGCTTCCTCTCCCAGTTTGACATGGTCACCCCTATTGAAATCTCCAAACTCATCGGCTCTTCCAAACCCACTACCTGCTCCCTCAACCCTCTCCCCACTCCCCTGCTGAAGTTCTTCCTCCCCGTTCTCTGCCCCTACCTCACTAATCTCTTCAACTCCTCATTGTCCCAAGGAATTGTCCCCTCCGCTTTCAAAACTGCTGCTGTTACACCAATCTTAAAGAAACCTGGTTTTGATCCCTCCTCTCTCATTAACTACCGCCCAATCTCAAACCTCCCCTTTCTTTCAAAAAACCCTGGAGCGTATCGTCGCGTCACAACTTCATTCCCACCTCCTTGCGTATAACCTACTTGAACCCCTCCAATCTGGCTTTCGCCCCCTCCATAGCACATAAACTGCTCTCCTCAAAGTCCTCAACGACCTCCTCACCTCTGCTGACACTGGTCCCCTCAACATCCTCATCCTCCTCGACCTGAACGCAGCCTTCGATACAGTGAACCATAACATCCTGCTCACCAGACTCAAAGACGTCGGCATTGAAGGCTCTGCACTCAGCTGGCTCCGTTCCTACCTTTCCAACAGATCCCACTTCATCTCTCTCCACAACCACAGCTCTGCTACAGCCACAGTCACTCAAGGCATTCCCCAAGGCTCCGTACTCGGCCCCCTCCTCTTCATCATCTACATCCTCCCCCTTGGTCAGATACTCCGCCACTTCAACCTGGACTTCCACTGTTACGCTGACAACACCCAGATCTACCTCGGCACCAAATCCCCCCACAACCCCTCCCTCCCTCCCCCCCCCCCCCCCCCCCCCCAGATTCAGATTCAATTTTAATTGTCATTGTCAGTGTACAGTACAGAGACAACGAAATGCATTATCATTTCCCTCCCATATCAATTCCTGTTTGTCAGCTATAAAAACCTGGATGCAACATAATTTCCTCAAACTCAACAGCGATAAGACAGAATTCCTCCTCATAGGCTCCAAAGCCACACTCAGCAAAATCAATAACCCCACTCTCACCATCGACGGCACCACTGTCTCCCCATCTCCCCAGGCCCGCAACCTTGGCGTGATCTTTGATTCCACCCTCTCCCTTGAGCCTCACATCCGCCATGTCATTAAAACCTCCTTCTTTCATCTCCGCAACATCGCCAAACTCAGACCCTCTCTCACACCTCCCGCTGCTGAAAGACTCATCCATGTCTTCATCTCCTCCCGACTGGACTATTGCAACTCACTTTTCCTTGGCATCAGCTCCACCTACATCAACCGACTCCAACTGGTCCAGAACGCAGCCGCCTGACTCATCACCCACACCAAATCCTGGCATCGCATCACTCCAGTCCTCAAACAACTTCACTGGCAACTTCACCAGAACAACTACAAAATCCTGATCCTCCACGATCTGGCCCCCCCATGGATATGCAGCGAATGGAGGGATATGAATTATGACAGCCAAATAAGAGATGGTCTTGGCATCATGTTTGGCACAGACATTGTGGGCTAAAGGGCCTATTCTCTTGCTGCACTGTTCTACGTTCTGTTTTGGTCGCAGGAGGGGGGTCTTGCCAGTGATTGCAAGGTGGCAGGTCTAAATACAAGATGCAGATTGAGAAATAATGCTGAATTTGTAGCCAGGTAAATGTAGTTTTGATGTCCCTTGCTTATGTACGTAGCCATATAGTTGAGATTTTGCTGGGAACTCCAAACCTTTCATGTATATAGTTGCAAAGAAATATAGAATATAGGTGCAGGAGTAGGCCATTCAATACAAGCCAGCAGCGCCATTCAATACAATCATGGCTGATCATCCAAAATCAGTACCCAGTTCCTGCTTTCTTCCCATATCCCTTGATTATGTTTGCCCCAAGAGCTATATCTAATTCTCTCTTAAACATCCAGTGAATTGGCCTCCACTGCCTTCCGTGGCAGAGAATTCCACGGATTCACAACTCCCTGGGTGAAAATGTTTTTCCTCATCTCAGTCCTAATACCCCTTATTCTAATTCCCCCCCAACATCGATAACATTTTTCCTGCATCTAGCCTGTCCAATCCCTTAAGAATTTATGTTTCTATAAGATACCCTCTCATCCTTCTAAATTCCAGTGAATATAAGCCGAGTTGAGCCGTTCTTTCATCATATCAGTCCCGCCATCCCGGGAATTAGCCTGATGAACCTGCGTTGCACTCAATAGCAAGAAACCCCCTTCCTCAAATTAGGAGACCAAAACTGCACACAATACTCCCGGTGTGGTCTCACCAGGGCCCTGCACAACAGCAGTAGGACCTCCTTGCTCCTATACTCAAATCAAATAATTCAGGAATATTAGAATGGAACATTCCTGAGCCATTTAAAAGGATTTCATGGAATGATATTCCACACGATTTGGGACAGAATGCATTGGCTAATCAGCAGATCGATTCATCTTGTCATGTTCTGTGCTCTTATTCCCCTTTAACTATTTTCTTCCACGTTGAAGCAAGTGAACGTGCATTTTTCCTTATTTTTATTGACAAACTGAGCCAACAGCAAAGCAATATAATTACGTTAACATTGGGTTCAAATTTTGTACGATTGGAAGCAATTGACGCTGGGAATTTTTATTTCTGAACCAGATCAGACCAAAGAACAAATTGTATGAAGTTGGGTGGCAGGTCAAAAATTAGACAAAAAGCAAAAATGAAAAAATAGCTAAGATCGTAGTGAAGAAAAAATGGTTCAAAAACAGCTAGTCAGAAATATCAAAATCTGTTTTCAGATATTTTCAAAGTTAACAACATGCAGATAGGTTATGTGATTGGGAGAGGTGGGGGGGGGGGGGGGGTGTGGATGGGGTGGTGAAGTCTTGAGAACTGAGAAAAAGGTGACACATTGTTTGCATCAGTTTTTGCCGTATAAATGACAATCCAAGCAACAGTAAATCAGCAACTGCGAGGGAGGAATTTGTAGAAAATTCCAATCACCAATGTCGAGGTGCAACCCATAACAGTCTCCAGGACCTGATGGATGTCACCTTGGGTAGTAAAAGTTGTGGCAAGTGAGAGATAATTACAAGTTCTTAACTATAGTTACTTTTGTTCAACATTTTGCAAATATACGTTTACTCAAAGGGAAGGAGTGCAGAAATCTACAGAATGTTCATTGGGAAAGTATTCAAATCTATTGTCGATAGCAGGACTAAAATGCAAGGGAATTGGGTAATGTCAATGGTTTTTATGACCGATAATGTTTGATCAACATTGATTTTAAAGGAAGATTTGCGATAGACAAAGGATATAAACCAGTTTGTTTAAAGGTGTTAAATTTCATCTCTTGCACATGTCTATTTCTTAAGTTTGTGATTCTAAAATCTGTTAGTAACCGCATCAGATTTTGATATTTGCACTGCCAGGTAAATTATAATTTATTTAAACAGTCTTTACTTACAGGAACAGTTGTCGTAACACTGATTTCTGGGGAAATTGCTGAGTGCTTTGTCTAATTTTGGGCAAGGGGAGACAAACAACTGTCACTTAGCAAGAGAAAATTTGATGGTATGAAACAGTAGCTTCCAAAAGTTGATGGTATAGATTGTTTGCAGGCAACAAGATGTCCAGAAAGTGGGATGTTCTTAGTGTGATCATCATCATTCTTTATTGTCATCATGCAAAGCAACAAATTGTACAGTGCAAAATGAGAAGACGTTTCTCAGGGAATACCAGAGCATCGCACATAAAAACTTAAACATTTCACACATAAATAGAAACAATCCAGTTCCTGATAAAAAACAGTACGAATAGTTTAAAAAAAGTGCAGGTAAAAAAGCAACATTAAAATACAATTTTAAAAAGTCGTAAAATGTCCAGGGCAGCTGATTTAAGTGACCTGAGCCAGTGCCAGAGTTATTACTCAGTGCCAGTTATTAAATTGTCAGTGCAAAAGCAGCAGAATCAGGTGGAGTGACTGTTTAGCAGCCTCACAGGCTGTGGAAGGAAGCAGTTTAGCAGTCTGGTTGTCCGGGCTTTGATGCTGCGGTATCTCTTGCCTGATGGCAGGAGATCTAGATGTGTGTGGAGGGGGTGCAGCCTGTCCTTTGCTATGCTCCGTGCTTTTTTCAGGCAGCGGCTCTGGAACAGTTCTTGTACCGAGGGTAGCAAGACACCAATGATCCTCTCTGCTCCCCTCACAACCCTCTGCAGAGACTTCCTGTCTGAGTAGTTACAGTTGGAGTACCACGTGTTCATGCAGTACGTGAGTACACACTCCACCGTGCCCCTGTAAAAAGTCCTGAGGATGTTGGTGGGGAGTGAGGCCTGTTTGAGTTTCCTCAGGTAGTGCAGTCGCTGATGGGGCCCGTTTGACAATCCCAGTGTTGTTCCTGGACCAGGTGAGACTATTTGTTATTTGCACTCCGAGGAACTTTATGCTCTCCACTCTCTCCACCGTGGTGCCACTGATGTTGATACTGAGAGATACTGTTCTTACTCCATTGAAGGGCATGGCAGATGGGAGAAAGGAGGCCTGGATGACCAGAGAAATTGAGTCTGGTCAGGAAAAAGGTGTTGGTCAGGTATACGCAGCTGGAATCAAGTGTATCAGAGTATGAGAGATTGACGAGCATACTTAAGAAGGAAATGAGGACAATAAGGGGACATGAAAAAGCTTTGGCAAGTAAGATCAAAGAAAATCCAAAGAGATTTAACTATATTAAGAAGAAAGGGTAAACTGGAGAGAGAATGTCCCTCAAACCAGCATGATCATCTGTGTGGAACTGCAGGAGATTCCACATGTAAGATGTCCTCAATATATATTTCTCCTATTCGACATGGGACAGTTCATGGATGTGTCTTGGAGACTGTCTTATTTACAGTCGGAGGTGCTGGATGTCCGAAGATGAAGATTAATCTCCTGGGCCTGATTAGATATATCCGAGGATGTTAGAGTAGAAATTACTGGCTGTGATATCTGAATCATCAGTAGACACGGGTGAGATGCTGGAAGACTGGAGCTAATGTTGTGCCTCTGTTTAAGAAGGACTGCACAGGAAAAACTTGAACTATATGGCTAGTCATTCTAAGATCTGTGATAGGAAAATTACTGGAGAAGACTGAGGGGTAAGATAAACATGCATTAGGTTAGAAAAGGATTGATTGAGGGCAGTCGGCATGGATTTGTATGTGGGAGATCATGTCTCAAATTTTCAAGTAATAAAGTAGTTTGACACGGATAGATGTTGACAGTCTGCATGGACTGCAGCAATTTATTTACGACACCATGGTAGTGTGCTCTGAAAGTTTCGATCACATGGGATCCATGGAGAGCTAGCTAATAGGATGCAGATACAGAAATGGCCTCATGGAAGGAAGCAGAGGGTCGTGGTGAAAGGTTGTTTTTTTCAGGCTAGGTCTGTGATTAGCAGTGTACCTTGGGGATCTACATCAAAAACTTAGATGAGAATATATAAAACATAATTAAGATTGTAGGTGACCATGATGGTAGTAGTTATCAAGGAAAACAGTGCGAACTTGATCAGCTCCACCATCAATAGTGTCACCTCCCTCAAAAGGGTGACCATATTCCCGAATCAGAAGCCATGGATGAACAGCGAGGTCAGGCTACTGCTGAAAGCACGGGACACCGCTTTCAGGTCAGGCGATGCTCAAACCTACAGTTCATCCAGGGCTAACCTGAAGAGGGGCATCAAGAAGGCCAAGCACTGCCATAAGCTCAGGATTGAGGAGCACTTCAACCACAACTCTGACCCCCGACGCATGTGGCAAGGCATCCAGGCCATCACGGACTACAGACCCACCAACACCACCTCCACATCCAGCGACGCCTCCTTCCTTGAGGAGCTTAATCACTTCTATGGCCGCTTCAACGGGGACAATCTAGAGACAGCCATCAAGGCTGTGCTACCTGCCGATCACCAACCCCTCGCACTCACCCCCTACGACGTATATGTGGCACTGAGTAGGACTAATGCACGTAAGGCCGCTGGCCCTGACGGCATCCCCAGGCGCGTCCTCAGGGCCTGTGCTGCGCAGCTGACAGACGTCTGGACTGACATCTTCAATCTGTCACTTGCCCAAGCAGTTGTCCCCACGTGCCTTAAAACCACCTCCATCGTGCTGGTGCCAAAACACTCCACTGCGGCAAGCCTCAACGACTTCCGCCCAGTTGCACTTACCCCCATCATCACCAAGTGCTTTGAGAGGCTGGTCCTGGCACACCTCAAAAGCTGCCTACCCCCCACACTGGATCCCTATCAGTTTGCCTACCACAAGAATAGGAGTACGGAGGATGCCATCTCAACGACACTTCACTCCGCCCTCTCCCACCTCGACAACAGAGACACTTACGTAAGAATGCTGTTCATCGATTACAGCTCAGCATTCAACACCATTATACCCTCTGAACTGATCACCAAACTCGGTAACCTGGGCATCGACCCCTCCCTCTGCAACTGGATACTGGACTTTCTAACCAACAGACCCCAGTCTGTTAGGTTAGACAAGCACACCTCTTCAACCCTCACCCTGAACACCGGCGTTCCTCAGGGCTGTGTGCTGAGCCCTCTCCTCTACTCCCTCTTCACCTACGACTGCACACCTGTACATGGTACTAACACCATCATCAAGTATGCAGATGATACAACGGTGATTGGCCTCATCAGCAACAACGATGAATCGGCCTATAGGGAGGAGGTCCAGCTCCTAGCAGCATGGTGCGCTGACAACAACCTGGCCCTTAACTCCAAGAAGACCAAGGAGCTCATTGTAGACTTCAGGAAGTCTAGGGGCGGCAAGCACACCCCCATCCACATCAACGGGATGAAGGTGGAACATGTCAACATCTCTGATGACCTCTCTTGGACCCACAATACCTCAACTCTGGTCAAGAAGGCTCACCAGCGTCTCTTCTTCCTGAGGAGACTGAAGAAGGTTCATCCGTCTCCTCAGATCCTGGTGAACTTCTACCGCTGCACCATCGAGAGCATCCTTACCAACTGTATCACAGTATGGTATGGCAACTGCTCTGTCTCCGACCGGAAAGCACTGCAGAGGGTGGTGAAAATTGCCCAACGCATCACCGGTTCCTCGCTCCCCTCCATTGAGTCTGTCCAAAGCAAGCGCTGTCTGCGAAGGGTGCACAGCATCTGGTTTAACCCCGTAAGGACTGCTCTCAAGCCTGGACCAGAAGATCCGGGACATCCCCCGGGGGACACTCCTCCCACGGAAAAATACACTGTCTGTATACATGTAAATAGATTTTTCATTGAAACATATTCTATGTCGCTCTTCCAGCTAACTGCATTTCGTTGTCTCTGTATTGGTACACTGACAATGACATTTAAAGTTGAATCTGAATCAAGGACTGCTCTCACCCCAACCATGGACAGTTTACCCTCCTACCATCCGGGAGCCTCTACACGTCTCTCCGCTGCCGGACCAGCAGGTCCAGGAACAGCTTCTTCCCTGCGGCTGTCACACTACTCAACAACGTACCCTCCCCCCCAATATACCTCCCCTTCTCTTTGACTGCCAATCCGGACCCCCCCCCCCCCCCCCCCCCCCCCCCCCCCCCCCCCGGGCACTCTTCCCACAGGAAAATACACTATATCTGTACACATGTAAATAGATTTATTTATTGAAATCATATTCTATGTCGCTCTTCCAGGGAGATGCTAACTGCATTCCATTGTCTGTATTGTACACTGACAATGACAATTAAAGTTGAATCTGAATCTGAATCTGAGCTGGTCAAGTGAACTGAGGAATGTCGTGCAGAGAGCAGAGGGTTTGAGGAACACAAGTACATGGTTCCTTGAACGGGCTATCACAGTAGATAGGGTAGTAAAGGATATGAGTATATCTCCTATATTTACCAAGGAGAAGGACAGGAGGATGGTGGATCTTGGGGCAATCAATGGAAGTGACTTGAGAGCAGTCAGTGTTACAGTCAAAGAGGCGCTGAAGGTACTATTGTGTTTAGATGGACAAGGGTGATTCAGGGCAGTCAACATGGTTTTGTACGTGGAGGCCATATCTTACATCTGAGTTTTTTGATGACTGGACCAAAAAGGTTGCTGAGGGCAGAGCTGTAGATATTGTATATTTGTACTTCAGCAAAGCTTTTGACACGGTTCCGCATGGTCGGTGGCTGTGGAAGGTTGGATCGCATGGGATCCAAGGAGAGATAGCTGAATGGATATAAACTTGGCTTTATGGAAGGAAGCAGAGGGTGTTGGTGGATCGTTGCTTCTTGGACTGAAGGCCTGTGACTAGTGGTGTGCCTCAGGGTTCGATGCTGGGTCCGTTACTGTTTGTCACCTATTTCAAAGATTTACATGAAAACATTAATGGCAAGATTAGCACGTTTGCTGATGATACAAAAGTGGGTGGTTTTGCAGATCGTGAAGATGGTTGTGAAAAATTGCAGCAGGATTTTGATCAATTGGCCGGGTGGGCTGAGGGATGGTTGATGGAATTTAATGCAGAGAAATGTGAGGTGTTGCATTTTGGGAAGTTTAACATAGGCCGGACCTACACAGGGAATGGTAGGGCTCTGAGAAGTGTTGTAGAGCAGTGGGATTCAGGCCTTTGTGTATTAATTGGTAGATTATGGAGATGGTTACAGGAGTGTGGGGAGAAAACAATGGGCATGGGTATCCAATGTAAAGTATTCATTGGTTCATTATTTATCTTTTAAAATTTGTTGAAGAAGTTTGTCTCGACACATTAAGGTAATGTTTCAAGATGGAGCCCATTAATATTATTAGAAAAATTATGACAATGACTTGGGTGCAGTAGAGGAACTGGGCGACAATAAAATGTGCCATGTCATTGCTTGTACTTCAGACTGAAACGTAACCTTGCACAAAGCTCCTGGTAATGCAGGCTGGTGTTGGTAGCTGCTGATTAGATTGCAGGTTCTGCTGCTGGAGGCAATAAATTACATTCAATTAATTAAATTAAATTTAACCAATTTGAATAGTTTGACCATAAATTTGGAGTTTAAGTCTTTAAATGTGGATAATTTCAGATCAGATGTATTCATTCTTCAAGGAATTGTGTACTATACAATCAAGTCTGCTTGTGACATTGTCAATGCCTCCAGTTTGTGTTTTGCCCGTTTGCTGGAATTATTACTTTAAAGCACTCTTTTTTTTCATAATTTTAGTCTGAATTAACAGTTTACATGGAGCTATTTTTTAAATGAGCTGCTATTGCAAGTATCTACAAACCTTTGCATTTACATGGCTTGCTCTTGAAAATATACTATTCTCAGCATTTAACATTTTTAAATTTGAGCTGTCATGCTGCAGTCAGTTCAGCTACGATCCAAAGTACTTTGTGCCCAATGAGCTACAAAAAGACAAGCTTAATTTTGAACATGCGTTTTGCATATATGTGAGTAATATTTGTAAGCTTTTCACCACGTTTCTCCTGTCAGTATGGCAATATCAACACTGATAGTAATTACCTTATTCTCCAGTGTACATTCATATAGGTGCATTTAATCTTTTGCACTTTAAGAATCCTGCTCTGGGATTACCTTGGGCTGTATTTGAGTTACTTTGATGTATGCTTCTGAAATACTTTCAATATTTCATTATATAGGTGCTGAATTACAAATCAGCCCGACTTACTGTAATATGAAACTCTCTAGTTACATTTCAGCAGACCTTCTGTTTTCCAGCTTTTTCGACTTTCTGGTACTTGATAGCATTGCATATTAAGATGAGATATCAGAATAGTCCATTATTGTATTAGGTGGAAGATCAATGCGCGTTGCAGTGCCAAGCTTCAACTGCTGACATACGATGAAATGAATATTGATCAGCTTCTTACCGCCCCCTCGCTACCACTCCCCTTGTCTCCAGTTTACAGACAGGGCTGTGCCTCTTTTAATGAGTGCTTCCCAGTGCTTTCTTATGCAGCTGTTTTTTTTTTCAGGGCACAGTACTGCAGGAAATATGGTACATATACTGCACTGAAAGTTAGCTTGGAAGGCAAGGGTCAATGGATCTTTTCCTACAAGCATTTTAAATGTAGAAAGACCAGTTTGGGTTGTGGCGTGGCCACCTGTGCTCCACACAAACAGCCGGATAAAGAGAATGGGCTGCAACAGCAGCAAAATGTGCCTCTACGGTCCTTGCACTGGAAATAGGGTAACTGATGCATCCTTTCTTGATTTGCTGACTGGGAATGAAAGCGGTTGCTAGCTGGCGCTAGTAGTTTCAACCAATTCCTTTGTTTCCAGCTGTTCTTCGCTGTCGGTTGTTCCTCCTCTTTGCTGAACAATTGGTGCATTAGGGAGTCAGATTAAGCAGAGTGCTCAGAACATCATCTTGCTTTTAATAGCTGCATCCTGACTCTATGCTTTTGGGATTAAAAAGGCTCAGTCAATTTCCTCAGTTATTGATTTGCTGGTGAATTGGATGTCGCTTGATTGTGTCTAGGATACTAAAGGTAATGCAAGGTCTGCCTGTTTTTCTTTATAAGATTATGTAAAATTGTGCACTTCAATATTTTGGTTTTTGCTTATGTTGAAGATAGAAGTATTTACTGGATCAATTTACAGCCATACTTGTTTAATATAAATTTAAATCTGTGTTGGAAATGCTAAATTGTGTTGTACTTGGTTAATATGCAATGTAAATTATATTGTAATGGCAGTTAATACAGTTGAAATGCTGATCTCCAAGATTTTTGCATAATTTGCTCATTTAAAACCTTTAAACAAATTATACTGTTCATTAGTACACCGACTGACCTAGTTGAGTTTGGAAATGCACATCAAAAGTTACGGGATTGTTTTTTCCTCCAGGTGAACTTATTTAGCTTTGAGGCTTTGTCTAGAAGGCACATGTTAGTTTGGCCCTTTGTACATGTTTCTATTGATAATTTTTCAGAACCACTTTTGGTGTTTTTGTCATTTGGATGAATTTCAGTTTCCACCATTGGAAACTGAAGTCCAAATTTGAGACGGTAACGTGAATCAATAAAATCATGGGAGACCCCTTCCACCCATGCAACGGACTGTTCCAGCTGCTACGGTCAGGCAAACGCCTCCGTTGCCATGCTGTGAGAACGGAGAGGTTGAGAAGGAGTTTCTTCCCAGAGGCCATTCGGACTGTAAATCTCACCAGGGACTAACTTTACTGAACGTTTTTCCTTCCAATATTTATATATATATATATATGTAAAAGAATATGTGTGTGTCTATGATTGTGTTTATAGTTTGCTTGGTTGTTTGTTTGTTTGTCTTTTTGCACAAAGTCCGCGAGCATTGCCACTTTTCATTTCACTGCACATCTCGTATGTGTATGTGACTAATAAACTTGACTTGACTTGAGTTGATGTACTAAATATATTTCTGTGGTAACAATGTATTTTTCTTCTCAGAAGGAGGAAGTGGACAAACAACGCAAGGGGTTGTCTCAGGAGTTGCTCGCTTTGCATTCTGAACTTGGTAAGAAATGCATAAATTGATATTGTACTTCGAGTTTGAAAATGTAAATGATGCAATCCATATACAAGTTTCTACAACTAGTTCGTCCTTGGTAACTGAAAGTTATTCGATTCTATATTTCACTGGAGTCTGATGGCTTGACTACTAATGGAATTTCTCCCACTTGGTGCAGCAGGAGTTGCCAATGTTTCTTCTGTTGCATTTCCAGAATGCAAACTCTCAAGTTCGGATCAAAAAATATACTTGACTCTTTACTTTGATTTAAATTATTCAGAATGAAATGGTTAATTTTTTTGGGGGTGTTTAAATTTCTAAGTATTGTAACTATCAAAAGTTTGTGCATTTACCTGCTTTGTACACATGGAAACTTGGATAAAAAAAGATAACCCAGAATTTAAGTTATGAAGAATTCAAATAATTCCTAAATTGTGTTAGCCTTAATCATTGTACACATCAAATTTAAGCAGAAATTGTGTGCAATTTGACATGTATTCACTTGATGCAGGCCAATTGACCAAGCAGAAAAACATTGAATTCAGAATGCACTAGTCACTTTCTGACTTGAGGCACCAGAATTTTTCCCATTATATAATTACCATGCTTGTCATTGATGTGGATTGAAAATTGAAATGGATTTCTAGCTTCCAGTGCTCTGAAATAAGATGCTCACTAAATAATAGTCATGCCTTCAAAATTACTCGGGTAGGTTTAACAGTTTAACCTGCTGAGTTGTTCCAGTAAGATATTTGTTTGCTTTGATATGACTTGTTATGAACCAAACAGATTTCTGGTTCTGACTACCAGTTGTGGCAAGCTTTAAAAGAGCTTGTGTTATGAATCAATTGAAGAGGAATTTGGGAGTAAACTTGCTTTCATCATTCTGGGCTATTTTGTTTGTAGGTGGCTCAACATGGCTAAATCAAAATTTCTGGGTTTTACATATTTTTTCATTCATAGCCTTGCAGAAGCCTGTGTTGGGAAGGAACCGACTTGAGTTTAATTCCAGACAGCACCTTAAGACAGTAGTGGTTCAGTATTTAAGATTAATGTCGCAAGAATGTTATTTGAACTGGTTATTGATACCTGGAATGATGTTTGGTGTCACATTGTTTGAGCACTCATTGAGTGAGTAAGACAATTATTTTGACCCCATTGGTGGCCCTGCATGGGTTGATAAATGTATTTCACATGATCCAAACCCGTGCCAATGCTTAATATTGGCATCTCTAATTCCTGTAATTAAGGAGATTCAACTTTGGTTAAAATGGATGCTGAAGGATTGTTTTCTTTATCTTTAACCGTGATTGCTAAGACAGCAGTTTAAGATAAATCTGAGCACATGGTGTGGAAACCCATTCATCAATGCTCATGCGGGGCAAAATGGAGTATTTAATGACACTTCCATTTCTCCACGCTCCACCCATAGCTATTTGGTTTCTGTTTTTTTGATTTAATGATTTAATGTGAGGGTTTAATGATTATCCAGGTACTAATTAAGGGTTTAATGATTATCCAGGTTCTGCCTCCGCCCTGTTCATTCTGTAAATTCTTGATTTGCTACTCATAGTAGCAGAAAAATGTCTTCTATAAACCCTTCCAAATTGTAACTTACCACTGACCCAAGAGAAATGGGATCTTCCATTTCCCCCCAACTTTGAATTTTACACAGTAGAAACAAGGAACTGCAGATGCTGGCTTACAATTTAAAAAAAAAACAGTGCTGGAGCAACTCGGTGGGTCAGGCAGCATCCCTGAAGAACATGTGTTGATGACGTTTCAGTTCAGAGTCCTTCCTCACGACCCGAAATGTCATCTATCCATATTCTCCAGGGATGCTGCCTGACACATTCTCATCGCCACACTGAGATGAGAAGGAATTTCTTTAGTCGGAGTGTGATAAATCTGTGGAATGTTTTGCCACAGAAGGCTGTGGAGGCCAAGTCAATGGACATTTCTAAGGCTGAGATAGATAGATTATTGATTACTATGGGTGTCAGGGGTTATGGGGAGAAGGCCAGAGAATTGGGTTGCTGACCTTCCTGAATTGAGGGAGAGATAGATCAGCCGGGAGCGAATGACGGAGTACAATTGATGGGCCAAATGACCTAATTCTGCTCCAATTCCTTATGATCTTATGACTTTGTGACAAATGTTACACACTTCCATCAAGATGTTTCTCACACCCAACCTCAACTAAATCCACAGCAATCTTTCATTCCAACTGCAGTTCTCTGCTCCTGTTCTGGTCAAATTATATTCCTGTTGTGTGGGCACCAGAATTGCATGTGGGATACAAGCTGTGCTACCTCGTATTACCTGCTTCCTGACGGAATTTAAGGACAATTTAGATGCATTAAAAAACAAGGGGCTTCGTCCTGCAGAATGCCGCTCCACTCAATTTGCTGGTGGTTTAATTTCCTGTTCAATCTGATGAGATTGTTGGCTATTTTCCCAAACGTCCATGTAAATTGCATCAATAGCTGAGCTCATCATTGTGTTAGTCTAAGTGCACATTGCGCAGTGACAATGCATTCCACTGCTCCATTTAAAAAATCTTGTTCTGCTGGTATTACTGCCTCGCCTGAAATTACTGAGCCAGCCCTTTTTAACAGTCGTAAATCAAATTTTCCATTCTTCAGCCAACACATCTGTACCCAGACATTGGAAAATGATTGGAGTCCACTGTATTTCCTCCCTTTTAGAAACCCCTACATACATGTTGTCTGAAGGAAGATGCTGAATATTTCCAGCATTTTGCAGTAGAGCAAGAGATGTTTGGATTGATGGCCATTTCCCAAAACTTGCTGATATTCACTTTCCTGGTGCCCTTTTTGACCCAGGCTGTGACTGGAGAACAATACAGAGCTGAAATATTTAGGGTTTTTTTGTATCCTTTGTTCTCTAAAAAACATCCACATTACACAGCAAGTGCATGTAGTCCCCACTCCATATGACTTAACTCACTTAAATGTTGCTGACCTTCCTGAATTGAATACCATCTATAACCTTGCCATCTATCCAATTTGTACACTTTGTTTCCCTGTCCACCATTTGGGGGTAAATTCAGAGCTATCCATGTCTCTGAGTTGAAGGTAAACAAAAGAGAGCAATGGAATGTATTTTTAATGTCCATCTATTGTTGTATGTCTTGTGCATGAATATGGGTGGTTGCACAAACAATTTATAAATAGTGAGAAATGTATTGTAGGCAAGACCACTGTAGGTGAAGAAGATGCTTCAGTTTTAATGTGACCGCACCAGGTATCCTCAGTGATCTGATGTTGTAATCCACCCTGGCAATTGAGTAATACTTTCCTTTTTCATTCACTGCCCTCTGATGTATTTTGTTTTTTGTTCATTGGTATCTTTTGGATAAAAATGTCTATTACTGTGGATGCCAGTAACATATCAAGTTATGATGGTTTCCAGTCAAGTGGTTGGCAATAGAAAGCCTTCATGATAATGAGCAGCATAGGCATCAGATCATCAGGTTAGCTCTTGGGGCGAAGGAAATCAAGGGATATGTGTGTGTGGGGGGGGGGGGGGGTACTGATTTTGGATGAGCAGCCATGATTATATTGAATGGTGGTGCTGGCTTGAAGGGCTGAATGGCCTACTCTTGCACTAATCTCTATGATATTGGTTTGAGAATTGGCCATCTGTTCAGCAGGAAGCAGTCTTGTATGGACATTTTTAAAGCTGAAAGTGAAGATACTTGATCACGAAGGACTGGGAGGAATATAAAGTGGGATCAGCCATAATCTTGGTAATGGTAGAGCGGTCTCGAGGGATTAAATGGATCTTGTATACTTAGTACACTAACCTGTCTCCGGGATAAGATGGGACTGAGGGCTGTGGAAGTAGAGTAAAGGAAGATTGAGCCAGTGAGATTTATGTTTGGGTAGATGAACTAATCACAGTCAAACCTGGCTCATTATTGAATTTGAAATCTATTTGGTTTACTGAATATTTGATATTTGGAACTTGCATGTCATTTAATACAAGGTGAAATTACAAACACCAATACAATTCAGCGTTCTAGTTCTGCGTCAAACTGTAATTTTATTCCATTAAACATAGTCTATTATTTATATAGGATGATATAGAATGAACTTTCCAAATTTAGGTAACCGCTTTAAACCCCCCCCCCCTCCCCCACTCAGCTGGACTTGTACATATTTCTCCCAACCATCAAAACCCCCTGGCCTGAATCCATCATATCCACATATTATCTGTCACGCTCTGTCTCTTCCAGCTTTCTTCTAACCCACCACTCTCCTCTCCCACCACCAGTGTGAAGAATGGTCCTGACCCAAAATGTCACCCTTCCGTGTTCTACAGAGATGCTGCTTGATCAGCTGAGTTACTCCAACACTGCCCTTTTTTAAAGTAGCTTGAATGCATGACCGTTGTCCTTGAAACTATTTTTGGTATTGGAACAAAGGAGTCTGTTTTTTTAAACTGGAAGTACATTAACTAGCATGAGATTGTCCTGAATAATATAATCAGCTGTGTTGTCATTGGGAGTTATGACTGCAATTTTTATCAGAACCGATTATTATTATTGTGACGAAGCTGCCGTTTCAGACTGCAGCCGACTTCATTGAGTTATTTGATATTAGCTGATATTTAAAAATTTGGGTTGCAGGAAATGGATTTTTGCCTAGTTACCAATGTACAAGTTTATCCCAATGCATTTCGAAGTGTTTGATGCTGTTGTAAAATTAAATCTGCAATCGTAGGTGAGGTTGTGACACTGAAAAATTGCATTTAAAATCTTCGATTACCATTTTAATTGAAACTACTCAGAAAATCGAAAAGCCTCGCTTGTAACCCCATTTTTCATTGGTTCCCGTAATTTACAAAATTTGAAGTCCGCCATAATTGTGTTTCGAGCCTCTGTGGAACTATTGCATAGAAAGTAGAGGATTTGGTTATTTTCCTCTCATCTCCGTTTTGAATGCTTAATGCCTTTTTTGAAAGAGTTCTTTCATTTTCCCTTGTTTCCCCTCTCTACAAAAACAATCCCAGTCTGTTTGGATTTCGTTAAGTCACCAATCGTATTGCAATAGAATGACCTTCAGTTATATCTACTGCCCATTCTTCTATATTCTGGCCAAACTGCAAGGGCGAAATGATCGGTTGAAGTAAACATTTGGATGTCGGGAGAGTGGAAGATTGCTGTGGTTATGATCCTAGCACGGCTGTCAGTGGTGTTGGGTTCGTGCACATGTTTATTTTGCATCTGGTATTTGCTTCTCTGAGACCAGTCCTCCTCTGGAGTCTTTGTCTAGAAAGCTGCCTGCAAATGTATCCGGCTTCATGATCTGGAGGAAGGATAACACTTATTTTGGCCTAAATGGACATGAAGGGCTTAACGCTATGTTCCAATGTAAATTGCTTTAAATCTATATTGACCGGAACAAAATGTATGTGCAGCATGGTATTGCACACGTGGCAGACTGAACTTTAGAGTTCCTTTCTTCAGTTATTTTCTTTTTCCATTAAAGTCTTGCAGGAGCCCCTCTTGTCGTGTTGTGTACAAAATGCAAGAATAAAATATCTGACACATCCAGGTTTTTAATCAAATTGTCTCTAGTTTTTTTTTTTGTCAATTCACACAAGGTGAGTGATGTGCTGCACTCAATGCTTATCTGCTCGTGTTGTGACTTTTCAAAAATCTAGCAGGGGATGCACAAAAACTGATCAAAAAAAAGGCGTTCTCGATTTTAAAGCTGGTATTGATTCATGCATGCATTTGTTCCATTAGCTCAACTAACACAATTTATGCCATGCAGAGACGAGGAATTTGACGTATACCCAGTTAGAGAAGGATCAGGAAGAACTTCAAAAAAAATATGAAGGAGTCCTTCAAAAGCTGTCTGAAGAACATCGGAATGAGCTTAAAGATTTGGAACAGAGACTGGAACAGCTTTTCAATGCAGAGAAGGAGCATTTGGAGCAAAACTTCAAACACGATGTGGAAACTCTGCAAACACACCTGCAAAAGGAGGTCTGATTCTTCAGATGAATTTTAAATTTCTAGGGAAAAAATAGTAATTTGATTCTGCACTGTTTTATTTTGGCATATGGCTTTTTATTTTTTGGGAATTTTTTGGCTAAATGCTTGTATGCATTGAATTGCAATGATTACATTGTAGGAGATGGTGATTTGACATATTACGCCAATACTCACTCTTTGTAAGCTGTAAATTTCCCCTCTTCAGGTATCTAGGCAGTTGCCTATTGAAAATCACAATTAAATTTTCTGAAATGTAGAAACTAGGAACTGCAGATGCTGGTTTACACAAGGACAGAAAGTACTTGAGTAACTCTGGGTCAGGCAACATCTCTGGCCAAGATGGATAGGTGACATTTTGGGTCAGGATCCCTATTGAGACTGTTTGTTGGGAGGGGGTGGAGGAGCAGAAGAAAGCTGGGAGAAAAAATGTAGGACAAAATGTAGAACAAAGTCCAGAGATTAAAGCAGAAGGTGTGAGAGACTGAAGGGTTGCAAATTGAGGCTCGAGGAAAGAAAGAGGGGAGGGACGAAATAGATGGTCCACAGGGAAAAGGGGGGGGGGGGGGGGGGGGGGGGGGGGGGGGGTGAATTGTTAGCTACCTCTAAATTTGTCTCTGTTCAATACCCTGGTAGTATATACTTGTTTCCTTTATCATTATTACAAATTTCCATATCTTTAATTCATTTGTTCCATATCTCTCTATTACTGTACATCTCTCGTTTCCCTTCCCTTGCCTCTCTGTCTGAAGAAGGGTCTCGGCCCGAAACGTCACCTATTCCTTTTCTCCACGAAAGTGGGTGGTTTTGCAGATAGTGAAGATGGCTATGAAAATTTGCAGTTTTGATTGATTGGTCAGGTGGGCTGAGGAGTGGCTGGTGGTGAGGTTACATTTTGGGAAGTCTAACCTGGCCAGGACTCACACAGTGAATGGTAGGGCTCTGGGGAGTGTTGAGCAGGGGGATCTGAGTACAGGTGCATGGTTCCTTGAAGGTGGAGTCACAGGCAAATAGGGTGACACATTGACCTTCAGTCAGAGTGTTGGGAGGTCATGTTGCAGTAGTATAAGATGTTGGTGAGGTGGCATTTAGAGTATTGTGTTCAGTTCTGGGCACTGTGTTAAAAGAAAGATGTCAAAATGGGGTGTAGGAGGGTGAGGAGTGATCTTAGAGATGCATAAAATCATGAGAGGAATAGATCAGGTCCAGTAGAATGCACAGAATCTCTTGCCCAGAGTAGGTGAATCGAGGACCAGAGAACATAGGGTTAAGATGAAGGGGAAAAGATTTAATAGGAATTTGAGGGGTAACATTTTCTCACACATTGTGGTGGGTGTATGGAACAAGCTGCTAGAGGAGGTAGTTGAGGCTAGCACTTTACTAATTTATTGTCATTGTAGTGGTGCATGCTGTGACATTCAGGCGCACTGTCTGAGCGGAGCTCAAATATACAAAATAATAAAAAATAACAATAAAATAACAGCAAAAAAGTGAGGACATTTAAGAAACTGTTATGGAAAGGATATGTTTGGAGGGATGTGGACCAAACGAGGGTAGGTGAGACGAGAGCAGCTGAGACATGTTGGCCGGTGTGGGCAAGTTGGGCCGAAGGGCCTGTTTCCACACTGTATCACTCTATGACTCTAACTCGAGAGGTGCTGTCTGACCCCTGAGTTACTCCAGCATTTTGTGTCTCTACTTGGACACTAATTGTTTACTGTGTTATGAAAATTCTTGAGCAATGTTACTTTGGCTAATTTCTGTTCTGTGTGTGTACAAGTTTCTCTGCAATTAAATGAAAAAGCAACTAATGCTCTGTTCACACGGAACCTGTACATTGACACTTGAGCAATCTTAGTTCTAAAAATTTGATTTTAATTTGAGAACAACTTTTAAGTTGAATTAGCACAATTAAGGACAGTTTAAAAAATAAAAAAGTCTAATATTAGCTAAAATGTAAGCATTGTCGCCAATGCTTTATTGCGAGATTAAATCTTGGGATCCCTAACCCAACCGGAACAGAAATGTAATCATGGAAGTAGAGCAGCTCAAGGTGCTTAGTGCCACATTGAGGGCAGTTGGGCATTCCTTTGCCTGCCATTGACATTTTAGTTTAGTTTATTTTATTTATTGTCACGTGTACTGAGGTACAGTGAAAAGACTTCTGTTTACATGCTGTCCAGTCAACGAAGACTGGGCATGCTTACATCCAAGCCATCAACAGTGCACTGATAGAGGATAAAGGGTACAACATTTACTGCAAGATAGTCTGATTTAAAAATAGTTTAAAGCTCTTCAATGAGGTAGATGGTGGTCGGGACCACACTCCAGCTGATGAGGACCGTTCAGTTACATGATAACAGCTGGTAAAAAACTGTCCCTGAATCTGGAAGTGTGCGTTTTCAAACTTCTGTACCTCGTGACTGTTAGGACGGGAGCAGAGGGTGCAACTGGTTCTTGATTATGCCTGTGGCCTTGCCGAAGCACCATGAAGTGTAGATGGAATCAGTAGAAGAGAGGTTGGTTTGCGTGATTTTGTGGGCGGCGTCCACAACACTCTGTTACTTCTTGCGGTCTTGGATGGAGCTGTTCTCAAACCAGATTATCCCAAATTTTCGTTTTTTCTTGTAAAGGGCATCCTATCTCCGAATGATCATTCAGTTATTGTCAAAACTATTTCCAGCAGTTTGCCATACGCTATTTTGCTTCTACACTTCATACAATAATTGCATTTCAATAATCTTTAGTTGCATCAGAATTGGGAATGTCCTAAAGCTTTAAGTGACTCTCAATTGCTTAATTTCCATGATATGACCATTAATTGATGCCTCTTTTTAGGTTGAAAGCTTATCTTCTGAGCATGAAGCCCATGAAGTAGAACTTGTTGCAACCCATGCAAAGAATCTAGAATCCCTTGAGAAAGCCTATCACCAGTCTTTGGCAGGTAATCAGCATTGAATGTGATCTTTTATCAATGGAATGGCATTGTGAATTGAATAGATGATTTATAAACAGCTGACATATCCCACTCATCAGTGTTATTTTTGATGTAATCTGAAACTTTTGGATTTATTTTTGTATTTCTTTGCAGAACTGACCAGATCACATGAGATGGAACAAACGACATTGGAAGAGAGCTTTACAGAGAGACAATCACTGTTTGAGGTTAGTGTAACAACCTTGCAGGAAAATATGTGGCAAATCAATTCTAAATTAGGAAGATAGTTTTGCCTTAATGTATCAGACACCTGTAGTATTACATTTAGTGCACAGCAGGGACCTGAAATTATTGCCCAAAAGATGGAATAAAGGAAGTCGGTAATATCAAAATGAATGTTGAGCAAATGGATACAAAAATACTGCTGTTGAGCTAATTACTAACTCTCAATGATAGGATAAATTTGAAGCACTTGGTATAATCATGCTAAGTTGAATGAATGAAAACAAATACAAGTTAAAATTGGAGAAATCACTCGTCATGTTCAGATCTCTCGTACACAAAGAACCCTTCCAATTTTTCATCCTTGCTACCTTTCTTGTAACTGATCTCTGCACTCTGCCTTAAAATATGGTATCTAATGTTGACATGAATATTGCAGCTGTATTATGGATTTGGTGACCAATTTCCAAAGTTTATAAAACGACTGCACTTGTATGATATGCAATTTGTGTGCACTTGCCTTGTCCCTTCCAAAGATGTGTTACATTAATACGTAGACAATAGGTGCAGGAGTAGGCCATTTGAGCCAGCACCATTTCATGTGATCATGGCTGATCATCCACAATCCCCCCCCCCCCCCCCCCCCCCCCCCCCCCCCCCCCCCCCCCCCCCCCCCATACCTCTTGATTTTGCTAGTCCTAAGAGCTATATCTAACTCTTTTCAATGCATCCAGTGATTCGGCCTCCACTGCCTTCTGAGGCAGAAAATTCCACAAATCCACTATTCTTTGTATGAATTCTTTTTCCTTTTCTCTGTTCCAAATGGCCTACTCTTTATTCTTAAACTGTGGCCCCTGGTTCTGGACTCCCCCAACATCAGGGACACGTTTCCTGCATCGAGCGTGTCTAATCCCTCAATAATTTAAATGTTTCTATAAGATCCCACCTCATCCTTCTAAATTCCAGAGAATACAAGCTCAGTCGCTCCATTCTTTCATCATATGACAGTCCCACCATCCCGGGAATTAACCTTGTGAACCTGCGCTGCACTCCCTCAATAGCAAGAATGTCCTTCCTCAAATTAGGAGACCAAAACTGCTCACAATGCTCCAGGTGTGGTCTCACCATAGCCCTGTACAACTGCAGAAGGACCTCTTTGGTCCCATACTCAACTCCTCTCATTATTAAGGCCAAGATGCCATTAGCCTTCTGTACCTATATGATGCTTACTTTCAGTGACTGATGTACTAGGACGCCCAGGTCTCGCTGTACTTCTCCTTTTCCTAACCTGACACCATTCAGATAATAATCTGACTTCCCGTTCTTGCTTCCAAAGTGGATAACCTCACATTTATCCACATTATACTGCATCTGCCATGCATCTGCCCACTCACCCAATCAGTCCAAGTCACTCTGCATCCGCATAGCATCCTCTGCACAGTTCACACTGCCACCCAGCTTTGTGTCATCTGCAAATTTGCTGATGTTTCTTTTAATTCATTCATCTAAATAGTTAATGTATATTGTGAATGTGCCCCAAGATTTATTCTTGAAAAGACTTTATCAGTGCACTAAACCTAAATAACTCCTACTGTTAAGAACCTGTCTAATTGGAATCTGTAATTATAGGAACAGATTGCAAAACTGAATGAGGAAAATGATTCTTTGAAAGAAGAAATTAAAGCAAAAGAGATTGCAAAAGCACAAATGCAGAGAGATCAAGTAAGTACTTGTTTTGCAGAGGATTAAAAAAGTTAGGCATGCTTTGAGATGTATTGTTTACATCAACTCACAAGATGAACAATTGTCAAATTTGGGGTGATTTGGGGTTTGTGTAATTAATGGCAAAAGCATATTTTCTCATGGAGCTGCTGTCCTGAAATTGAAATAACACGTAAATACAAAAGTTACTTAATACAAACAAAACATTGAAACACGACCATGCAATAGCAGGCCAATTTTTGCTGTATAGCGGACTGTGACAATCGCTTTTGTTAGAATTTAAATTTCTGTGAAGATCAGTCTTGTTTTGGTGAACCCCAGGTTTCGGGGGATCATGTGTTGGAAATGTATTTAATATCACAACATCTGCAGCTTCGGATGTTATTCCAATGTCATTAATTTTAGACTAATGTTAGTGACTTTCTTTCAAACTGAAGTTCAGAACGCATTGTTACAATGTGAGATCAGTGCAGATATTAACTGGTTTTAATTAGTATGGTGTTTTATACTTAAATGCAAAGTGTACGTTGTCTGACCTTGACAATTAATTCGCAATGATCCACAAGTTCTGAAGCTCATCCCCCATCACTGTAATTTGAGAATTTGTGATCTGTCAGGCGAGATTAAAGTAGCCACTTGATAGCTTCCATTGATATAGTGTTTCTAAATGCAGCAATGTTGTTGCTGAAGCCTAATCAAAGAAAGATTATCCATAAACCAAATGACTACAACCTTGGCCAGTAGGGAAGGCTGTTCAGAGTGACTTAAAAATTGTTTGTATTGGACCTAGTGAGTGGGATAAAGCAAGTGGGAGGCCCAGAACAGAAGAAATGTTGTTGTTTTTTTGTCCTAATGTATGGTTTAATACCACTGGAAACGTGTTCCTCTATTTGCTTTCATTTAGGAATATTCACCTGGGATGGAAAATTGATATTGATGTGCACCTCCTAGATCTTTGAGGGAAATTAAATGGTTGTTGTGGGATTAAATAGTGAATGTGAGCCAACAATAACAAGTTTGTGATTAATACAGGCAAAGCAAAGTGCAATGGACAGCTGAATAGGAGAGCTGATGGTGTTTTGGGTGAAGTCTGAGCAGTAATATTGTTGACAAACAGTTAATTGAGGTTGAAACTAGATCCTTTGGATTCTAAATGTGATTTGTTCCAAGTGTTTGTGGTAGCAGTGATATCACTGATTATAGAATGGGTCTTGCATGGATCAAGAATGGGAAGGCAAAAACTCTGCTTTCCTAATTGTATGAAAAAATGTAGCTCGTACAACGCTAATGAGTCGTTTGGCAATAATGCCCGTCAAGAGGTGATGTGGCAGTGAGACTGTGAATTGTGGGTCCAAATTGTGACCAGCTGGGTGTAAACCTCATGATAAATGGTGATAATATTTGTAAACAACTCTATGATAGATTACTAAAAGATGCATTGGTACAGCACAGGAACAGACAATTTGGTCCCCAATGCCCTTGCCAAACATGATGTGAAGTTAAAATAATAATCTCTGCCTGCATATGATCCACATCCCTCCATTTCCTGGAAATCCATATGCCTCTAGAGTATCTGCCTCCACACCTGGCAGTGCTTTCCACTGCCACTCTGTATTTAAACAAAAAAAACTTGCTGTACATATCTCCTTTTTAAATTTTGGTCCTCACTGTAAAGCTATGTCCTTTAGTCTTTCCTCAGCCTCCGATGCTCCAGAGAAAACAATTCAAGTTTGTCCAATCCCTTTAAACCTAAGATAGACACAAAGTGCTGGAGTAACTCAGCAGGTGAGGCAGAATCTTTGGAGAAAAAGGATGGGTGACGTTTAGGGTTGGGACCCTAAGAGGGGTACTGACTCAAAACATCACCAATCTCTTTATCTCCTAGTTACTTCTGCACTTTGTCGATCTTTGGTATATATCAGCACCTGTAGTTTTTTTCTGCATTCTTTATAGCTAATATCCTTTAATCCAGCCAATGTTCTGCAAACCTCTTCTGCACCCTCTCCAAATTCTCCTCATCCTTCCTGTAATGGGGTAATCAGAACTGCATATGTTACTCCAAATGTGGCTTAACCACTGTCCAATAAAGCTGCAACATGACTTCCCGACTCTTGTACTCTAACTCGACCGATTATGGCAGGCGCACCATGTGCCATCATTATCGTTCTATACTCATGTGTTGCCACTTTCACAGAGCTATGAACTTTGACCCCAAGATCCCTCTGTACATCAATGCTGTTAAGGGTCTTGCCATTACTCCCCTTGCATCAAACCTCCCAAAGTGCAGCACCTCAAACCTTTTTAAAATTCACTTTGCTATCGCATGTAATTTTCAGTGTAGGACATTTTTGATGAAATGTTGATTCCTATTTGAGATTTGGACATGACTGGTAAGTATTGAACCATTCACTATTTCCCATTTGCCCCTGAACTGAAACAGTTGAGGCAACTTCATTGGGAGGGACAAATCCATGAAGGAAAGAAGTAGATGAAATGAAAGTTGGACCCAAATGGAAAATGGCAGCAATAGCAATGAAAATTGATAGGGGCAACAGTACATAGAAACATAGAAAATAGGTGCAAGAGTAGGCCATTCGGCCCTTCGAGCCAGCACCGTCATTCAATATGATCATAGCTGATCATCCAAAATTAGTAACCTGTTCCTGCTTTCTCCCCATATCCCTTGATTCATTCAGCCGTAAGAGGTGTATTTAACTCTCTTGAATACATCCACTGAATTTGCCTCCACTCTGGCAGAGAATTCCACAGATTCGCAACTTTCTGGGTGAAAAGGTTTTTCCTCATCTCAGTCTTAAATGGCCTACCCCTTATTCTTAAACTGTGACCCCTCGTTCTGGTCTCCCTCAACATCGGGAACATTTTTCCTGCATCTAGCCTGTCCAGCCCCTTAAGAATTTTATGTTTCTATAAGATCCCCCCCCCTCATCCTTCTAAATTCCAGTGCCTGCACAATCATTTATATATCAGAAACATTTGAGGAAGAGAAATAAACCATTATTTTGTTTTGCAAAGATGTGTGGTGTGGGTCCAAGGCAGTTTCCATAGTAATATCTCTGGATTTGAGTTGACTAGCAAATTTGTGCTGGAGGAGGGGAGTAGGTTGGACCTCTGTTCGAAACCACCCTGGTGAGATGGGGTAGCAAAAGAATTGTGTATCCATGGTTACAGTGAGCAGAACAGAAACTCTATAAACGGCAGAGGATGTCAGATATGTCAAGTATGCAAGTGGAAAGGAACTGAGCCAGAGTAGGAGCAAGAAATTGATTTGATGGGGCAAGAGCAGGCTGAAACAATCATTGAATAGGTCGTAGAGTGCAAGAGTCCTGCGGTAGTGTGCAAGAGTCCTGCAGGTGGGAAAGATGAAGAAAACTGGAGATGGGATACATGGTCTGCATTCTGTGGGGATGTGAGAGATTCCTGGCCATAGAAGTCGGCTCAGAAATGGTGGTAAAGGTAAACAATGTTGGACTCAGAATTCATTAAATTGAGGAGGGAGATAAAGCGGAGTTCTGACTCACTAGTTGGAGACTAATTTCTTCACTGCATTAAAAACCATCCAAGATAACTGCAACATTACCAAGTTCGATCAATGTTCACTTAACCAACCGTGTAATTGGAAACCCACTGGTTTAAAACTTTTATTTGTAGAAAGTTGACCCTGTGGGTCTGTTTTTGGAGCAAGAATTGGAAAGTTTGAAGGCGGTGCTCGAAATAAAGAATGAGAAAATACACAATCAAGAGAAAAGGCTGATGCAGATGGAAAAATTGGTAAGTCCACTTAAGAAGCTCAAGGTTCAAGGTTTCTAGGTCAGTTTATTGTCACATGTACCAATTAAATTTGAGTTACCATACAGCCATACCAAGTGAAAAGCAACAAGACACACAACCACTTAAAAGTTAACATAAACATCCACCACAGTGGATTCCACATTCCTCACTGTGATGGAAGGCAATAACGTTCAGCTTCTTCCTCAAACCACCCGCAGTCGGAGCGGTCAAAGCCCTCGCAGCCGATGATCGAAACACCCGATGATCGGGGCGGTTGAAACATTTTCCGTGCATGGAGCTCCCAAGTCGGCCTCTTCTTACCAGAGGCAGCGGGCTTCACGATGTTAAAGTCCTCAGGCCCAGCGGTTGGAGCTTCGATCCCCAGCAAAGGGATCGCAAGCTCCGCGATGTTAAAATCCTGCAAACTTCTGCGGCTTGGAACGCCCGTTGGTCTCCAGGGAAGGCAGCAGTGGTGATACAGTACGGAAAAAAATCGCATCTTTGTTGAGGTAAAAAAAAAATTCTTTACGGTTTCCCCCAGCTCCCCCGCATAAAACAAACAAAGGAATACAAACATACTTTTTAACACATATTAAAAATAACAAAAAGAAGAAAGGACAGACAGACTGTTGGCGAGGCAGCCACTGCTGATGGCACCACTTGGTAGCTTAAATCTATCACAGGATTGTCTAGAATTTGGAATAAGTTCATTCTCTCTTTTGGTTATGTTGAGTTGAATAGGTATGGCAGCTCATCTGCAGTGAGGGTTTTGATATTTCCAGTTTACTTTAATCACTCTATCTTTTCCTGTCTTTGTAAATATTAATTTGTATCCCTCAACAGGTTCCTAAGTGAATCTTTAATGCACTCAAATAGCTTGGTCGTATGGATTCAGAAGTTGCTTACTGATCAGACAGAGTGGATGTGGGGAAGGCATTATTCAGGCTGAGTAGAGTTCAGCAGGAATCTGTGCGGGGACTTCTGCTGTTTGTGATATAAATGATTTGGACCCGCACGTAGACGGGTTGGTTAGTGTGCTTGCAGTTGACACCACGATTGTTGGAGTCACGGAATGTGAGGACGACTGTCAGAGTATACAGTGGGATAAAGATCAGATATAGAAGTGCATGGAGTGATAGATGGAGTTTAATCCGAGCAAGTGTGAGGTGTTGCACTTTGGGTGGTTAAATGTAAGGGGAAAGATACAATTAATGGCATGAGGCTTAACAGCATAGATGTACAGAGGGATCTTAGAGTCCAAGTCCATAACTTGCTGATGTGACAACAAGTATATTGAGCAGTAAAGTAGGCATATGGTATACTTGCTTCCATAGGTAGGGGCATAAGAATCAGGAATCGGGAAGTTATGATGGATCTTTATAGGAATTGGTTAGGATTTTTGGAATATTGTGTGCAGTTTTGGTTGCCCCATTACAGGAAGTATGTGTAGGCTTGTGAAAGGCTTTGGAGGAGGGATAGCAGAATGATGCCTGGCTTATGGAGTATTAGCTATAGAGAGAGTTTGGACAAACTCATCACCCTGAGCACCGGCACACCACAGGGCTGTGTACTGAGCCCCATGCTCTACTCCCTGTTCACACACGACTGTGTTCCTGCATTCGACACCAACACCATCGTCAAGTTTGCAGACGACACAACTGTGATCAGGCTGATCACCAACGGTGATGAAACAAACTACAGAGCAGAGGTCCAGAATCTGGCGGACTGGTGCTCACATAACAACTTGTCCCTAGGCACCTCCAAGACCATGGAGCTGATTATCGACTTCAGGAGGACACATAATGGGGAATACACCCCAATCTCCATCTACGGGGACAGTGTGGAGAGAGTGTCCAGCTTTAGGTTTCTGGGCACACACATCTCAGAGGACCTCACATGGTCCACCAACACCGCTGCGCTGGTCAAGAAGGCACAGCAACGACTGTTCTTCCTGAGAACATTGAAAAAGACTGGTCTGCCCCAACAGCTGCTGACAACCTTCTACCGCTGCACCACAGAGAGCATATTAACATATGGCATCTCTGTGTCGTATCTCAGCTGCACGGAGGCGGAGAGGAGAGCTCTTCAGCGCGTCGTACGCAGAGCGCTGAAGATTAGTGGGACACCGCTACCAGCCTTGGAGGGCATCTACTATACACGGTGCCTCAGGAAGGCCGTCAGCATCCATAAAGACTCCTCACACTCTTGTAATGGACTGTTCAAACTACTTCCCTCCGGCAGACGTTACAAGGCCTTCTACGCCCGCACCTCCAGACTCAGGAACAGCTTCATCCCCAGAGCTATAGCTGCTCTGAACCGGCCCTGCTGATTGCCAGACACCCCCATGAACTGTCTCCCTCGGATGGTCACGTCGCACATCGACCCGGCACAGACACATTTGCACTTTAGACTGTTTTACTGTTCTTTTTATAAATCGTATTTCTCGGGGTATCTGAATCTAAATTTTATTAGTTGTTTAAGTTATGACATCGGATGGAAGCTGCATACCACATCTCGTTGCACATATGTGTAATGACAATAAAATGTATTATTATTATTATTGTTTTCTCTGGAACGCAAGAGATTACAGGGAGAAGTATATAAAATTGAGAAGTATAGATTGGGTCGAAGGTCAGAACCTTTTCCCCACGATGGACAAATACTAGTGGGCACAGCTTTAAGTTGAGAGGGGCAAAGTTTAAAGGAGATGGGCAAGGAAGTTTTTGGAGTGGTGATTGCTTGAAACTTGCTGCCACGGGTGGTAGTTGAGGCAGATACAATAGTAGCATTTTTGAGACTTGGGTAAGCTTATGGATATACAGGGGTTGGTGCGAATTGGATCATGCACAAACAAGATGGTCTTGGTTTAGTGTGCGGCACAAACGTGGGCTGAAGGGCCTGGTCTTGTGCTGTACTATTCGTGTTTTTTTACTGGATAGCCTGGATCTCGCCACACGTCTCTGTGTTGGTCGTGTAGGATTGTCAGCCCAACGTGACTGGTTTAATCCAAGAGACATTCAAGTCTCTCTCGGAGGTCACTTGGGGATGGGCATAAGTGGAGAACTAACTCCAATTTGAACTGACAATCTGGTTTTCTTTTTCAAAAATAGATGGAAACGCATATTGCGTTGGATGAAAAGCATAAAATTGTGCTACAAGAAAATGAAGACTTAAAAGCTCGAATGGACAAACATAAAGCTGTGTCCAAGTAAGTGACTTCACTCTTCCAGAAATGCTTTGCTGTCAATAGTGATTGTTTTTTCAATTGTAGTTACAGGTGCAACACGTTCTCCTGGGATATAGGTTGATATGCAAGATGCTATCTCCAGTATTCTTCTGGTTCTGCATCTGTATATTCATTTTCTTTGTGCTCCAGAGTCTTTTCCTCTCTTCATGTGGAGCAACTGCTGGCTTTGGTGCATGAGGAATTCAGTGGACAGTTTCAGGTTATTTTATGTTAAGAAAGAAGATTTGAAATAAATCGAGTGGAAAAATCTCTAAATGCATTACCTTTTTGCTGCCAGGTTTTTTAAAATTGAGAAGCAAAAAATGTTGTCATACACAAAATCCTTTTGGTTGAAGAATGTAATGCAACACTGTTTTTAAAAAAAAATTTGCATTCTGATTTGGACATTGTCTTCCCACTTGAATTGGCAAATAGCTGCAAATGGACAAAGTATCTGATATAAATAGACAAGCTTACTTCTACAATCAGAATTCTCAAATTAAACTTTTCAATGAGTTGGAAAGTTTGGTCTGTCTTGTATTTTGGTCAGCCAACCAGAAGACCTATCATTGACTGTCCCATGAAGTGGAACTATCTTTAAGGGCCTGTCCCACCAGCATGCGATTGCATGCGTCTAGCGCGGACAAATGTGGTCGCTTGAGGCGTACGGCCGTGCGGGGCCGGTCCCACTTCGAACCGCGGAGGCGTATGGAGTTGTGCGGTTTTAGTGAGTACAGGCCCAGTGCCGTCAAACGCTCATCTTACAAACCTCCTCTGGATCCTCTCCAGGGCCAACACATCCTTCCTCAGATATGGTGTCCAAAATTGCTCACAATACTCCAAATGTATCCTTACCAGCGCCTTTTAGAGCCTCAGCATTACATTCTGTTGTATTCTAGCCCTCTTTAAATAAATGCTACCATTGTGTTTGCCTTCTATACTACCGATTCGACTTGCAGATTTAATGTGAAAAATGACAAATGACACTAATAATGGTAGAACAGTGAATAGTATCAATAATTAACAGATCGTGGAATGCATATCCTCTAACTAACTTTATCTTTAAAGGTTGCAATTGGATTAAGCAAGTTCTTGAATATGGAGGAACTGAGTAAAATGCATTTTGTTCCAAAAATATAGATGAGGTCCTATATTTACCCAATTATATAAATTATACATTTTTAAGGCTGTTGGATTGTTAAGGACTATTTTGAGTATTACCATTGACTATTTTTAGGGTATTTTAGGGGAAAAATACAATATAAGCTATCTCAATAGTTAATCATTTTCAAATAACAATAATTGTTGAGAAATACTATTGTATACAGAGTAAGTCCTTTGTGTGCATGTACAAAACTGGACTGAAGTAAAATATGTTGCTTTAAATTGCCGTTGTGATCTTGTGGTGATCTCTTTCAGCAGTGTGTTTGTAAATTTATTGCAGGCAATTGTCAACTGAGCAGGTGGTTCTCCAAGAGTCATTGCAGAAAGAATCAAAAGTCAACAAGCGCTTATCTATGCAAAATGAAGAACTTTTATGGAAACTGCAAAATGGAGACGTTCTTAGCCCTCAGAAGTTATCACCAAGTTCTTCTTTCTCCTTTCAATCTTCTGGAAATTCAGCACCCTCATTTTTCAGCCCTGCACCCACACCAAGGTGACACATCCAAACCTTTTACATCAAAGGTTATTGGGACATTCAAGGGCTTTTGATTTTTGACCGTGACAAACAAAATTCTGTTCTATTATATGGTGTAAGATTATGAAAAGCATTTTTTAATATCTATAATTGAGTATGATCTGTATATAGAATGTTGCACAGAGCACTTAATATAAACAGCAAGAATCTTGCTTTTGCCTTTTTGCCTATTAAAATCAAACTCAGGGCATGTAGATTATTTTTAGCAAATCTGAGTGTTCCTCATTTATGTAGAACATTTGTCTGGTAAAATGGAGGAACTGCGAGATATCTAGATGAAACTAGCTTGTAGAAGTCGGAAATGCTTGTGCAGTATCTAGTCCTTGATCTCTGTTAGAAATCAGACCGATAGCTGTGTGTACAGATTTAAATTCACTTGGAAGTTAATGGCCAGAAGATATTGTGGACACTTGCTGACTTTATTTATAATGCAGAAAGATGCTCTCAATCTATCTAAGCACTTAGCAATATTAAAGGAACAATTAGTACACTAGCAATGCAAGGAGAGCACTTAAATTTTGATTCCAATATGTGGCTGCATATTACTGATTGCAATATGTGGCTGTATATTACTTTGCATCCATTCAGTTGTAATGAATTTTGAACTTTTCAGGACAGTAAGGACTTGTCTGTTCAACCATCCTACAGGGAGTTAAATCATTCCACCTTGAACTTTGAGGTGTGTTCTTAAACATGGTGTTAAAACATCTTCCATGGTTGTGAGCGCGACTATAGTTCTGAACAACCCAGAAAACAATTTTGGTCGCTATATAGCTATTTTTAATGAATTTAATCTTAAATGGCCACGTCTCTAGAAACAAGTCTTACCTGGCAGACTGCATAGGAATGTTGGTTGTGTTTATACTGTAATAAAAGTAGATCAAGTGTAGTAAAGTTGCGAAATACCAAGTCAATGGTTTGTCTTTTACACTTTAAAATTCTCTTTGGAGATGTGTAGCTTTGTGGAACTTGTCACCATTGAGGAACTGCTCTCCATTGAACATGTTGCCGGATGTATCTTGGTGATTACTTTGATCTTTTCTCTGCATTCCTTTCAATGGCGTGAATCTAGAACCCCAGGTAGATCTGCAAGAACCAGCGGTAGCGCCTAGACATTCTAGTTTTTGAGATTTGTTAGAACTGTATTGCTTAGAAGTTGATACGAGTCTGTTTACTGTTTTTTGGTGGGTTGAACATAATTCAAAACTCTGATCTGTTAAATTTGGCAACCTTCAAGTGCAAATTGATGGGACGATGATTTTAATTTGTGGTCATTACACCTCATTCTGTGTGAATGCAACACAGATAAACAGAACATTTCCAGAATCTTAGTGCAAGTCAACAATTGTCATCCTACAATTATTCTAAATGTACTGAAGCTATTTCTATTCATCGCATAATTTATTCCTCTTGAAGCTACTGCCATGAGCAGGTGATTTCCAAAGAAATCCAGATTAAACCATGACTAAGGTGGTCAAACATTATCTGTTGGCCTGGCCAAAATGTTGATGTTCTTTTGTTGCATTAAGTGAGAGGATACGTTCCTATTGTATCAATAAGTAATGAAACTAAAAACATGCAGTTTTTCAACTTCCCAATTGAAAATTGGCATTTGCTTTCAAAATGTTATTAATTTTGTCTTGATGCATGCTGATTTACAATTCACTTTCCAAATTAATCTGGGCCACGGAAAATCATGATTAGTGTTGAGTTTTATCGGCATCTACTGCAAAAAGCTCCAAATTCTCAGGCAAATCTTGGTTATTTGTTACTGATCTGTGTACTATTCACTTTATACACAGGATTAAAAGGAGGAACATCAATCACTAAATTCATTTAATCTAGAAATTGAAATGGAGGCCCAGACAATTGGATTTATTGATTGTTCTCATTTCTATGCAATTTCATTTCACTAACCAATAAATATACTGACATGGATTTGCAATATTAAAGATGTTAACTTTCTAATCAAGGCATTCAAAAATTCATAGTTTTTCAAGTAACGCACCCGATGCCTTTAATAATTTTCCTCCAGTGTTGGTACTATTAAGTTTGTTTGGTCAGTTGTAGAAAAATATATATATTTTGGAAAGGAAAAATAACATCTTCCTAGCTTCATTTTGAACTTTGAATAATCACCTCAATCAACCCTTGATGTAAACCAACTGAGATTTCAAAGGTATTTCTTGCATTTGGTATGCCAATGATTATTTGTGCATTTCATTGAAGTTAGCATTTTCACTACAGATGCTTATTTTTGAAACTCGTTTACACATGTTGGAGCGGCCTGGAGTTTCTTGTTGCACAGCAACACTAGTTACTGGATGATAAACCTGCATTATTCGCTTCTCCAAGTTTAAAAAGAGATGTTTCTTAATCAGTGATCCAATTTGTGGTGTGTAATTAGGAAACCTTCTCATGCTGATGCTTGTTAAATGATTTTGGGTACATGCAATATTTTAACCAGTAAATCCGTAGAAGCTTGTCTATTTTGTTGCAGAAAATAGCTATCTTCAGTATTTGTTATGTTTTTGCATAACATTTTTGACAAATGATGTAATGAGATCGAAGATGCATTTATAATTTATACTTACTACAAACTTGATGTCCAATGCAAAAGGGACAATGATTAGTTGAAATGCTCTAAATAAATGTCCTAACAAAGCTTGTAAACATTTTGATTTCATTTTACATGTACTTTGTGCATTGATCACTTTTAATCTTTTGCATGGTAAATGTATCCGTTGCTTCCTTGTTAAATAAAGTTATTGCTGTTTTCTCTAATCAAACATTTATATTGATTTTATATTGTATATTTGTTGATTTATTCCGTTTGCATTTGTTTCACTAATGGTTCCATAAAATATTGCAAGCATTATAATTATTTAACATGTGAACATTTTTTTCAAAGCTTCAGTCAACCATTGTGTGTGTGTGTGTACACACACACACACACACACACACACACACACACACACACACACACACACACAACGTTCCGCATGATAGGCTGCTCTGGAAGGTTAGATCAAGATTCAAGATTCAATTTAATTGTCATTTGGACCCCTTGAGGTCCAAACGCATGGGATCCAAGGAGGGATAGCTGAATAGATAGTAAATTGGTTTCATGGAAGGAAGCAGAGGGTGATGGTAGAAGGTTACTTCTCGGACTGGTGGCCTGTGACTAGTGGTGTGCCGCAGGGTTCAGTGCTGGGCCCGTTACTGTTTGTCATCTTCATCAATTATTTGGATGAGAACATACATGGCAAGATTAGAAAGTTTGCTGATGATATAAAAGTGGGTGGTTTTGCAGATAGTGAAGATGGTTGTGAAAAATTGCAGCAGGATCTTGATCAAACGGCCAGGTGGGCGAGGAATGGTTGATGGAATTTAATACAGAGAAATGTGAGGTGTTGCATTTTGGGACGTCTAACATGGGCAATACCTAAACAGTGAATGGTAGGGCTCTGGGGAGTGTTGTAGAGCAGAGGGATTTAGGAGTACAGATGCATGGCTCCTTGAAGATTGAGCCACAGGTCGACAAGGTGGTCAAAAAGTATTTTGGCATATTGGCCTTCATCAGTCAGATAATTGGGTATAGAAGTATTGGGAGGTCATGTTGCTGTTGTGTAAGACGTTGGTGAAGCCACGTTTAGAGTATTGTGTTCAGTTCTGGGTACCATGTACAGGACCCTAGTGACACCACACCTGGAGTGTTGTGTGCAGTTTTGGTCTCCAAATTTGAGGAAGGACATTCTTGCTATTGAGGGAGTGCAGCGTAGGATCACAAGGTTAATCCCCAGGATGGCGGGACTGCCATATGCTGAGAGAATGGAGTGGCTGGGCTTGTATGCTCTGGAATTTAGATGGATGAGAGGGGATCTTATTGAAACATATTATTAAGAGTTTGGACATGCTAAAGGCAGGAAACATGTTCCCTAAATTGGGGGAGTCCAGAATCAGGGCCCACAGTTTAAGAATAAGGGGTAAGCCATTTAGAAAGGAGACGAGGAAACACTTTTTTCACAGAGTTGCGAGTCTGTGGAATTCTCTGCCTCGGAGGGCAGTGGAGGCCAGTTCTCAGAATACTTTCAAGATAGAGCAAGATAGGGCTCTTAAATATGGTGGAGTCAGAGGATATGGGTAGAAGGCAGGAAAGGGGTACTGATTGTGGATGATCAGCCATGATCCCATTGAATGGTGGTGCTGGCTCCAAGGGCCGAATGGCCTACTCCTGCATCTATTGTCTATTGTTATAGGAAACATGTCAAGCTGGAACTGGTACAGAGAAGATTAACAGGGATGTTGCCAGGACTCGAGGGTCTGAGCTATAGGGAGAGGTTGAGTAGGCTGGGTTTCGATGCCTTGGAGCGCAGGAGGATGTGGGGCGATTTTATTGAGGTATAAAATCATGAAAGGAATAGATGGGGTCGATGCACAGTCTCTTGCCCAGAGTAGGTAAATCTAGGACCAGAGGACATAGGTTTAAATGTGAAGGGGAAAATAATTAATAATAATCTGAGGGGTACCTTTTTTCACACAAAGGGTGGTGGGTGTATGGAACAAGTTGCCAGAGGAGGTAATTGAGGCAGGGACTCTCCCAATGTTTAAGAAACGGTTAGACAGGTACATGGATAGGACAGGTTTGGAGGGAAATTGGACCAAACGCAGGTAGGATTAGTGTAGCTGGGACATGTTGGCTGATGTGGGCAAGTTGGGCCAAAGGGTCTGTTTCCAAGCTGTATCACTCTGTGACTAAAACAAATTGACTTGTTTTGGGGTCAATTTTTTGCGTTCTGATTCTGTTTTTACTTTAGTTTATTGTGTCACATTTATTGTAGTACAGTGAGAAGCTTTTGTGTGCTATCCGTTCGGTGAAATTACTAACTATATTACTAAAAGTCTGATCTTGACCGCTTTTGGCCCACTGTGCTGCGATTTCCGAGAGAACACCGCCACCTACGGCCATCATTTTTGGCCACCTCGCTCAGAGCGGGACCAGAGGGTTTTTCCCATCGCTGAAAAATCAGAGAGATATTAATTTTTTTTTTTTAATTGCCATTCTCTCTGCTGCCCCTGCTGGAAGGAGGGGGAGTGAAAAGGCACTGCCTGCAAATGGTTGTTTGGGGGCGTTGGGTTGAAGTGAAAAGGCACTGCCTGCAAATGGTTGTTTGTCTAAACTTGACAACTTCCTGTTTGCACTATATTGATTTTAGATAAAACGCTACCACTTACGGCTGTGGTTTTTGGCCATCTTACTCGGTTCCCCTCCGCTCATCAGGTGCAGAGAATTCTTCCCATCAATGAAAAACAAAAGTTTTATTAGTGTTTAAAAAATGTTGAGAATCTATCTCCTGTCAATCACGCCATGAAGACCACACCTTTTCCGATGGGAGGGGGAGGGATTATAAAACCCAGAAGTGTGGGTGTGGCTCAGTCTCTGCATGATGGGGGAGGGAGAGGTCACGACTTTGTCTGAGCTGTGAATCAACTGAACACACTGAATGTCTACTGAACTGTGAGTGTGGTGTTTTGTTTGGTTTTATGGTGGTTTCATCCTGCTTGAAATAGTATGAAACTGCATTTGAATGTGGTGGCCTTGCACGAAATGGTATGAAACTGCATTTGAATGTGGTGTCGTTGCACCCTGCATGAAATGGTATGAAACCACATTTGAATTTGATGGCCTTGCACCCTCCTTGAAATGGTATGAAACCACACTTGAATTTGGTGGCCTTGCACCCTGCTTGAAGTGGTTGGAAACTGCACTTGAATTTGGTGGACTTGCACCCTGCTTGAAATGGTAGGAAAATGGATTTGAATTTGGTTGCCTAGCACCCTGCTTGAAATGGAATTTCAAGGAATAGCCGTGAGTCAACTGCCAGCCCACCAGCCGTGAGTGAGCTGCCAGCACATCAGGCTTGAGGGACTAAGCTGCCACCCCAAGAAACCATGTGGCCCACAATGTTCATACTAGCCCTCTGGAGCCCAGTAGTCCCTGCAGCCAACAACACCCATACCAGCGCTCCAGAAAGCCCCCCCCTCCCCACCCCTCCTCACTCGCCACCAATATTGGAATTCGTGGAGAGGTGGAATATTGCGTCGGAGGACCAGCCCTCCCGTGTGAACATGGGACCCAACGGGTCCCACTTAGTCTAGTACATGAATAGAATCAAGCTGTCCACAGTGCACAGAGAGGATATGGGTACATTTAATGCAAGATTAAAGTCTGATTAAAGATGGTTCAAAGCTCTCCAATGAGGTTGATGGGAGGTCAGGACCCCACACTAGCTCATGAGGACTGTTCAGTTGCCTGATAACAGCTGGCAAGAAACTTCATGCATTTAGAGGTATTCATTTTCCAACTTCTGTGTCCCTTGCCTGATGAGAGAGGGAAGAGGAGTGACCAGGAAGAGACTGGTTTTAATTATGCTGGCGGCCTTGCTGAGGCAGCATGAAATGTATATGGAAAACTTGTTCCAATGAGTACATAAAGGCATGGCCGTCCGAAGGGGGGGGGGTGCGTTGGGTGCGACCGCACCTCCCCTCAGGATGCAAACTGCCCAGGCGGAATATGAGGTACTGTTTGCAATATTCCGCCTGGGCAGTTTGCATCCTGATGGCATTAACGTTGAATTCTCCCAATTTTGCTAGCCCTTGCTGTCTCCTCCTCTTCCTTAACCCTTGAGCTGTCTCCTCCCATCCCCCCGCCCTCGGGCTCCTCCTCCTCCCTTTTTCCTTCCTTCTCTCCCCCCTCCCTTCCCCCCCCCCCCCCCCCCCCCCCCATCAGTCAGTGAAGAAGGGTTTCGGCCCGAAACGTCGCCTATTTCCTTCGCTCCATAGATGCTGCTGCACCCGCTGAGTTTCTCCAGCAATTTTGTGTACCTTCTATACTCAATACTCTGACTGATGAAGGCCAAAGTACCAAAATACTTTTTGACCACCTGATATACCTGCGACATGACCTTCAAGGAACCATGCAACCATTAACCATTCCTCTGCCCACCTGGCCAATTGATCCAGATCCTGCTGCAATCTTTCACAACCATCTTGACTATCTGCAAAACCACTCACTTCTGTATCATCAGCAAACTTGCTAATCTTGCCCTGTTCTGTGACGTTTCACAGAGTGCTGGAGTAACTCAGCGGGCCAGGCTGAGTATAGAAGTTGGGAGGTCATGTTGCAGTTGCATAAAAAGTTGGTGAGGCCGCATTCAGAGTATTGTGTTCAGTTCTGGGCACCATGTTATAGGAAATATGTCATCTAACTGGAAAGGGTACAGTGAAGATTTATGAGGAAGTTGCCAGGACTAGAGAGCCAGAGCTATAGGGAGAGGTTGAGTAGGCTGGGACTATTTCATGGAGCACAGGAGGGATGATCTAATAGAGGTGTATAAAATCATGATTTGAATAGATATGGTTAAGTCTTTTGCCCAGAGTAAGTGAATCGAGGAGCAGAGGACATAAGTTTAAGGTGAAGGGCAAAAGATTTAATAGGAATCTGTGGGGTATGTTTTTCACACAAAGGGTGGTAGGTGTATGGAACAAGCTGCCAGAGGAGGTAGTTGAGGCAGGGACTATCGCAATATTTAAGAAACAGTTAGACAGATACATGGATAGGACAGGTTCGGAGGGATATAGATCAAGCGTGGGCAGGTGGGACTAGTGCAGATGGGACATGCTGGGCCGAAGGGCCTGTTTCCACACTGTATCACTCTATGACTCTATCTATCTTTCCCTCTCAAACCCATTCTCCTGCCTTCTCCCCATTACCTCTGACACACGTATCAATCAAGAATCTATCAATCTCCTCCTGAAAAATGTCCATTGACTTGACCTCCACAGCTGTCTGTGGCAATGAATTCCACAGTTCACCACCCTCTGACTTAAGAAATTCCTGCTCATCCCCTTCCTAAAGGAATGTCTTTTAATTCTGAGGCTGTGGCCACTGGTCCTAGACTCTCCCACTAGTGGAAACATCCTCTCCAAATCCACTACCTTCAAGTTTTTACCATGCTGGGACGGCAACAGCTTCACACTGTGTCCCAAAGCTTGTGTCCTGTCCTGCATCTCCCAAGGCAGCAGAGACGTTATAGGAGAGGGCAAGCACCGTAACAAAGTAGCTCACAATGGTTTGGGTAACATTCAGGACTGTCTATGCATGTCACATCATGAATATTACTGAAGAACGGTCTTGACCCAAAATATAATCTATACCTTTTCTCCAGAGATGCTGCCTGACTCACTGAGTTACTCCAGCACTCAGTGACATGTCACCTATCCATGTTCTCCACAGATGCTGCTTGACTCGCTGAGTTACTCCAGCACTCTGTGAAATGTCGCCTATTCATATTCTCCGCAGATGCTGCCTGACCCACTGAGTTACTCCAGCACTTTGTGACTATTTTCCCTTCACCCATCTGCCCAAGCCCACTCTCCCCCTCCTTTCCTATATTCCTTTCCACCCATAAACCTCTCTCTGCCTTTACATTTCACTCCTCTTTCAAATCTGCTCGACTTATCTACATGCATTTTTCTTCTTCGCTTTTTAGTCATAGAATGATGCAGTGTGGAAACAGGCCCTTCAGCCCAACTTGCCCACACGGACCGACATGTCCCATCTAAACTAGTCCCACTCGCATGCGTCTGGCCCATATCGATCTAAATCTGTCCTATCCATGTACGTGTCCAAATGTCTCTTAAACAGGAGGATAGTCCCAGCCTTAACTACCTCCTCTAGCAGCTCGTTACATACACCCAGCACCCTTTGTGTGAAAAAGCTACCTCTCAGGTTCCTGTTAATTTCTGAAATATTGGTCATAAATTTGGCGCGAAAATGCTCCAAAATAAGGCTCGGAATGTATCAGAGAGAATCTAAAACCCCTGAGCTTCCAGGGCCCTTAAGCGGGGCTTCGCGCACGTGATGTGTGCAGCGCGCACATTATTTCACATTAAGTTTTTTGTAATCCTGTCATGCCACCCCCCTTTTTGAAAACAGGTTACAGGTTTAGAGGTTTCCTTTATTGTCATTCAGACCGAAGTCTGAATGAAATTTCGTGCCTGCAGTCATACATACATACAATACAATTTAAAAAACCCAACAATAAACACATATTAACATCCACCACAGTGAGTCCACCCAGCATCTCCTCACTGTGATGGAGGCAAAAGTCTTAGGTCTGCAGTCTCTTCCCTCCTCTTCTCCCCCTGCGCTGAGGCGATACCCCACCGGGTGATGTTAAAACAGTCCCGCGGCTCAATCACCTCGGCCCGGGGTGGTCGAAGCTGCCGTCCACCAGTCCTGCTGACGCAGCCGCTGGCTCGCGGCCGAACCCCGGACTCAGGTCACCGCCGCCAGAACGCCGTCCCAGCCACCGGACCACCGGGAAAGCTTCGGACGTAAAGGTGAGGTGGACTAGCTTTAATTGGATCAGCAATTATTACCCAGGGTGTAAATGGGTCCAGTATTGGGTCAACAGTTGGATCCCCGATCAAGCCGACAGTTGATGTTGCGTTACCCTCGCCACATGGCTGTTTGTAACCACAAAAAGACAGGCAAATAGACATGGACTGGGATTTCTCAGACTATTGGTTTTCACCCTTGATCTGCTTTCGGGTAAACTGCTAGAATTTTTTTACAGGAGACTCTTTCAGCGTGTGACTTGCGGTGAGACTTGTCCATGATTGTGCAGGTGGCCTTGTTGAATCAGTGCTATTGTTGATCGGGTGGAAGTACATTTAGCCGTATAAATAGCCTGATCAAAGTCTTGTACCCTGTATTGCTGAAACAACACGTCTACATGATTCGTGTATATCTGATCCTCAATCTATTTGCTATGACATTTTCTTACAAAAACTCTGGGGCTTCTTCTGCCTGAAGGTGATCCTTCTACAATGGAAACTGCCCAGTTCTTTCATTTTAATGAACATTTGACAGGAAATCCAATGGGCTGACTCCACACTGTACCCGAAGAGCAAAAATAACTTTTCAAGTGGCTTAAAAGGATATTAATCATTTTTGGAATGGGATATCATCCATGGATGTTTAACACTCCAAATCCATCCAATGATTTAAATTAAGTATCTGGATTTTCTTTGTTCTGGAACTTCTATCTGCAAGTTCTATTGAATATTAACTGTGGATTGATGTAATTTCCCTTCCTCAATTATGTTCAAATCCTGTTTTATGTACAAAATCATAGGCACAGTTGTTTAGATAGGAATAAGAAAACATACAATGCCTTGGACAAATGGAAAGTTTATGTATCCCAAACAATGTACTGACATTCATGGACACGCACAGGGATGGGAGATCACGTGAAGAGTTGAGGAACGTGCATTATTGGGAAGCAACAATTACAACAAAACTAATGAAAGAATGATGCAGGAATATAAAGCAAATAATTGTGTTTGGAGATATACCCTAAGGTGAATTGTATGTTTCCTTTTGGACAGCAATACTCTGAATTACTCGAAGGAATCCATCAAAGTCGCTGCCTCAAAGGCAGCCAGCATCATCAGAGACCCACATCACCCTGGCCACACACTCATTTCACCATTGTCATCGGGAAGAAGGTACAGGAGCCTGAAAACTGTAATGTCCAGGTTCAGGAACAGCTTCTTCCATACAGCCATCAGGCTATTAAACACTACAACAAATAAGCTCTGAACTGCAACAGACCTATTATTATTATTATTATTATTGCACTATATTTGTTATTTATTGAGTATGCGTGCCGTATACACACACTGAACTTTTTTTCTTTTCCCGTTATGTACTATGTTTACATATTCTGTTGTGCTGCAGCAAGTGAGAACTTCATTGTCCTATCTAGGACACATGACAATAAAACACTCTTGAATTAACCTATAAAACAAAGATGCACAAAATGCTGGAGTAACTTTGATGAACAGGTGACGTTTTGGGTCGAGAGGCTTCAGATAGTCGGAAGAAGGGTCTTGACCAGAAACGTCACCCATTCCTTCTCTCCAGAGATGCTGCCTGTCCTGCCGAGTTACTCCAGCATTTTGTCTATCTTCGGTGTAAACCAGCATCTGCAGTCCCTTCCTATATGATACTTTAACTAAATTCTGCTCTGAAATATTTAATTCTCTGCAAAGACCCAGTGCAGAGGTGGTGTTTCAGATAGTATGTTATTTTATTTTGCAAACCTATTTGCTTGAGTAACGTTATAATTGTTGCATGTTGATAAATCACTACTTTAATTGGATCTCAGACCCATTAAGTTAAAATCCCACATCTGTGAACTCTGTATATTTTTTGGGATGCTTAATCATTCCATTTACCTAAAGTTGTGTACATTGGTGCTCCTTATTGTTATCTACCTAATTTACTTTCTAAAAACATTATCTTTCCCAAACTATATGCCTACGAACTAATCAAGGAGAAACTTGGATTTTCTGCAGACTTGATTAAAACATCTCTTGCCATCTATGTTCTAATCTCTCCTTCCTAAATAATTGAGCATGGCACTCTTCAAATGGTTTATACTCCTATTACTTTGATTAAGAATGATGGCCTTGTTCATACTGATCCAACTCTATGTTGGGCTATTGCACAGTGAAGCACTTGTTTACTTTTTCTTTTGTTTTTCTCCAACCTTTCCCAGATGTTTGTCATCATAAATCCTCATGAGAGGGAGCAGCTGTTCATTTGCAATCATTGATAAGCCAACTGAGCAAAATGGGTGTGTAGGAAGGAACTGCAGACACTTGATAAAACCAAAGATGCAAAATGCTGGAGTAACTCAGTGAGACAGGCAGCAACTCTGGATAGAAGGAATGGGTAACTTCTGACTAAAGGGTCCCGACCCGAAAAGTCACCCATTCCTTCTATCCAGAGATGCTGCCTGTCCCACTGAGTTACTCCAGCATTTTGTGTCTATCTAGATCAAGATGGGCTTGGCTACTAGCTAAGTTTGGTTCTAATTTAATGTGGTTAAGTTGCGTCTTGCATGCCTTTCTGCATTCTTTTCCAATACTCTAAGGTTACTTTTTACGTCCTTCTGTAATTGTAAAATTAACCTTCTCAGTTCTAACCCTCAGTCACTTCTATTACATTTTGGCCCTTTCCTTCATAGTTCCTCAGGAATTCCAATGAAATGTTATGGATGGGTTTTTTTTTTAATAAACCAAGAAACTGCTCATTTAACATTTGTGTCCCAACACATCAAAACTGTGTCCAAAGGATATAAAAACGTAACAAACTCAAAAGAAAATAATTCAGTTTACTAATTTTGACTATTTGAAATAGACCAGTGACCAAAGCTCCAGTCATTACCAAAAATTTATTTCTATAAGATTTGAGGCAAATCGATATTTTCATGAACATGGGAAAGAAATAAAATTTGCATTTCATAAGATGAACAGAAATATTTGTAAATGAGGAAGATTTTGATGCGAACTAAATGCTGAATAAGTAGAGTTTAGTTGGGCTGGAACTTAAGAGAATTAAGATTTTTTAAACGCAAATATTTGTGGTAGCCAAGGAACCAATTTAGTTAGAACTGAGGCCAAACAGCTGATTATAGACGGCCAATGAGGCTTGGTGTAGACTAGCCTTGCTGTGCCACAAACTCTGTGGCTCTGAAATACTTGGAGTACAGATAACAGGTTGGTTTAATAGATTATTACTTGTCACTAATTCACCCCAGGGCTTGACGTAATCTTGCCCTTGTTGCAAGTACAGACAACTTCATTATCTGACATGTTGAAAATAGAACTTACCGCTGGAATCGGTGAACATGCTGAAAGGACTGAAGCAGCTGGAGTTTGGGTTTTGTATTCTGCCGAGCAATTCCTTATGTTCTCAAGCTGAAATATTTGGTCTTTTAGAACCATAACCATCTTTGTGCTGGTTTGAGTCCAAACCGATAAGAGATTTTCCTCTGTTCCTAACACTTGAATACTATTTAGGAACTTGGATGTTTCCTCATGGTCAAGGACAAAGGACAAAGGACATTTATTGTCACGTACACCAAATGGTGTAGTAACATTTGTCTTGCCATGCAGCACATAGATAAAGATTAGACATAACATTAAAGAGATTTAACAATAAACATAAAAACATCCCCCCACAATGGTTCCCACTGTGAGGGAAGGCACAATGTCCAGTTCCCATCCCCACTTCACCCATAGTCGGGTCTATTGAGGCCTCCGCAGTCGCCTCTATGGAGTCCCGATGTTCCAGGCCGTTCTCGCCAGGTGATGTAGCTCCGGCGTCGGGAGAATCCTCACAGCGTCTTGGGACACCTGGAACAGCCGCTTCCGTACTGGAGGCCGCGGCTTCCGAAGCCAACAAGACCGCGCCAGATGGAGCTCCACAACTGGCGATCTCGACGAGAGATCCCAGGCTCCGCGATGTTTAAGTCCAGCGCCACCGCCCGCAGCTGGCCGCTCCACAGTCCCGCAGCTCCACGATGTTTTTCTCGGCGGTCTTCAGCTCACCGGAGCTCCAGCGCGGCGACCCGGGCAAGGCATCGCCCGCTCCGCGATAGCGTTCCAGCGCTGTGCCGCCGCTGAAGCCAAGGTACTGGGCGGTCCCCGACAGGAAACGCCGCTCCAGGCTCGCTGGTAGGCAGCGAGGACGGGTCGAAACTGCAGCCCGGAGAAAAGCTGCCTCTCCGACCAGGTAGGAGACCCTAAAAAGCAGTTTCCCCCTCCCCCCCCCCCCCCCACATAAAAAGGCTAGCACTAAAAACTAAACACTCAACTAACTAAAAATAAGAAAACAGATGTAAAACAGACAGTTGCAGGCTGGGCAGCCATAGCCCACAGGATGGCGCCCCCCACACGCCTTGTATTGGGAGTTTTGCTTGTTTACATTGAAACTATATGTCAGAAGTTACGTGGTTCTTGCAGTGCCTACATAGACTGCTTTAACAGGCCATTGGTGTACATTCTATGATGTCACTTATTATTACCTCAAATTGACTGTTGGGTTATTGACCAAATTGGTGGTGTCTTGTGGTCAAGATAAACGTAGTCAATGTTCTCTACTGGTCGGGTGCTAGCCTGATGGGGAAACAGTTAGAAACTGAGAATTCTCCCTGATATATTTTCCCTGAGCCATTTTATCTTGCCTCTTTTAACATTATTGCAACTCTAGTCTCAAGCCAACACAATAGTTACAGATAGCAGCTAAGCGTATAGGTTTCAAATGGTTGCTTAAGATAATGGTTACAAATCAGGTTGTAACTGCATTTTGTTGTCTCTGTACTGTACACGGACAATGACAATTACAGTTGAATCTGAGGTGGATTATTTATCATCGCACCTTGGTAAAAAGGGTAAATAACTGCTGGCTTTGGGAATTACACATATCTGGAGATTAAATTTAACATTTTCTATGCCATAATGCACACCTCTGCTTTACCCAATTCCCAGTAAGGTTTCCATATCTTAATACGAGTCCAGAACCAGGGGCCACAGTCTTAGAATAAAGGGGAGGCCATTTAAGACTGAGGTGAGAAAAAACTCAGAAAGTTGTGAATTTGTGGAATTCCCTGCCACAGAGGTCAGTGGAGGTCAAATCATTGGTGGATTTAAGAGAGAGTTAGATGGAGCTCTAGGGGCTAGTGGAGTCAAGGGATATGGGGAGAAGGCAGGCATGGGTTATTGATTGGGGATGATCAGCCATGATCCCAATGAATGGCGGTGCTGGCTCGAAGGGCCGAATGGCCTCCTCCTGCATCTATTTTCTATGTCTATGTTTAATCTACAGGCCCTGATAACATACCAAGCCGGGTGCTATGGGAATGTGCTGATCAGCTGGCACGTATCTTTACGGACATCTTCAACAACTCGCTGAACCAGGCTGTTGTCCCATCGTGTTTCAAGACTGCCACCATCATACCAGTGCCAAAATAATCTGCAATAAAATGTCTCAATGATTACCACCCTGTAGCACTCACTCCCATAATGATGAAGTGCTTCGAGAGGGTGGTCAGGGATCATATTACCTCCAGACTCCCCTCCACACTTGACCCGTTCCAGTTTGCTTACAGGCCAAACCACTCCACAGAGGACGCCATATCCTCCGTACTCCACCTGAGCCTGGCACATCTAGAGGAGAAGAACACACATGTGCGAATGCTGTTCGTGATCTTCAGTTCAGCATTCAATACAATCATCCCTCAGCACTTGGTAAGTAAATTGGGTTCATTGGGCCCCAGCACCCCCTTGTGTAACTGGTTACTGGCCTTCCTCACTGACAGACCCCAGTCAGTGCGGGTTGGAAACAACACCTTCAACATCATCTCTCTGAGCACCGGTTCCCCTCAGGGCTGTGTCCTGAGTCCACCGCTGTTTACCCTGATGACCCACGACTGTTGTGCCAGGTTTAGAACAAACCACATCATGAAGTACGCAGATGACACAACAGTAGTGGGCCTTATCCGTGACGACAATGAACTGGCTTACAGGGAGGAGGTGAAACAACTGGTGGACTGGTGCAACACGAACAATCTGATCCTGAATGTTGACAAAACAAAGGAGATCATCGTTGACTTCAGGATAAACCGGCACAGTCACACACCACTACACATTAATGACATCGATGTGGAGTTGGTCAGTAGCACTAAGTTCCTGGGGGTGCAGATCACGAACAGTCTGACCTGGTCAAAAACATCGCATCACTAGTTAAGAGAGCCCAGCAGCGTTTGCACTTTCTGCGCCGGATGAGAAGAGCTCACCTCCCCCATGCCATCCTCACCACTTTCTACAGGGGCACCATAGAGAGCATTTTGACCAGCTGCATCTCTGTCTGGTTTGGGGACTGCAAAGCCTCCGACTGGAAGTCCGTGCAGAGAGTGGTGAGGGCGGCTGAAAAAATCATCGTGACTTCTCTTCCTTCAATCCGGGACATTGCGTGCAAACGTTGCTTGTCCAAGGCCAACAGCATTATAAAAGACCCCACACATCTCCATCATGGACTGTTCACTCTGCTGCCCTCGGGCAAAAGGTATCGCAGTATAAGGAGCAGAACGGCCAGGTTTTGCAAACAGCTTCTTCCCCCGAGCCATCAGACTCTTGAATTCCGTGTAATGGGCAGCACTATTATTTATTTTATCCATTTTGTCTTTATATCCATTTTATCCTTCTGTTTAATTGTGTTGCACGGGGAGCCAAATGCAATGGAATTTTGTTTAGAATTGCATATATCGATGTATTTCTAAATGACAATAACGTTTTGATTGATTGATTGAATCTGATATCATAATTTTCTTGTTTGCTTTTCCAAGATAAAATGCATTATGCTAATCATTGAAGTAAACTAAAAATAGCTGCTTCACATAAGTGATAGAGGCAAGTGTTCTATCACCTTCAATACAACAGTAGCTCCAAATTGGCTCTTCATTAGAGCTGAAAATCTAACACTAAACATAGAAACATAGAAATTAGGTGCAGGAGTAGGCCATTCGGCCCTTCGAGCCTGCACCGCCATTCAATATGATCATGGCTGATCATCCAACTCAGTATCCCGTACCTGCCTTCTCTCCATAACCACTGATCCCCTTAGCCACAAGGGCCACATCTAACTACCTCTTAAATATAGCCAATGAACTGGCCTACAAAACTAACATTTTACTCATAGTTTTAAAATGAGTAAAACTACCCTCATTTTAGCCGGATCAATCTCAGGTGTGGTTCGCCCACGTTGAGGCACAGTTCCACCTGCACCGCATTATTGCGGATGACACTATGTATTTCCATGTGGTAGGAGCTCTGCCACAGGATTGTGCCTCGAGGCTGTTGCCTTACATCAGGGACCCGCCGACGATCGCCAAGTATGAAGGTCTGAAGGCCCTCCTGCTCCATACCTTCGGTCTCAGTCGCAGAGACAGGGCAGCGAAGATTCTACACTTGGACAGTGTCGGCGATCGGCGGCCATCCACCATCATGGCAAAGATGTTAGCCTTGATGGACGGGCACCGCCCATGTCTGCTCTTCGAACAGGCGTTCCTAGAGCAGATGCTCGATGAAGTTCTCCTGATGCTCGTCGGAGCTGATTTCAGCGATCCCAGCACCTCGCAGAGACTATGGCTGATGAGTTGTGGGCCCACAGACGGCGGGTCGTTTTTGCTTTCACCCGCTCCCCTGTCAACCGAAACGACATCGGGAGGAAGAGGAAGCCCAGCGCCGAAGAAGCGTCGCCGCTTCCAGTGGTCTGCAGCCGACGACGTTGGTGCTACTACCATCAGCGCTACGGTACTGAAGCCCGAAGATGCCGGAGCCCCTGTTCGTTTCAGGGAAATGCCTCGGCCGATCGTCCATAGAGGCGAACGCGATCGGCCTAAACGAACGCCTCTACGTCTGTGATAGCCACTCCGGCCACCGTTTCCTGGTCGACTCCGGTGCCATAGCCAGCATCCTGCCACCAATCGCCCGAGATACCCGTGTCGTTAAGGTAGGACCCGTCCTCAACGGGAGCGACATTCGCACTTACGGTACGCAGGCCCTGGATTTAAATTTCGACTCCCGCCCGTATAGGTGGAAGTTCACCGTTGCTGACGTCGCCCAACCGATATTGGGGGCCGATTTCCTGCACGCGTTCCCTCTGTTAGTCGATGTGCAAGGCGGGCGCATGGTTCCAGTGTCGGACCTGTGCCCTGCCAATCCGCATCATCCGTCCACACCCCTACAGCAACTCGACGAGGTAGCTAAGATCCAGCAACCTTTCGCAGCCCTTCTCACTGAATTCCCTGGGTTGCTCACGCTCCGGTTCGACGGAGCCGCACCCTGTAAGCTGGAACTTGTCTTGTGCGATACGCAGTTTATTGGGATAACTTATGGAGGACACGGGGATTGTCCGGCGGTTGGATAGCCCTTGGGCTTCCCCACTGCACATGGTAACCAAAGCGTCCGGGGTTTGGAGACCTTGCGGCGATTACAGACGTTACCATGGCAGATCGGTACCCAGTCCCGAACATCCAGGATTTCTCGACTCATCTGGAGGGCGCTACCTTCTTCTCGAAGGTCGGCCTCATTAGTGGGTATAATCAGATTCCGGTCCATCCCGCCGACGTCCCTAAGACGGCCACCATCACCCCTTTCGGCCTTTTCGAATGGTTCAGAATGCCTTTTGGCCTGACGAACGCTGCTCAGGCGTTCCAAAGGTTAATGGATCAGGTCTGTCGGGGTTTGCCGTTCACATTCATCTACCTCGATGATATTCTGGTGGCCAGCAGCTCGCAGGCAGAGCACGTTAAGCACCTCCGCCTGCTCTTCGAACGGCTGCGCAGACACGGGTTGGTGATCAACCTCGCAAAGTGCCAGTGCGGATTGCGTTCCAGTTCCTTTTTGGGTCACAGCATTACCTGCCACGGTGCACTGCCGCTGCCCGAGAAGGTCGACGCTATCCGTCGCTTCCCGAGGCCCCTATCCGTCAAGGGCCTGCAAGAATTTATCAGAATGGTCAATTTCTACCACCGATTCATCCCGTCAGCAGCCGCCACCATGCAGCCATTGTTCCAGTGTCTGGCGGGCAAGCCTAAGGACCTGGTCTGGTCCAAGGAGGCTGAGATGGCTTTCGAGGGGGCTAAGACAGCGTTGGCCAACGCCACTATGCTGGTACACCCTAGGGCGTCGGCCCTAACCATGGACGCATCTGATGTCGCGGTAGATGTTGTGCTCGAACAACGGGTAGGAAGCAACTGGGTGCCACTGCCGTTTTTCAGCAGGCAGCTGCGGGCCCCGGAGATCAAGTCCAGTGCTTTCGATCGGGAGTTCCTCGCGCTTTACCTAGCGATCCGCCATTTCCGTTATTTCCTGGAGATGCGCGCGTTCACCGCATTCACGGACCACAAGCCACTCACGTTCGCTTTGAATAAGGTGTCCGACCCCTGGTCCATCAGGCAACAGAGACACCTCACCTACATATCCGAATCCACATCTGACATTCGGCATGTGGCGGGGAAGCTGAACGTTGTGGCTGACGCGCTGTCCCGCCCGGCAGCCCCCCAGGTCTCCGCTTTAAGCCTAGGCGTGGATTACGCAGAGCTGGCCGCTGCCCAGCAGGAGACTAATCCGGAGCCTGGCGGGTCCTGCTGGGGAGACTTGGGGCGCTTCCGCAACGGCAAATTATTCCGCGCCGAGTAGCGGGGGTCGAGGATGAATCCAACTGATGTCAGCATGGGGGATTACCGCAATGCTGATGCGGGCCTTAAATTGGCCGGGGTGCCCTGTGGCGCCGCTGGCGTGCGGGTCTTTTGCGATGTCTCGACGGGCAAATCCCGCCCCATTGTCCCGATTGCTTGGAGGCGTCAGATTTTCGACACCATCCACAGCCTAGCGCACCCATCCATTCGTGCCATCTCTGCCCTGGTCGCAGCCATGCTCGTCTGGCACGGGTTACGGAAGCAGGTCGCAGCATGGGCCTGCTCTTGTATCCCTTGTCAGGCATCCATGGCCATGCAGGATTTTGCTGTTCCAGACGGCAAGTTCCTGCACATCCATGTCGACCTGGTGGGTCCCTTGCCGTGTTTGCGTGGGGCCACTTACTTACTCACTATCATGGACAGGTTCACCAGGTGGGCAAAGGCAATAGCATTAACGGATCCCTCCGCTGAGGCTTGTGCACGGGCCATTGTCTCCCATTAGATCGCTCATTTTGGGAGTGGTCCTGGGCTCAAGTGCGAGTAAAGAAACTATGAATGTTGGCCTTCATAACAAGAGGATTTACAGTTAGAGTGAAGAGGTTCTTCTGCAGCGTAGGTTTACAAGATTGATCCCTGGGTTGGTGGGGACTGTTATATGAGTAAGATTGAAAAGACTAGGCTTGTATTCACTGGAGTTTAGAAGGATGACTTCAGATATTACTACCGATCGTGGGGCCCAGTTCACGTCCTCGCTGTGGGGTGGTATTGGCGCAGCTGTACCGTGCGAAGCTGCACCAGCCCACCGCGTATCAGCCGGAGTCAAACGGTTTAGTCGAGCGGTTTCACAGACACCTCAAGTCGGTTTTGAAGGCCCAGCTCACTGGCCCCGATTGGGTTGACCAGTTGCCCTGGGTCCTCCCAGGCAGCAGAACCACGCCTAAGGAAGATCTCAACGCCTCCTCGGCGGAGCTGGTTTATGGCTCGGTTTTGCGGGTCCCCGGGGATTTTCTGCCCGTCACCCGTAATCAGGAGGTCCCAGCTTCAGCGGTGCTAGCTGACCTTTGCGAGCGGGCGCGCGCTTAACCCCCGGTTATGTTTCACTGGTCCCCTCTGTCGCGCCCCTCCGGTTCTGTTTTACAGGCCCCTACTGTTACGCTCACCTCGCAACCTCGGACTAGGCGTTACGGTCGAAACGTCCCATTACCCATGCGTTTCCGTACCGTGGATTCTGGGTGGGGGGGGGCATGTAGCGGCACCTGTTGGCGCACGCAGGTATCGAACCTGGTGTTCGGAAGCCGCGGTCACGTGACTTGGGAGGGGCTGCTGTTTTTCGCACGGTTTCGCTTTCGTGCGGCAGTTCAATGCTGCCCACCGTTGTGGCCAAAACGTGTTGTAAGAACCTGTGAGTTAAGGAGCTATTTTCAGAATAAAATAAGTTACAAAACTTGGTTGTCCTTCTTGCGACCGCCAAAACAGTACCATAAGCTGTAAGTATTGATTCAATATGCTATGGGTGGAAAATCAAATATTTCAGGAATTGGTGCCAGTCAACTGATCCCACATTGATTATCTCGATTTAGAGATCCTGCAGATAAAAATCAATGAAGAATGACTTAATTTCTTGGCATCCATCTGATTAAGTTCCATAATACTTCAACAGGTGCTGACTGGCGGGCATGCTGTTGAGTTCAAAATATAGTTAATTTGTTCATATTTACAGAGGTCCAACCATTCCTGCCTTCCCGTCTGTCTTGTGATAAATATTGATGTATAACAAATTTGATATAAAATATGGAAATTTAATTTGGTGGTAACCAATGCTGTACCTGATATCACCCTGTAGAATCATGCTTGCTTCTGACCAACAATCCCATCCATAAATTGCCATCCAAATCTTCCTTGTTCCAGATCGTCTTAGTACAGTTTAGTTTATTATCACGTGTACTAGTGAAAAGCTTTTGTTGTGTGCTAACCAGTCAGCAGAAAGACAATACATGATTACAATCATAGAAACATAGAAACATAAACATAGAAACTAGGTGCAGGAGTAGGCCATTGGGCCCTTCGAGCCTGCACCGCCATTCAATATGATCATGGCTGATCATCCAACTCAGTATCCCGTACCTGCCTTCTCTCCATACCTTTGATCACCTTAGCCACAAGGGCCACATCTAACTCCCTCTTAAATATAGCCAATGAACTGGCCTCGACTACCCTCTGCGGCAGAGAGTTCCAGAGATTCACCACTCGCTGTGTGAAAAAAGTTCTTCTCATCTCGGTTTTAAAAGGATTTCCCCCTTATCCTTAAGCTGTGACCCCTTGTCCTGGACTTCCCCAACATCGGGAACAATCTTCCTGCATCTAGCCTGTCCAACCCCTTAAGAATTTTGTAAGTTTCTATAAGAATCTCCTAAATTCTAGAGAGTATAAACCAAGTCTATCCAGTCTTTCTTCATAAGACAGTCCTGACATCCCAGGAATCAGTCTGGTGAACCTTCTCTGCACTCCCTCTATGGCAATAATGTCCTTCCTCAGATTTGGAGACAAAACCTGTATGCAATACTCCAGGTGTGGTCTCACCAAGACCCTGTACAACTGCAGTAGAACCTCCCTGCTCCTATACTCAAATCTTTTTGCTATGAAAGCTAACATACCATTCGCTTTCTTCACTGCCTGCTGCACCTGCATGCCTACTTTCAATGACTGGTGTACCATGACACCCAGGTCTCGCTGCATCTCCCCTTTTCCTAGTCGGCCACCATCTAGATAATAGTCTGCTTTCCTGTTTTTGCCACCAAAATGGATAACCTCACATTTATCCACAGTATACTGCATCTGCCAAACATTTGCCCACTCACCCAGCCTATCCAAGTCACCTTGCAGTCTCATAGCATCCTCCTCACAGTTAACACTGCCCCCCAGCTTAGTGTCATCCACAAACTTGGAGATATTGCCTTCAATTCCCTCATCCAAATCATTAATATATATTGTAAATAGCTGGGGTCCCAGTACTGAGCCTTGGGGTACCCCACTAGTCACTGCCTGCCATTGTGAAAAGGACCCGTTTACTCCTACTCTTTGCTTCCTGTTTGCCAGCCAGTTCTCTATCCACATCAATACTGAACCCCCAATGCCGTGTGCTTTAAGTTCGTGCCATTTACAGTGTATAGATACATGATAAGGGAATAACACAGTGCAAGATAAAGCCAGCAGAGTCCGATCAAGGATAGTGTGATGGTCAACAAAGATATAGACAGTAGTTCAGCACTGCTCTCTGGTTGTGGTAGGATGATTCAGCTGCCTGATAACAGCTGGGAAGAAACTGTCCCTGAATCCGGAGGTGTACGTTTTCACACTTCTATACCTTTTGCCTGATGGGAGAGGGGGGAGGAGGGAGTGGCCACGGTGCGACTCACCCTTGATTATGCTGCTGGTCTTGCCGAGGCAGCGTAAAGTATAAATAGAGTCAAACGAAGGAAGGTTGGTTTGTGTGATGGTGTGATGGTCTGGGCTGCGTCCACAATTTGCTGCAATTTCTCTTGGTGGTCTTACCTGAAGGCCTGCACGCTGGAAAGAGGATGCTGGTTTCACCTGAACTCCAGCTCCCCTAATCGGCTTTTCAATGTGGGGGAAATTTTATGTGCTGAACACAGTGGCTGCATGCACCACATCTAGATTTCTCCAGGCCAGGATAGCTGGTATGCGTCATTCATTTCAGTTGGACCACTAACCCAGAGTAAACAGATGAGTGCAGTTATAGTGGTTTTAATTTTCTTATAAAATGTTAAGAATAAAAATTATTGTTTTGGGGATTTTTTAAATAATTCAAGCTTAATTGAACTTGTTTAACATGTTATTGTGGGGAGAAGGGGTTCCTGGTACCCAACCCCAAGCCTTGGTGCTTGCGGCCTGTTCAGCTTCTGGTGCAGGGTCTCAGCTCAGCCTGGCTTCTGCATCTGGGTCAGATTAGTGTGGAGAATTCAGGCCATATCTACTGTACATGGTTGGCCTACTTTTTTCATACATTCTGATACATTTTAGTATAATTTGAGGAGGAGAATTCAATTAATTTTTAAATCTCGACACACTGGTTCAGATTTCCACAACAAAACGTGAATGCCAGTCTCCATCTGTACTTTGTAACTTGATCTGTCTTTCCTCACTCCAATCTCCTCAGACCAAGTGATTAAATCTGATTCAATTATTATGAAAAAAACACGCCAGGATTAGCATCAGCCATATCTGAAACATCAAACCGCTGCAGCATACAGTTTAGATAACGTTTACATTGAACAGCAGATCTGGTTAACTAAGATTCAGATTCAGATTCAGATTCAATTTTAATTGTCATTGTCAGTGTACAGTACAGAGACAACAAAATGCATTTAGCATCTCCCTGCAAGAGCGACATAGCACATGATTTGAATAAATAATAATAAGTGTCCGGGGGGGGGTGGTGATTGGCAGTCACCGAGGTACGTTGTTCTTTAGAGTGACAGCCGCCGGGAAGAAGCTGTTCCTCAACCTGCTGGTTCGGCAACGGAGAGACCTGTAGCGCCTCCCGGATGGTAGGAGGGTAAACAGTCCATGGTTGGGGTGAGAGCAGTCCTTGGCGATGCTGAGCGCCCTCCGCAGACAACGCTTGCTTTGGACAGACTCAATGGAGGGGAGCGAGGAACCGGTGATGCGTTGGGCAATTTTCACCACCCTCTGCAATGCAATGCCTTCCGGTCGGAGACAGAGCAGATGCCATACCATACTGTGATGCAGTTGGTAAGGATGCTCTCGATGGTGCAGCAGTAGAAGTTCACCAGGATCTGAGGAGACAGATGGACCTTCTTCAGTTTCCTCAGGAAGAAGAGACGCTGATGAGCCTTCTTGATCAGAGTAGAGGTATTGTGGGTCCAAGAGAGGTCATCGGAGATGTTGACTCCCAGGAACCTGAAGCTAGAAACACGTTCCACCTCCGTCCCGTTAATGTGTTCCACCTCCGTCCCGTTAAGGACTAAACTAAACAAAGAGCTCTTAGCTCTGTAGATTTGCAACATCCATCTGCAGAATTGGGAGAGAATTGAGCATCAAACTGGTTTGCTGTTGATTACATAATGTAGCCTCCATTGACAATTCTTCAGAAAAATGCAGTCGAGTCCACATGCCGTAGAAGCAGATTTGCATCCAGATTTGATCTGATATGTGGTATACAGCATTTGCATTATACCAATGTTATCTTCCATGAAAGGCTAATTCCCCCAACTTGGCATTCAAAAGGATTATGATCATTAGAATGATCTCAACTGCTAAAACTCAACTGCTGTGGCCAGGTACAACCTTTCTCTTCAGGTTTGACACATGTCATGTGGTAAGTGGCACAGATTCCATTGAAGATTAACCGTTTATTGGTTATTTATGTGGCTAACACATGAATTATTTCTATTGCTAACTTCAGGATAGAAATGGCTTCAATATTAATAGCCAATTTGTTTCCCCAATCACAATGGCACCATTCCTTTGACATCAATTGCTACAGACTGGTGCTTTCTGCACATTAAACCCAACTGCTACCATGCAAACAAAAGTTACTTTAGAGTCTGATCATCTTCTTACAATAATGGAATTTTTACATGGCTTAACACTGATGTTCCTGACAGCACCATCCAGCTAACGGGGCGTCATTTACTCCCGTTAGCGGACAGAACAACAGACTCCCGTTAGACCAGAGGTGGGGGTCTGTGCATTTATGTAAATAAAGCATGGTGCACGGACATCACCATCATCGAGAGTCACTGCTCAGCTAACCTAGAGTTCCTCTTGGTTAAATGCAGACCGTTCTATCTGCCCAGAGAGTTTACCTCCACTGTTGTGAATGCAGCCTATATTCCTCCTGATGCTAATGCTAAGCTTGCAATGAAAGAACTGCATACTGCCATTAGCAAACAACAGACGCACAACCCCGAGGCAGCCTTCATTGTTGCGGGTGACTTCAATCACTCTAACCTGAAGACTGTACTCCCCAAATTCCACCAACATGTCTTCTTCACCACTAGAGAAGACAAGATACTAGACAAAGTTTACACAAATATGGCTGAAGCTTACAAAGCCGTCCCCTCCACCACTTTGGACAGTCTGATCACCTCTCATTGTTCCTGCTCCCTAAGTACTCCCCACTCATCAGATGTGTTAAACCCACAGTGACGACAGTTAAAGTCTGGTCAGAGGAGGCGGACTCCACACTTCAGCAGCGATTTGGAAACACTGACTGGAAGGCGTTTGCAGCCCAGGCCACCATTGACTCGTATACATCCTCTGTTCTGGACTTTATAAACTCCACCATCAACAGTGTCACCTTCCTCAAACGGATTACCACATTCCCGAATCAGAAGCCATGGATGAACAGCGAGGTCAGGCTACTGCTGAAAGCACGGGACACCACTTTCAGGTCAGGCGATGCTCGAGCCTACAGTTCATCCAGGGCTAACCTGAAGAGGGGCATCAAGAAGGCCAAGCACTGCAATAAGCTCAGGATTGAGGAGCACTTCAACAACAACTCCGACCCCCGACGCATGTGGCAAGGCATCCAGGCCATCACGGACCTATAGACCCTCCAACACCACCCCCACATCCTGCAACGCCTCCTTCCTTGAGGAGCTTAACCACTTCTATGGCCGCTTCGACAGGGACTATCTAGAGACAGCCATCAAGGCTGTGCTACCTGCTGATCACCAACCCCTCACACTCACCCCCAACAACGTGTATGTGGCACTGAGCAGGATGAATGCCCTGACGGCATCCCCGGGCGCGTCCTCAGGGCCTGTGCTGCGCAGCTGACAGACGTCTGGACTGACATCTTCAACCTGTCACTTGCCCAAGCAGTTGTCCCCACGTGCCTTAAAACCACCTCCATCGTGCCAGTGCCAAAACACTCCACTGCGGCAAGCCTCAACGACTTCCGCCCAGTTGCACTTACTCCCATCATCACCAAGTGCTTCGAGAGGCTGGTCCTGGCACACCTCAAAGGCTGCCTACCTCCCACACTGGACCCCTATCAGTTCGCCGACTGCAAGAACAGGAGTACGGAGGATGCCATCTCAACGGCACTTCAATCCGCCCTCTCCCACCTCGACAACAGAGACACCTACGTGAAAATGCTGTTCATCGTCTACAGCTCAGCATTTAACACCATTATCCCCTCTAAACTGATCACCAAACTCAGCGACCTGGGCATCGACCCCTCCCTCTGCAACTGGACACTGGTCTTTCTAATGAACAGACCCCAGTCTATTAGGTCAGACAAGCACACCTCTTCAACCATCACCCTGAACACCGGCGTTCCACAGGGCTGTGTGCTGAGCCCCCTCCTCTACTCCCTCTTCACCTACTACTGCACACCTGTACATGGTACTAACACCATCATCAAGTATGCAGATGATACAACGGTGATTGGCCTCATCAGCAACAACGATGAGTCGGCCTATAGGGAGGAGGTCCAGCTCCTAGCAGCATGGTGCGCTGACAACAACCTGAATATGTTTTAATCATATAAATTAGCTTTTGGTGATGTCCTTGATGACAAACAGATCAGAGATTGCATTGCAATCTCCTGTGAAGGTTCAAATGTTGGTGTACTAACAACAGCTGCAAATGCTGCAAATGCAGCAAAAATATCACAAATTATCAGTTTTCTCCGTCAATATCCTGGTGGTGGCTGGAAACTTAACTGCGGCAGCCATGAGACCTTTCCCATAAGTTAGTCAGGTGCTAAATACGCATTGTAGACACATCAGATTCATATGGACTGATACTGTAATCCGTTACTGGACTGTTATTATCAAACTAAAGACGACTCCAATCAAAAATAGATTTTAAGAAGCAACGTAGATGCAACCTAGATTTTAAGAACCAACCTAGATTGGTTGTGGGAGATTTTAACATGCAGGTAGACTGGGAAAATCAGGTTGGTACTGGACCCCAAGAAAGGGACTTTGTAGAATGCCTCTGGGATGGATTCTTAGAGCAGCTTGTACTGGAGCCCACCTGGATTTAGGCACTTCTGGATTTAGTGTTGTGTAATAAACCGGCTTTGATAAGGGAACTCGAGGTAAAGGAACCATTTGGACGTAGTGACCATAATATGATAAATTGTAATCTGCAATTTGAGAGGGAGAAGGTAAAATCGGAAGTGTCAGTTTTGCAGTTGAACAAAGGGAACTATGTTGGCATGAGGGTGGATGTGGCCAAAGTTGACTGGAAATGGACTCTAGCAGGGATGATGGTGGAACAGCAATGGCGGGAGTTTCTGGGAATAAACCAGAATATGCAGAATCATTTCATTCCAAAGAGGGAGAAAGATGCTAAGGGGAATAAGAGACAAGGGAAGTCCAGGACAGTATAAAAATAAAAGAGAAACTTATAACACAACAATGATGAGAGGGAAGCCAGAGGATTGGGCAACTTTTAAAGATCAACAGAAGTTAACTAAAAAGGCAATACGGGGAGAAAAGATGAAGTATGAAGGTAAGCTAGCCAAGAATATAAAGGAGGATAGTGAAAGCTGTTTTAGGTATTAGTAAAAAATTAGTTACGACAAATATAGGTCCCTTAAAGACAGGAACAGGTGAATTTATTATGGGGAACAAGGAAATGGCAGAGGAGTTGAACAGGTACTTTGGTTCTGTCTTCACTAAGGAAGACACAAACAAACTCTCAGATGTATTGGGGGACAGACGACGTAGGGTGGCTGTGGAACTGAAAGAAATTCACATTAGTCAAGAATTGATGTTGGATAGACTGATGGGACTGAAGGCTGATAAATCCCCAGGGCCTGATGGTCTGCATCCCAGGGTACTCAAGGTGGTGGCTCTAGAAATTGTGGACGCATTGGTGATCATTTTCTATTATTCTCAGATTCAGATCCAGATTCAGATTCAATTTTAATTGTCATTGTCAGTGTACAGTACAGAGACAACGAAATGCATATACATTCTATAGCTTCTGGATCAGTTCCTGTGGATTGGAGGGTAGCTAATGTTATCCCACGTTTCAAGAAAGGACAGAGAGAGAAATCAGGGAATTATAGACCAGTTAGCCTGATCGGTGGTGGGGAAGATGCTGGAGTTGATTATCAAAGATCAAATAGCGGCACATTTGGAAAGCAGGAACAGGATCAGTCCTAGTCAGCATGGATTTACGAAAGGGAAATCATGCTTGACAAATCTTCTGCAATTTTTTTGAGGATGCAATAAGTAAACTGGACAAGGGAGAGCCAGTGGATGTAGTGTACCTGGATTTTTAGAAACCCTTTGGTAAGGTCCAACTACAGGAGATTAGTGGGCAAAATTAGAGCACGTGGTATTGGGGATAGGATATTGACATGAATAGAAAATTGGTTGGCAGACAGGAAACAAAGAGTGGGGATTAACAGGTCCCTTTCAGAATGGCAGGCAGTGACTAGTGGAGTGCCGCAAGGCTCGTTGCTGGGACTCCAGCTATTTAAAATATACATTAATGATTTAGATGAAGGAATTAAAAGTAACATTAGCAAATTTGCAGATGACACAAAGCTAGCTGGTGTGAACTGTGAAGAGGATGCTTTGAGGATGTAGAGTAACTTGGACTGGTAGGTGAGTGAGCGGATGCATGGCAGATGCAGTATACTGTGGATAAATGTGAGGTTGGATGCAAGAACGGAAAAGCAGATTATTATCTGAATGGTGTCAGGATAGGAAAAGGGGAAGTACAACAAGACCTGGGTGTCCTAGTACATCAGTCACTGAAAGTAAGCACACAGGTACAAGGGGCAGTGCAAAAATCACCTATGACTGCACACCTGTACATGGTACTAACACCATCATCAAGTATGCAGATGATACAACGGTGATTGGCCTCATCAGCAACAACGATGAGCTGGCCTACAGGGAGGAGGTCCAGCACTTAGCAGCATGATGCGCTGACAACAACCTGGCCCTTAACTCCAAGAAGACCAAGGAGCTCATTGTAGACTTCAGGAAGTCCAGAGGCGGCACGCACACCCCCATCCACATTAACGGGACGGAGGTGGAACGTGTTTCTAGCTTCAGGTTCCTGGGAGTCAACATCTCCGATGACCTCTCTTGGACCCACAATACCTCTACTCTGATCAAGAAGGCTCATCAGCGTCTCTTCTTCCTGAGGAGACTGAAGAAGGTCCATCTGTCTCCTCAGATCCTGGTGAACTTCTACCGCTGCACCATCGAGAGCATCCTTACCAACTGCATCACAGTATGGTATGGCAACTGCTCTGTCTCCGACCGGAAGGCATTGCAGAGGGTGGTGAAAATTGCCCAACGCATCACCGGTTCCTCGCTCCCCTCCATTGAGTCTGTCCAAAGCAAGCGCTGTCTGCGGAGGGTGCTCAGCATCGCCAAGGACTGCTCTCACCCCAACCATGGACTGTTTACCCTCCTACCATCCGGGAGGCGCTACAGGTCTCTCCGTTGCCGAACCAGCAGGTCGAGGAACAGCTTCTTTCCGGCGGCTGTCACTCTACTCAACAACGTACCTCGGTGACTGCCAATCACCACCCCCCCCGGACACTTATTATTATTTATTCAAATCGTTTGCTATGTCGCTCTTCCAGGGAGATGCTAAATGCATTTCGTTGTCTCTGTACTGTACACTGACAATGACAATTAAAATTGAATCTGAATCTGAAAAAGCTAATGGCATGTTGGCCTTCATAAAGAGATGATTTGAGTATAGGAGCAAAGAGGTCCTTCTGCAGTTGTACAGGGCCATGGCTGACCATACCTGGAGTATTGTGTGCAGTTATGGTCTCCAAATTTGAGGAAGAACATTCTTGCTATTGAGGGAGTGCAGTGTAGGTTCACGAGGTTAATTTCCGGGATGGCAGAAATGTCATATGTTGAAAGAATGGTGTGGCTGGGCTTGTATACACTGGAATTTAGAAAGATGAAAGGGGTTCTTATTGAAACATATAAGATTATTAAGGGATTGGACACGCTAGAGGCAGGAAACATGTTCCCGGTGTTAGGGGAGCCCAGAACCAGGGACCACAGTTTAAGAATAAGGGGTAGGCCATTTAGAACTGAGATGGGGAATAAAATTTTCACACAGAGGGTTGTGAATTTGTGTAATTCTCTGCCTCAGAAGGCAGTGGAGGCCGATTCACTGGATGCATTCAAAAGAGAGTTAGATAGAGCCCTTGGGGTTAGCGTAATCAAGGGTTATGGGGCGAAGGCAGGAACAGGGTACTGATTGTGGATGATCAGCCATGATCACATTGAATGGCAGTGCTGGCTTGAAGGGCCAAATGACCTACTCCTGCACCTATTGTCTATGCATCTATGTAATGGCAGGGTAGTGGATTTAACCCATGGGTATCCCACAGTTTAAGATTTTGTGAGCTGAAGTGAAACCTGTCTGTTTTGGAGAAAATAAAGGTAGGATGATCAAGGGCAGAATCTTACATTCAATTATCCCTTTGCTTTAAAATGGCATTCGTCAAATGCTATAAATTCATGTTGTTTAATCGTGACACAACAGCGCAATAGATTTCAATCAAACATTGCCATATTTCAAACAGAGAATTTACCAGGTGATATTTTGCATGTCAGCTTTGTGCCACAGTACAGCTCTGCTACGGGGGCAGATGGCAGAAAGGAAAATGGGTATATATTGCACTATTGTGCAAAATTATTTGTATTCTGTTCTAATGTGTCACTGGCGTTATTGTTAATGTTGATAGGTGTATATCTATGGAAAACATAATCATGAAATGGAATTCAGTCAAATTGTTCTGGGGTCATTATTAACCAGATGATATTCCCAGATATTATTATAATCTCCTGATCAAAACATTTAGTAAGATTGTAATGGATAATGATTCTTACCATTATAATGGAACTGCCGAATTCCTGCATTAGAAATTAGTAAAACATCCAGTATAGAGCCACCAAAAAATGACCCTTTTCCCTTTCCTGTCATAACTTCAAAAGAGAAGAAAAATACCAGGAAGCAACTTCAATGAGTATTTATATAATGAAACGTAATACAGAATGTAATCATATACTGAATAACACTACTTGTCTTGTCATCTAGTTGGAAATAGTTGGACTACTTCCTAACATTTGATCAATACTTTTTAAATGTGATCTCAATAGCAATAAAGCACTTACTATGATAGTACAAACATGATTACAAATTGATATAAATCCAAATCTGAATGCTTTAAGTATTTTTACAATGAAATAATTAATACTTGTTATATGGAACACAAGTGCAAATAACAATTACTAACATAACTAGGAATTGTTATCATTGGCATCTAATAATGAAGCATATCTCTGCTTGACAGACATTGATCTTTATGCAACTGACTGGGGATTATTTATCTGTGGAAACATCTTCCAAAATAACAGACTTACGATGAACAGTCAAACAGTTGTTACCCCAGGTATGCAGAATTTGTTTGCTATGTATAGATTTTCTTAAAGCTATACTTAGTTTTTTATTAAAAATATGTTTTACCACTATAATTTATGCAATCATACAAAAAGCAGAGTAAGTGAAGCAAAAACTACTGGATGGGTCTGATGAGCAGATTCCTTTTGACCCTATTTTACACCACAGTAATATGTGCAAACTTGCAACAGTACTTTCATAAGCTATGCAATGATTTACAAACTGTCAAGAATCAATGATTCATTCATAGTCGAGTTGCACCTTCAGTGTCAGTGAATCCTTAAGTAGATGAGATGCACAATTATCTCCCCTCAAAATGTGGTTAGTTTTCCAAAACAGCTGAACAAATATAGATCCACTTTAAAAAAAAAATAGTAATCTGTAAAGTGTTTTACTGTCACATTCTGATTAGATGGTAAGTAATAAGATTTATTTCTAACTGGAAATGCAGGCGGTTTTCTTTGAATATCATAATGCTCATGTTGAGAACACTTCCATTACACTCATAACAAACCTGGGGTCAAGTGTAAGCAGCTCCCTTACACAACCTCAAACAAAATGCATTGCTTTCCATAAATTACATTCTGTGGACTATTGCTAATTAGTTGTGGCATTGTGCAGCTATGACTGAGATGTCCCAATTACTTTTGTCCCCACGGCTAGTATTTTGCCAGTATCTATCAAAGCCAAATATTCCAATGGTCTAAAATGTGATACAATGTGCAAAGAAAGATATTATACCAAACCCTAATGAACATACTTGAGTTAAAGGGCAAAAACTAGGTCAAAAGGGTACAAAAAATAATTCTACACCTTTGATTCTTGGCTCCTGATGGCTGGTCAGGTAAAATTAAGAGATACTGTATGAATTGAAGGAGTGTATACATAATGTAAGGTTGCAGGGGATTCGAGATAAGGCAAGGTAAGCCACTGGAAACGAAAGGTGCAACATTTATCATTAACATTTTTTTTAATGAGAGGTCAGCAAGCACAGGGACTATGGCTGAATGGAATGGTGAGAGCTGAGTGCAAGGTTTAGTTGGCCTCAAGGTGACAAAAAGTAGAATGTGGAAGACCAATATGTGCACTGTAATGACCAAGCCTGGATGCAATAGAGGCAGAGACCAGAGTTTCAACAGCAGGTAAGTTTACGCACTGCGGTATTTCCAAAGGAATGCAAATGGGTAATTCTACTATTAGTGTAGATATGTGGGCAATGTTCATCTAGGGTCAAGTATGACATTGAGTGCAAACTGTCTGCTTCAGCTTCAGAGAAAGACCAGTGAGCTGGAATGTATGTGGTGGAATGAAAACGTGTGGCTTTGCTTGCCCCAATCTATAAGAAGAGGGCCCATCTGTTCATGTAACGGAGTGTAACAAGCAGTCTAAGAGTTCGAACAGTGGACAGATCTAGAAGTGCCAGGAGATGGAGCTGGGAGTTATCAGCTTACATGGGAACGTTAATGTTTGTCTCAAGATTTACTTGGAGGAAAAGTGTTCATGAGAAATGGGAGGTGGTTTGTGACGAGATGACGGTGGGTAATGAATGGCAACGGGAAACTGTTGCAGCCAATTAACTGTCTCATTTGAAACTTACAAATGGAGGGGAACGTTTTAGTTTCTGCCAGCTGGTCTGGCTTTTAACCCAAGGTGAAAATCACCTGTAAAGCCAAGGAACTGCAGATGCGCAATGTGCTGGAGAACATGGATAGGTGGTGTATTGGGTCAGGACATTTCTTTAAACCAGGTATGACGGCCACATTATATATTTGGCACATTTTTGCGGGCCGTACACGCACGCGCGCACTCACACTCACCCCACCCGCACTCACACTCCCACCCACACTCACACCACCCGCACTCACCCCACTCACACTTACCCCACCCCACCCACACACCACCCCACCCACACTCACACTCCACCCACCCACCCACACTCCCCCCACCCGCACTCACACTCACATTCACCCCACCCACACTCACACCACCCGCACCACCCCCACTCACACTTACCCCACCCACTCACACTCACCCCACCCACCCCCACCCACACACACTCACCCCACACACACACCACACACACCCCACAAACACACACACACACACACACACACACACACACACACACACACACACACACAACACACACACACACACACTGGGGCCACCGTTGTCGCCAATCTTCACTGCCTCCCCGAGGCCATCGACGGCAACCTGTCAGCAGCTGCACACAAACCCTCAACTTGATAGCCTACGGCAAACTGACGTGTAAGTTCCCCCGCTACCACAGAACCCGCTATATAGCCCGCTGCAGGAAATGTGTTAAGAGCTTGCTGCGGGCCGGATAAATTCTCGTGGTGGGCCGGATGTGGCTCGCGGGCCATAGTTTGGAGACCCCCTGCTTTAGACTGAAGAAGGATGCCAACCCAAAACGTCACCTACCCATATTCTCCAGGGATGCTGCCTGAGCCGCTGAGTTACTCCAGCACTTTGTGCTGTTTTTTGAAGTCTACCTTGTTCTTTTATGTTATTAAAGGTCCCTCCTGTGAATTCCTGTGCTTAAGACATCTGTCGTCCTAAAGTACTTGTTTAGAGGTGAAGGAGTTTGTGTGAAAGCTCATGTTGCAAATAACTGATGCTAAATGTGATCATCTTTTTCAAACTGGAATCCTGTCTCTGCAATATATCATGATACAGCAGTGAGAGGAGAAACTAATATTTGGCGCAAGAATTTACTTTAGAAATAGGATCCAGCACAGCCTGGCACGCAGCCCTTCTTCACACACAGTCCAGCTGGAGTTGGATTGAATCTTCCAACGAAGAAAGTGTTACCAAGGAGAAAACACTGCCGTGGCCACTGTTGTGTCACCCATCACATTCTGAGCGGTGCAGATATAATCACCTACATCAATTATTTCAATGTCATCAATATATAGCATACTCTTTGATAATCTGATAGTGTGTCCATTTTGTTGATCTATTAACCTCCAGCTGTTCGTGATGATCACTGGCCTTTCATCCTATTAAAGCAGAAATAGTATCAGATACTTTGACCTCAACGACATCAAAATAACACTGCATGAAGCAAATCTGAATACACACGCTCTCATCTTCAGCATATGTCAGCAGCTTTGCAAATGACCACAATTATCTGCGCCCCTTTCATTTCATTTCCCAGTTGTTTTAAGCTCAGTTCACTGTGGTATTATGCAATAATAGAGTAAGACTGAGCAGAGGGGCACTAGGACCCTGCCAGAAGCCAGGCTCCAGTAACCGGTTGTGTCTGGAAAACCCAGGGTGTCGGCAGTTAGGGAGGGAGGCCTGGGCTTACACGAGGCTGTTGCAGTTGCTGTTGTTATTGTACAGATTAAAGGTATACTCTGTTTACGTCGTGGTACGAGCCTTATTACAAGCATAACTCGACATGGTGCCAGAACTGGGAGACTTGTAAGCAAGAAAATAATTAAAGAAGAAGAGGACGGTGTATCGTTTTGGCGGGAAATAGGAGACGAGCTGGCAGATATGGCGCAACCTACACCAACTGCTACGTTCACAATACAACCTCCAGAGCCATTCGATTTTACCAAGCCTCAAGAATGGGAGCGTTGGATCAGGAGATTCGACCGCTTCAGGCTTGCAAGCAATTTAAACGCGACGTCGGCAGAAAACCAGGTGAACACGCTAGTGTATTGCATGGGCGATGAAGCAGATGATGTGCTAAAGGGGCTAACGCTAACTGCAGATGAGAGGAGGGTGTACACGGATGTCAAGGCGGGCTTTGATGCATTTTTTGTGCCTAAAAAGAATGTTATCTATGAAAGAGCCAAGTTCAATCAGCGTGTGCAACTGCCAGGAGAAATGGTGGATTCCTTCATCACTGCTCTATACGGATTAGCCGAACACTGCAACTATGGACAGTTACAGAACGAGCTGATCCGCGACAGGTTAGTGGTTGGGCTGAGAAACGTCTCATTGTCCGAAAAGCTACAGCTAGACAGAGACCTAACCCTTGAAACTGCTATAACAAAGACAAGGCAGTCTGAAGAAGTTAGACGACAGCGGTTTGACTTAAGAGGAGAAAATAGCGGTGCTAGCAAGTGCTCAAATGTTGATGCTGTGCATGCTAAAAGCTACAGAAAACCCAAATTTCCCTCAAAGCCTCAGCCACAAGCACAAACACCAGGCAAAAATAAATTTAATACACAGCCACAGCCAGGTTCAAAGGCCTGCTATAGATGTGGAAAAATGCCCTCGCATGGAAAATTGGAATGCCCTGCTAAAGATGCTGTGTGTCACAACTGTGGCAAAAAGGGACATTATGGCAAAGTGTGCAGAAACAGTGCTAAATCTCTCAATGCTGTCACTACAGAGGAAGAAGAGAGCTTTTTCCTGGGATCCGTGGATGCTGGAAAAGACCCATGGACGGTGCAGCTACAAGTGAGACAACAAAAAGTGTGCTTTAAAATAGATACTGGTGCTGATGTGACCGCCATGCCAGCGGAGGTGTACCATGACATTACAGGGGGGCATGATGTGAAGTGCCTGGCAGTGTCGACACGCCCATTGTTTGGGCCAGGGGGCAATGCACTCTCTGTCCTGGGCGTAGCCAGAGAAACACTGCGCAGAGGCAACAAGACAGCCATAGAGGACATTTATGTGGTCAAAGACCTCCACACTGCACTGTTGGGAAGACCTGCCATAGAAAGGCTTCAGCTTGTGTGCAGGGTTGACGGCATCACCTTGGAATCTGTGAGACAACAATATCCGAAGCTGTGTAGCGGCTTGGGTCTTGTTCGGAGGCCATACTCAATTAAATTGAAGCCAGAGGCTGTGCCCTTCTCTCTCCACACGCCACGCAGAGTCCCTCTGCCGCTTATGGGAAAAGTGAAGGAGGAGATAGACCGTATGGAGAAGATGGGCGTAATCACCAAGATTGAGGAGCCGACTGATTGGTGTGCCGGGATGGTGGTGGTGCCGAAAAAAACAGGTGATGTTCGCATTTGTGTGGACTTCACAATGATGAATGGATCAGTATGCAGAGAAAAGTTTATCCTACCTTCTGTAGAGCACACTCTGGGCATGCTAGCTGGGGCAACAGTATTCAGCAAATTAGATGCCAACATGGGCTTTTGGCAAGTACCATTGACAAAAGAGTCTGCCAAATACACCACCTTCATCACGCCTTTTGGGCGCTACTATTTTAACCGTCTACCCTTTGGCATAGCATCAGCCCCCGAGCACTTTCAAAGGATGATGATGACAGAAGTGACCGGTGGCCTGGAGGGGGTACTGTGTCATATGGATGACATCCTGGTCTGGGGACAGACGCAGGAGGAGCATGATGTGCGGCTACATGCGGTGCTAGAGAAGGCACAAAAGGCCGGCATTACGCTCAACATGGACAAATGTGAGCTCACACGCCACACAGTCAGATTCCTGGGTCATGTCATTTCAGCAGATGGAGTGACGCCAGATCCAGAGAAGACGAGAGCAGTACAAGAGTTGGATGCACCCAAAAATGTCAGCGAACTCAGGAGTTTTCTGGGCATGGTCAATCAGCTGGGCCGCTTCTTGCCAAACCTGGCTGAAAAAGACAAAGTGCTACGAGACCTGCTGTCCAAGAAGAACCACTGGTACTGGGGGACAGAGCAGCAGGCCGCCTTTGATCAGTTAAAAACAGAGCTGTCATCCACACCAGTGCTCACATTATATAACCCAAACAGTGCTCTAAAGATCTCTGCTGATGCCTCTTCCTTTGGCCTGGGGGCAGTCCTGCTGCAGAAGAGCGATGCCATGTGGTCACCTGTGGCATATGCGTCCAGGGCAATGACACCAACAGAGCAGCGCTATGCTCAAGTAGAAAAGGAGGCATTGGCTGCGACGTGGGCATGTGAAAGGTTCAGCTGTTTCATTCTGGGAAGACCATTCGAGCTGGAAACTGACCACAAGCCGTTGGTGAGTCTGCTGGGAGGGAAAGCTTTGGATGACCTCCCACCAAGAATCCAAAGATTTAGGATGAGACTCATGAGGTACAGCTATACAGTAGATCATGTCCCTGGCAAAAGCCTGTGGACAGCCGACACCTTATCTCGTGCTCCTCTGAGAGCCGCAAGAACACACACAGACACAAGCCTACTAGAGGACACCAACATCTATGTAGACTCTGTCATCAGCAACATTCCTGTCAGTGGAGATTATCTGAGCAGCCTACGGGAGCACCTACAGGCAGACAGCACATGCTCTGCACTGATGGAGTACTGCACAGACGGCTGGCCCGACAAAAGCCAACTGCAGGGAGTGCTGAGACATTACTGGGCTGATAGAGCAGTGCTGACTGTGCACGATGGGCTGCTGCTGCGGGGCACGAGGCTCGTCATCCCATCAGCCTTACAAGGTGATGTGCTGCAGAGACTACACGAAGGACACCTGGGGGTGACAAAGTGCAGGGGCCGGGCCAAACAGACGGTATGGTGGCCAGGACTCAGCAGCCAGCTGAATGACATGGTGCTGAAATGTAGAACCTGCATCCAAGAGCGAAGGAACGTCAAAGAGCCGCTGATGCCAACGGAGATGCCAGACAGGCCTTGGCAAACCTTGGGAGCTGACCTATTCACGCTGAAAAACAAGACTTATCTGCTAGTCGTAGATTATTTCTCAAGATATGTGGAAGTTGCGCTGCTATCACCGACAAGGTCCACAGATGTGGTGGTGCACCTGAAATCCATATTTGCTCGTCATGGAATTTGTGAATTTCTTAAAAGTGACAATGGGCCCCAGTTCTCAGGTAGCCACTTTAAATCCTTTGCAGCAGAGTATGGCTTTATGCACATCACGAGCAGCCCCAGGTTTCCTCAGAGCAATGGGGAGGCGGAACGCGCTGTACAAACCGTGAAAAACTTGCTAACAAAGGCGTCAGACCCATATCTTGCATTGCTGGCCTACAGAGCAACCCCTCTACAGAACGGCTATAGCCCAGCCGAGCTGTTGATGGGGCGCCGCCTACGCACTACAGTTCCTGCCCTTCCAACCCTGCTGAATCCAGTTTTGCCTGACTACAACGCGCTGGGGGCCAAAGAAAGGGAGAAGAGGTGGAACGACGCAAGATCCTTTGACAAGAGGCACGGAGCGAGAAATCTGGAGCCACTAATACCTGGGGAGGATGTGTGGATCACCGATGCACGAGTCCAGGGCAAAGTGCTATCTACACACAATGCACCTCGCTCTTATATCGTCCAGGTGCCTCAGGGCACACTGAGGAGGAACCGGCAGCACTTGGTGCCGCTGCAGACCAACAGTGAGGTAGTCGACGCGGATGAGCCACCGGTGGGAGAAGAGCCAGCTCCACGAGAAGAGCCAGCTCCACCAGAGCCAGCTCCACCAGAGCCAGCTCCACCAGTGACAGCATCACCCAGCGGAGAGGGCCCCACCACAGAGACTGTGCGGACTAGGTGTGGGAGAGAGGTTAGAAAGCCGCAGAGACTTGATTTGTGATTTATTGATCTGTTTTCTACAATAAAGAAAAAGAGAGAGTGAAATGTGATGTGAAAATGTTCTGTAAACCTGTTACATTTACCTGAAACCTGAAAGAATAGTTCACAGTATGGTAACGTGCAAGTTATTTTATTTCTATTTTGCATGCTTAGATCAGGGACAGGTCTTCCAGCAAAAGGGCAGAATAAACCCCTTAAGACCTGCAGAGACAAAGGTAGTCCACCCTTTGTTCTCAAAGAAAGGGAGATGTGGTATTATGCAATAATAGAGTAAGGCTGAGCAGAGGGGCACTAGGACCCTGCCAGAAGCCAGGCTCCAGTAACCGGTTGTGTCTGGAAAACCCAGGGTGTCGGCAGTTAGGGAGGGAGGCCTGGGCTTACACGAGGCTGTTGCAGTTGCTGTTGTTATTGTACAGATTAAAGGTATACTCTGTTTACGTCGTGGTACGAGCCTTATTACAAGCGTAACTCGACATTCACAAGTAAGACTTTGCTGATGATCCTCATGTAGGCTACCGGGAGTTTATGATGGCAACTTGATTTGGCTGCAATATGAGCAAGGCCCACATATGTTAGACTTCCACTTTCTAGATCATTCCGTTTCACTTTCTTCCCCAAGTCATATGCATGCAACTGTGCATAACCAAGATGCGGCACAACATGTTCAATCAGCTTACCACTTCATTATTGAATTTATCTTTGCAAATGGAAAGTTGTACCAGAAACACACAATATAGTCTATCACATTCAAATTCAGGGAACTGGGGTCTGGCCTACCACACCCTCAAGGTCAGCTGCGGAAGGCACCCCTGAGGGGCAATTGTGGATGGGCGAGGAGAGGGATGTCGTGTACTAGGAAGGCGATGGCTGGAAGCCCGCAGCAGCCTGGGCTCGCCTGTATTGGGAACTGCTCATAAGAACTAGAGCATGGACTGAACTTTAAAAATGGCGCCTAACATGGCATCTCTTGTATGCGGGCTCAGTGGACTATTTCTGTACACTTGCTAATAGGGAATGTGCTTGGGTATGGGACTGCATGTAAGAAAATAATGTCACTGTTTGCACATGTGACAATAGAAGCACCATTGATTGATTGAACCAATGATCACATTCAAACAGTAATCTAAAAACAGTTATACTTGAATTGTATAAATAATTAACAAAAATCTTCGTCTAAGGGCCTGGTACTGTGCCGTGAACATCAGGCAGATCGCAGATTCAATCTCGCTTCTGCACTTAGAATGCCACAATTGGGGCCTCAACAAGGGAACTACAACTTACCACCAGATGTTTGAACTTTTTTTTTTTTTTTTTTTTTTTTTTTTTTTTTTTTTTGTTTATTTTTATTAGAAGTTAATACATCACAAAACAGTACAGTGGCACCTAATTTTAGGTGCCAACTATGTAATAACGTAATCCATTCTATGTACATCGGGCAGATCGCAGAATCAATCTCGCTTCTGCACTTAGAATGCCACAATTGGGGCCTCAACAAGGGAACTACAACTTACCACCAGATGTTTGAACTTAAGTGAGATAATCAGAATTTCGTATACTCAGATGAATCATTATAATTTACTGTCAGAAAATCACTTGAGTACATTAAGTTTGCATGTTCTATGTCTCAATAGCAGTACAAACGTTTTCAGACCTTTGGATTAGTATATTATTTTGACAAATCCCACAGGTCAATTGAGCTAATTAATTTCTATTTTTCATTTTTCTGATCTTTCCCCAGAAACCACAGCAGAACAAAATGCTGCTATATTTTATCCAAGTTAGATAAGGCTATAATGCAAGTTGAATTCTATAAATGTTATCTGTCACATATTTACATACTAACATCCATATTCAAAACCACTAGGGGTGCCGCATGATTGGCAGCCCCGCCACCAGTTTCTATTTTTTCGTCCTTTAAAATTTTTTTATGAGACATTACATCTTGAAGATATGAGACTCGTCTTAGCAGGAAAATCAGAGCAATTTTTAAAGATGTGGTCTCCTTTCATTGACTCATTACAAGCATAATATGGTGCAACACAACTTCGGAATTAAACCGATTTACAGACAGGGTGATGGGTGTGGTGAGCAACGCAGTAGGTATATCAACACGTTTTGGTCTTATTTTTCTCTTTTCTTTTTATTATTTTTCGTTTTTGTCTTTTTCCTTTTTTCTTTTTTCTTTTTTCTTCAAGTTTTTACTTATTCACTCTGCGACTAAACTCTTTGGTAGTTTAGGGGTTTACACATCCACTAGCTCTTTCACTCTCTCTCTCTCTTTCTTGCTCTTTTTCTCTCTTTCTTTCTCATTTTTATCAAACTAAAATGCAAGATGTACAATAAATGTATTTTGTCATATGTCGAGGTTTATACTACTGTACATTGCTTCTAATAAAAATATTATTATTTTAAAAAAAATTTTAAACATTTTTTTTTAGTGTGTATTAAAAGTTTGTGTAAATGTTCTCCGATTTGTTTTGTATGAGGGGAGGGGGAGGGGGTCAGGGATTTTTTTTTTTCAGTTTCGTATCTTGCCGGAGATGCGATTGTTTTCCGGGTCACATCTCCGGTTGCTCTGCGGCCTACCATCGATGGAGCTGGAGGCTGACTTGAGCCCACATTGAAGCTGATCCCTTCCCTGGGATCGCTCCAAGCGCGGCCTGCGGACTTACCATCAAGAGCTTGCAGTCTCGGGAGAGGCCGAGTCGGTAAGCTCCAATGACGCAGAGGCTCGACCAGCCCCGACCTGGGGTCCGATCGCCGGCTACGGGAGTCAAGATCGTCTCATCAACGGAGGGCACGTGGCCCCCGACCGCCAGAGAGCATAGAAGGGAAGAGATTTGAACTTTATTTCGCCTTCCATCACAGTGAGGAATATGGAGGAGTTACTGTGGCGGTTGTTTTTGTGTTAAAATGTATTTTTGTGTTTCGTTGCTTTTTATTTGTATGACTAACTTGGCAGATAAAATTCCTCATATGTTGCAAAACATTCTTGGCAAAGTATTATTGTAATTGTGATTGTGATGAGTTGTCTTCTGGTTATACTTAACTTAAAGCAAATGTTTCCTGATCTACATGTAAACAAGTCTATTTTCCTTTGTTATTCATTATTTTCCTCTAGTTTGCCATCTGGTGCTTCGTGTTGTGCTGTAAAATAGGACATTGTATCAAAGCATAACACTGAGAAATTCTATGGGGATTTAACAAGAATGAACCAGATTGGTTCCAGTAATGCGTATTCCAACTCTCCTAACACTTCCAGGGCAATGATTCATGAAGTCAATATTCATTCTGAGAAAAGATCACTAACCTTACAGATTAACGTTCTCTCTCGCTGCAGATGCTGTCTAACCTATTGGGCATTAACTGCATCTTTATGTTCATATTTAAGATATTGAGCATCAACAGAATTTTACACTCAAATTACATGTGCAAAATTACATAGTCACCACACTTATACCAACCCTTTGGTCCAACTTGCCCTTGGTTATGGGGAGAAAGCAGGAGAATGGGGTTTAGAGGGAAAAATAGATCAGCTATGGGCCTCATATTCCGCTTGGGGAGTCTGCATCCTGCGGGCATGAACATTGAATTCTCCCAATTTCGTTAGCCCTTGCTGTCTCCTCCCCTTCCTCAGCCCCCGGGCTGTCTCCCCCCATCCCTTAGCCCTCGGGCTCCTCCTCCTCCTTTTTCCTTCCTTCTCCCCGCCACCCCCTATCAGTCTGAAGAAGGGTTTCGGCCCGAAACGTTGCCTATTTCCTTCGCTCCATAGATGCTGCTGCACCCGCTGATTTTCTCCAGCATTTTTGTGTACCTTCAGCTATGGGCCAAATCACCTAATTCCGCTCCTATGTCTTCTGGACCCATGCTGAACACACATAGACCTGATTACCTCCTTTTGGCTTGTATCTCTAAATCTTTCCTATCCATGCACATGTCTAACAGTCTTTACCACTTCCTCTGGCAGAATGTTCATAAGTGATAGGAGCAGAATTAGGCTATTTTGCCCATCAAGTCTACCCCGCCATTCAATCATTGTTCCATACACTGACTGCCCTCTGTCAAAGAACTTGCTTCTCAAGTCCCCTTTAAAGTCTCTAGATTTAGACTCATCTACCTTTGGAAGAAGACAATGACTATTCACCTCATCAATGGGGTCAAGGAAAGAGCGTTCACGTCACGGCCTTGTTTTCACCAATCTTTCCACCACCACCCACAAGAAGTGCAGGGCAGACACCATTGTATGCAGATGCCGAGAAGTGTGTTCAGCTCTGGCTCTGGCTGAACAACTTCTAATCTTATGTGTGGACTCGATAAAAAGAAGACCTCATCAATGCACACACATGATTTAATATATTTCTGTAAAGTCACCTCTGGTGTTCTAAAGAAAACAGTTCCAGCCACTCCAGTCTCTCCTATTGACATAAGCTGTCCAGTCCCAGCAACATTGTGAATTTGTTTTGAACCCTTTCCAGCTTAATAAAATCCTTCCTGCAGCTAGATGACCAGAACTGTATTTAATACTCCACAATGATCTCAGTAATGTTGGCAACACAATGTCCCAACTCTTGTACTTAATGCCCTTGCCAATGTAGGCAACACCACCCTCTTGTGTTGCCAATTTCAGGTAACAATGTATTTCCTCCCCAGGTCTCTGTTCAAAAACACTCTCCAGGGCACTGACAATGTGCCAATGTTATTTTGGTTTAATTTACTAGAATGCAACATTTTGCACTTGTTCAAGTTAAAAGCACAACATTAGCCCTCCTTCGGTCTTTGGGTACCTCACTCATGACTAACGAAGATGCAATTATCTCTGGCAAGCCGCTCGCTATTTTTTTCTTGGCTTCCTAGGTTACATTTGGGCAGGTTCCTGGGCTTTACCCATCCTTATCTGCTTTAAGAGAACAGGCCCTTCCTTGTGCAGGAAAGAACTGCAGATGCTGGTTCAATCGAAGGTAGACACAAAATGCTGGAGTAACTCAGTGGGACAAGCAGCATCTCTGGAGAGAAGGAATGGGTGACGTTTCGGGTCGAGACCCTTTTCAGTACATTACAAGGCCCTTCCTTGTAATGTACACTGCAGTCAGGAGAAACAGTGTTGGAAACTCTCCTGAATATGTTCCGTATCTATTCCATTTTCTGGATTGAATTCGTTACCATCTTTTAAAATGTTAATGAATTTCTGCAAATAGTAAAATTTGGATGAATGGCAGGCCCATATCCCTCTATACATGTACATATTCAAATGCCTTTTACATAAATGATAGGACCAGAATTAAGCCATTTGGCCCATCAAATCTACTCTGCCATTCAATCGTGGCTGATCTATCTTTCCCTCTCAACCCTATTCTCCTGCCTTCTCCACATAACTCCGGCATGTGCCCTTCACTATGTAATCTACATTTTTTTAATCAATAATTTCCAGTTAAAGCTCTTCCCTTCTGTGGGGAAAGAACTTCTTCATCAAGAAAATGGAGAGTAAGCATTTTTTCATTGTAAAAATATGCAGAACATTTAAATGAAAATAAATTAAATGAACATTTAAAATCAAAGGCAACCTTGTGCTAATCTGACCATTCACATGTTGCTTCATCAGTATTTATGATATAGTTTGCAGTAAAACATGAGGACCCCGAATCTCAATCTCACTACAAAAAATCTATTTATGGTAAGATTTTTTTGTTTTGTTTGAAGTTGAGCAATACAAAATATTACCTGCTGCCCTGGATATTTCCAAGTGAAGTCCACAAGTAGGTCTGGGTTTCCCAGAGCAGTGCAGGTCACATTGACATGTTCCCCACCGCTTACTGTGTTTGATGAAGCCTCTATAGTTGCAGATGGAGGGCCACGGAAAGCTGAAATGTGATCAGTTGCAAGGTAAAGTACTTGTGTCAAAGCACCAAGTTAAGAAATTATAATCAAAATTTACTGTCTAAATTATGGGGACATTTTTCTATTTTCATATCAATAGTGTAAAACATATGAGTGAGCTTTTAAGATTCTGCGATCCTCAACATACCACGGAATTCTGATTTTCAAAAATCATTTTGCATTACTGACTTTCTGCCTTCATTTCAATACTTCACTTTTCTCCTAGTCATTGGTATTAGGGTGCCATTTTCACCAGTACCTGTACATCTAGATCCATCTTCATTGCAACATTCCTCAGCTCCCTACCCTTCACTGCAAAGGTCATTGCCCTGGTTTGACTTCCCAAAATGCAACACTCTACACATCTAAATTAAATTTCATTATCCATCCTTCATCCCACTTGCCCAACTGATCAAGATCCCTCTAATTCTTAGTATCCATTGGTGGCACAGTGGTGCAGCAGTAGAATTGCCACCTTGCAGCGCTGTAGACTCGGGGTCAATCCCAACTGTGGTGCTGTCTGTACGGAATTTATGCCCATGACTGCGTGGGTTTTCTCTGAGATCTTCAGCTTCCTGCCCACACTCCAACGATGTACAGGTTTGAAGGTTAATTGGTTTGGTATCAGTGTAAAATTGTCCACAGTGTGTGTAGGATAGTATAGGTTGTCAGTGTGGACCGAAGGGCCTGTTTCCGCACTGTATCTCTAAACTAAACAAAACTAATCTTCAATCTAAAATACCACTTATTTTAGTGCAATCTGCAAACTTACGAATCATGCCTGGTAAATTCTCATTCAAATCATTCTTATAGAAGAAAAACAGCAATTTGCCCAGTATCGATCCCTGAGAGACACAACTAGTCACATGACTCCAATCTGAAAAACAACCTTCCATCATCATCCTCTGCTTCCTGGCATTAAGCCAATTATGCATTCGATTACCTAGCTCCATGGATCCCATGCAATCTAACCTTCCATAGCAGCCTACTAAACGGAACCTTCTCAAAGACCTTGAAGTCCATCCAAGCCATGTCTATGGCCCTACCCCCGTCAAACTTTTTGCTTACTTCAAAAACTTCAATCAGAAACTTTTATTCTTCTATAAAATCAGAAGCTTCAAATCTGTGGGACATTATCTCCCACCGACAAAGCCATTCTGACTATTCAACCCCTCTTTCAAAATGCATGTATAACATACTCCTCTGAATGCTCTCTCGTAACTTTCTCAACAAGGATGTCGGGCTTATTGTCTAGAATTCCCAGATTTTTCTTTGCAGCCTTTTTTGAATTTAGCCACCTTCCAGTCTTTCTGTACACCATATGTATCTAATGATACTTCAGTAGGCCAGGAAACATCTGTGGAGGGAAACGATAGGTTATGGTCTTCTTGAAGAATGGTCTCATCCTTAATCGTCGCCTGTCTATTCCCTCCAAAGATGCTGCCTGACCCACTGAGGTACTTCGGCACTTTGTGCTTTACTCTGTATTTTTTGCTTTTGTAAACAAAATGTGAGCATCTTTAAAGACGTCTATGTACTTAAGAAAGTAAGCAGTGTTTCCTGCTATAATGCTGAATACATTTGTTTTTATTATGACATTTGATGTTACCTTCAGCATAAAGGAGCAGGTAATTGCTTGAGGTCTGCAGAGTTCCTTTCAGGTTTGCCACACAGTGTAGGACTCCCTTCTGTTCGAGATTGGGCCGGTGAATAATAAATCCTTTCTTTGCATCATAGCTAATGAGCGATCCATTGGCAGGAATTTCTTGAGGAGGGAATTCTCGATGCAGTGTAACATGAGCCAAAGGTGTGCTAACTCGACAAGGGATTATTGCAGGTTGATCAGATCGAAGGTAGATTATATCAAAATAATTGATAGATGGCACAAATAGTTCAGCTGGATCTGGGAAAATCAAATAAATAGAAACAAAACGACTTGCCTATATCATTTATAATTGCTTTTAATCACCACATAACAATCACCTGCATAAAAATCGAATACTGAGAAATGTGAATAAAACGTGTCCTGCTATGTTTAAATTTTAGAAGTTTAATTTCGAAAATAAATACTTCAACAGAAAATAATTACCTGTGAAGAAGATGTATGTTTGGCCCATTTTCAGGTCATCTTTGCTGCACTCCGGCCCATCACAGAGTCTTCCCCAGCAGCTGTATTCCCCAGTGTCCGTGGTCCTTGCGTTGTCAAGTCTTAACTGACTGTACTTTTGGTGCTGTATTATACTAAGTGGAAAATAATCCAATTTCACTATTAGCGTCATACAATGTGGAAACAGCTCCTTCGGCCCAACTTGCCCACTGACATGTCCCATCTCAACTAGTTCCAATTGACTGTATTTGCCCATATCCCTCTAAACCTGTCCTATCCATGTACCTGTCTAATTGCTGCTTAAATATTGCGTTAAGCATTTTTGGGTATTATCTTTGTTTGTCTGCCTGCAGAAGGGTCCCAACTAAAAACATCACCTGTCCATGTTTCTCCTGAGATACTGCCTGACCTGATGAGTTACTCTGACATTTGTGTCCTTTTTTTTGTGAACCACCATCTGCAGTTCCTTGTTTTTACCTTTGTTTGTCATGTTACTATATGAAACAAAAGGCTTTGCACAATTTTAAAAACATTTTCATTTTAAAAAAAGATTTCAGATGCTGGGGCAAAACACAAAGTACTGGAGGAACTCCTCAGGTCAGCCATTATTTGCGGAGGGAATGGACGGGTGAGTTTTCAGGCTGGGACCCTTCTTCAGATTTCTGAGTTAATCTCATGAGCTGTGAACAACTACGGGTAAAGTTTCCCAGAAAATGAAATTTTAGAAAATTTTAGATGGAATTTTGATCTCCATCATTAATCTTGTGAAATACCTGAACACTAATTTAACCTTAAATGCAGAACTTGACATATATGACATTCTAATATTTTAGCAATGGCACGATACAATGTATTTAATAAATATTATCATTAGTTTTCCTTGCAAACTAAATAAGCATTGACCGCTTTTATAAAAGATTTGTTCAACATGCTGTTAATTATTTTGAAATGGAGTCCCCCGCACACGACAGTGCACCATGTGGGATGGATGAGGAGGGATACTTTTTGATGCACAAATCTCTCTTGAAACCTGTCTGTTTTTTGCACCTTTCTTCTGGAGTAATGTGACAATTTATCTTGCTCCACGATCAATTGACTAAACTTGTTGGAGTTAAAGGGTCTATTTTCTATTTTCTAGTTTCAATATAATTATGGAGAGGGTCAGAACTGGACCTAGGGTTGAGATTTTTGATTGGAGAAAGGTTAACTTTGATGAGATGCGAGATGATTTAAAAGGAGTGAACTGGGACATTTTATTTTATGGGAAAGATGTAGAAGAGAAATGGAGGACATTTAAAGGGGAAATTTTAAGAGTACAGAATCTTTATGTTCCTGTTCGGTTGAAAGGAAACAGTAAAAATTGGAAAGAGCCCTGGTTTTCAAGGGAAATTGGACATCTTGTTCGGAAAAAGAGGGAGATCTACAATAATTATAGGCAGCATGAAGTAAATGAGGTGCTTGAGGAGTATAAGGAATGTAAAAAGAATCTTAAGAAAGAAATTAGAAAAGCTAAAAGAAGATATGGGGTTGCTTTGGCAAGTAAGGTGAAAGTAAATCCAAAGGGTTTCTACAGCTATATTAATAGCAAAAGGATAACGAGGGATAAAATTGGTCCATTGGAGAGACAGAGTGGACAGCTATCTGCAGAGCCAAAAGAGATGGGGGAGATATTGAACAATTTTTTTTCTTCGGTATTCACCAAGGAGAAGGATATTGAATTATGTGAGGTAAGGGAAACTAGTAGAGTAGCTATGGATACTATGAGGTTCAAAGTAAAAGAAGTACTGATACTTTTGAAAAATATAAAAGTGGATAAGTCTCCAGGTCCTGACAGGATATTCCCTAGGACATTGAGGGAAGTTAGTGTAGAAATAGCCGGGGCTATGACAGAAATATTTCAAATGTCATTAGGAACGGGAATAGTCCCCGAGGATTGGTGTACTGCGCATGTTGTTCCATTGTTTAAAAAGGGTTCTAAGAGTAAACATAGCAATTATAGACCTGTTAGTATGACTTCAGTGGTGGACAAATTAATGGAAAAGATACTTAGAGATAATATATATAAACATCTGGATAAACAGGGTCTGATTAGGAACAGTCAACATGGATTTGTGCCTGGAAGGTCATGTTTGACTAATCTTCTTGAATTTTTTGAAGAGGTTACTAGGGAAATTGACGAGGGTAAAGCAGTGGATGTTGTCTATATGGACTTTAGTAAGGTCTTTGACAAGGTTCCTCATGGAAGGTTGGTTAAGAAGGTTCAACTGTTGGGTATAAATGCAGGAATAGCAAGATGGATTCAACAGTGGCTGAATGGGAGAAGCCAGAGGGTAATGGTGGATGGCTGTTTATCGGGTTGGAGGCAGGTGACTAGTGGGGTGCCTCAGGGATCTGTGTTGGGTCCTTTGTTGTTTGTCATGTACATCAATGATCTGGATGAAGGTGTGGTAAATTGGATTAGTAAGTATGCAGATGATACCAAGATAGGGGGTGTTGTGGATAATGAAGAGGATTTCCAAAGTCTACAGAGTGATTTAGGCCATTTGGAAAAATGGGCTGAAAGATGGCAGATGGAGTTTAATGCTGATAAATGTGAGGTGCTACACCTTGGCAGGACAAATCAAAATAGGACGTACATGGTAAATGGTAGGGAATTGAAGAATACAGTTGAACAGAGGGATCTGGGTATAACCGTGCATAGTTCCTTGAAGGTGGAATCTCATATAGATAGGGTGGTAAAGAAAGCTTTTGGTATGCTAGCCTTTATAAATCAGAGCATTGAGTATAGAAGCTGGGATGTAATGTTAAACTTGTACAAGGCATTGGTGAGACCAAATCTGGAGTATGGTGTACAATTTTGGTCGCCCAATTATAGGAAGGATGTCAACAAAATAGAGAGAGTACAGAGGAGATTTACTAGAATGTTGCCTGGGTTTTAACAACTAAGTTACAGAGATAGGTTGAATAAGTTAGGTCTTTATTCTCTGGCGCGCAGAATGTTAAAGGGGGACTTGATAGAGGTCTTTAAAATGATGAGAGGGATAGACAGAGTTGATGTGGACAAGCTTTTCCCTTTGCGAATAGGGAAGATTCAAACAAGAGGACATGACTTCAGAATTAAGGGACAGAGTTTAGGGGTAATATGAGGGGGAACTTCTTTGCTCAGAGAGTGGTAGTGGTGTGGAATGAGCTTCCAGTGGAAGTGGTGGAGACAGGTTCATTGGTATCATTTATAAATAAATTGGATAGGCATATGGATGAGAAGGGAATGGAGGGTTATGGTATGAGTGCAGGCAGGTGGGACTAAGGGAAAAAAAGTTGTTCGGCACGGACTTGTAGGGCTGAGATGGCCTGTTTCCGTGCTGTAATTGTTATATGGTTATATGGTTATTTGACCTTTTAGGTTTTGTTGTCTCTCTTCTCAACAGTTAACTCACAGAAGCCATGAAGATCACTTCCTCTTGTGGAAGAAAAATCAAACTGTTAAATGATCTGAGCTGATGACCATCTTTCTTGCTTTTACCTCCCAGAACCAGAACTCAGATTATAAAGCCAGAGAATATTCAACTTCCAATAATAACAAATGTCTCATTTTCTGAAAATACAGTAGTAAGCAAAACTAAAAGGACTGTAACATTATTTATGTTCTTATAATGCCTTCACCATGGAAGAAAAACTTCCAAAGCATCTCGTTGTTTTAAAGTGAGTCACATGATATATCAGGGAAAATTACAGAGCATGTTCACAGATATAGGTTTTTAGGGGGCAACAAAAAGAGTGAGGGAAATAATTCCAAACTCCAGGCCTTGGTAGATGACAGTTCTGTGGCAATGGTGACCTAATTAATCTTATGGACGTCAATAAATCACAAGTGCCGAGATCTCAGAGGATGGGGCGCTGCAGATGACTCTCCGCCTCCAACTGAATAAATAAGAATGGAAACAGGCAAGTGAGGCCATACACATTGGATGACCGTGGGGGGCACTGGGGGAAGGTTGATGTAGTCAATCTCAACAAAGGCAGTACACAGGTCAAGAAGGACAAGATTATTTTTCACAGGATGACATTGAATAATGTTGATGTGCCACTTATACATGGTGGAAGGGCTGCAAATCTGTCTGCAGGAATTCATACAATGACTTCCAAGAAAGGAGGATTTACAATTTGGGAGGGTACATCACATTCAAGGATTTGAAAGAAATAATAGGCTTAAGAAAGAACAGTAGTTTGCATGGACAGGAGCTGAACAATTTCTTTGTTTGAAGAAAGTAAACATCTGAGGTTGGTGACAACTTTGGCATTGATCGGAAATAACTCATTCTCTCTCTACAGCTTGACCTGCTGAGCATTTCCAGCAGTTTCTGCACACATCTCACATGTCAGCACCTGCAGATTTAGCCGTTTACCTTAACCTAGAGATGTTTTGGTAGGATGGATAAGCCCAGCCAATGTTATCCCCTTTACAGCGCAGTTCAATAGACTGCCCCACGGTTAGATTCAATGTCTCTTTCGGTTTCTGGAATCGGCCCTTATCCAAAACTTGTGTCATTATGAAGGTGGGCTTCAGGTCCCTGTCAAGAAACAGTCTCTCCTTTTTCAGCTTTCGACCCCTTGCTGCATTATTTCTATTTACTACTCTAATTTTATTCTGTTTATTTTTCTTGATTTGTTGTGGGGTCCTTTTCTCCTTCTTTTGGCAATCGCCTGAAAACAAAACAAAAATAATTTCAGAACAATGTCACAGTAATAAAATCTTGAGAGAATATTTGTCGGAGAATTCAGAGTTTGCAGAAATCGATGAATACAGACAAATGCTTTAGTAATACCTGTAATCAATCAAAACTTTGATACAAAGTTAATTGGTTAATTATAACATATTTCATATGTTCTACACTAAGGAAGCACAATAAAAAAACAATTTATTTTCTCACTGTCAGTGGTAATAAGCTTCTATATACTGGAAAAAAAGAATAACACTAGCCACAATATTGTTCTTACCACTAAGACAAAGGGTGGGATAAATAACTTAAAACAGATGCATCGGAAACAACTGCAGATGCTGGTTTAAATCGAAGGTAGACACAAAATGCTGGAGTAACTCAGCATCTCTGGAGAGAATACATGGTTGATGTTTCGGGTCGAGCCATTCTTCAGACTTAAAACAGATGGCTGCTGTTCCATGAATACTAGGCATTGACTCTCTATATTACACTTGTAATGCATGGTCCTCCCAATCGTGCATATTTCCTATCAAAATTTAAAATAGGAAATATGCATCTCTGGGTGGTCCATCATGTCCCGGAATTGGGAGGGGCACTTGCACAATAACTGAGAAATGTTATTGATTAGACCACTCAAATTGAAGCTGCTCATGTACAAATTATCTTGAACTTTGTCTCTGGAATTGGTATACTACAATGCTGAGAAGTATATTCTGGACTCTGTATCATCCTCATTACTCTACCTATTGTACTTCAGTTTGTCTTGACTGTATTTATGTATAGTATTATCTGATTTGATTAGATATCATGCAAAACTGTATCTCAATACAAATGCCAATAATAAACCTAAACCTCCCTGAAAAAGACACACGTATTACTAGTCATTTTTGTGTCATACAAATTTCAATACCACGCTAGTGTGCTCTCCACAATCCAATGTATTTTAATGTTTGGACTTTATCGAAGACCTTTTGAAAATCCAAGTACATAATATCCACTGGCTGTCCCTTACCCCTGCTACCAGTTATACCGCCCAAAACCTCCACTAGGTTATATGATTTCTCTTTCATAAATTCTCGTTGACTTTGTCCAATCTCATTGAAATGTTTTCCAGTGTCTTGTTACCACATTCTTTGTAATAGAATCTAGTATTTTCTCTTCTATTGACATTTGGCTAATTGGTTTGTGGTCTCCGATTTATTTCCTACTAAGAACTTTCTTAAACACTGGAGTTATACTCCCACCCCCCACCCTCCCCCTCCCCCCCTCCCCCTCCCCCAATCTGCAGAGCTGTTCTATAAATTAGAAGTTTGGAAAATGACAACCATTGCATCGACTGTCTCTAATGTTGGCTTTACTAGTATTCATCATTTAGACTATCAGGCCCTGGGGTTTTAGAACCTTGCAAGCAAATCACTTCTTTTACACTGATACCGTTTTCCTTTAATTCGCCTTTATTGTTAGATTCTTCATACCCTACCATTTTGGATGTTATTTGTGTCATTTTCTATTAAGACAGAAACATAGAAACCTAGAAAATAGGTGCAGGAGTTTGGCCCTTTGAGCCAGCACCACCATTCAATATGATCATGGCTGATTATCCAAAATCAGTGCCCCATTCCTGCTTTTCCCCATATCTCTTGATTCACTTGGCCTAGCCATAAGAGCCCAATCTAACTCTCTCTTGAAAACATCCAGTGAATTGGCCTCCACTGCCTCCTGGGCAGAGGATTCCACAGATTCACCTCGGTGAAAAAGTTTTCCTCATTTCAGTCCTAAATGGCCTACCCCTTATTCTTAAACTATGAACCCTGGTTCTGGACTCCCCCAACATGGGGAACATTTTTCCTGCATCTAGCCTGTCCTATCCCTTAAGAATTTTATATGTTTCTATAAGATATCCTCTCATCCTTCTAAAGTCCAGTAAATACAAGCCCAGTTGACCCATTCTTTCATCATATGCCAGTAGCTTTGCCAACTTTCTCTCCCAAATAGGAACAAAAGGTCAAAATAAGGGACAAATTCCCGATGGCATTAAGTACAGAAGGCCTTCGTCGAGTCACTGCTGACTGGCTTAACCCACATCTTTTTTGCTTCCCATTGCTTGTTATAGCTGCACAGTCTTCTTTTATGCAGGTTTATCCATATTTGCATATGCCAAACCATCCGAACAACACAAGACATTACTGGACCTTGTTTTTTGTCAGTAATTGGCCTGTACAACTGTACAACAATATAGCGTACACCTGATGCACATAAGGGGCCTGTACAACTGATTGGGTGACAGATGAATCACTCGTGCATGGCGTCAACGGCACATGCTATACGTACGCAAGCTGTTGCATCAGATCTAGGATCTGCCTGTAAGCGTTCCCTCTGGTGATTACAGTGTAGTAGCGGTCAAATACGGGACAAGGGCGTTCCCGTACGGGACAAACCAATTTAGCCCAATATACGGGATGTCCCGGCTAATATGGGACAGTTGGCAACTGTCCTCCTAAGTTTATGTTCATGTCACAGGAACAGAATTAGGTCATTTGGCCCATCACGTCCACTACACCATTCAATCAGGGCAAACCAATTTTCCCTCTAAACCCCATTGTTCTGCATTCTCCCCATCACTTTTGACACCCTTACTAATCAAGAACCGGGCAATCTCCGCTTTAAAAAAAGACGGCCTCCACAGCCATGTGTGGCAACTGCCAAATTTTCCTTGATCTGCGTCCTCTTTGATGTCTCCTCTTCGCACCTAACCTTTCCAAATCTCTGTGTCTCCCTCTCCCCTGACTCTCAGTCTGAAGAAGGGTCTCGACCCGGCATGCAGCGCGGCTTCGGTTTTCGAGGCCGTGGTCGAGAGGGCGGCCAAGGGTAGGCCATGGCCGTCAGTCAGCTGGAGCCTGGTGCGGCCATTGCACGGCTCCCTGGGCACCTCCAAACTGAGTGTCCCACTTGGCACCGCTGGCGGTCCCCGCGGCTGCGAGAATGGTGCCCTGATGGACAACTTTGGCGTGTTCAAATATGGGACAAGGGCGGAACCGTATGGGACAAACCAATTCAGCCCAAAATATGGGATGTCCTGGCTAATATGGAACAGTTGGTAACTCTATATATCCCATCATCCCAGGAACTAACCTGGTGAACCAATGCTGCACTCCCTCAATAGCAATAATGTCCTTCCTCAAATTAGGAGACTAAAACTGCACACCATACTCCAGGTGTGGTCTCACCGGGGCCCTGTACACTGCAGTAGGGTCTCCTTGCTCCTATACTCAAATCCTCTTGCTATGAAGGTCAAAATGCCTTTTGCTTTCTTCACTGCCTGCTGTACCTGCATACTTACTTTCAGTGACTGATCTATAAGGACGCCCAGGTCTTGTTGCACTTCACCTTTTCCTAATCTGACACCATTCAACTAATAAACTGCCTTCTTGTTCTTGCCACCCAAGTGGATAACCTCACATTTATCCACATTATACTACATCTGCCATGCATCCGCTACTCACCTTGTCAAAGGCTTTTTGAAAGTCCAGATACACCACATCAACTGGCTCTCTCCCTTATCCATTCTACTTGTTACATCCTCAAAAAATTCCGGAAGATTAGTCAAGCATGATTTCACGCTTCATAAATCCATGTTGACTTTGACAGATCCTCTCACTGCTTTCCAAATGCGCTGCTATAACGTTTTTAATAATACACTCAATAATCTTCCCCACTACCGATGTAAGGCTCACTGGTCTATAATTCCCTGTTTTCTCTCTCTCCTTTCTTAAAAAGTGGAGTTACATTAGCTACCCTCCAGTCTACAGGAACTGATCCAGAGTCTATAGAACAATGGAAAATGATCACCAATGCATCCAAGATTTCTAGGGCCACCTCCTTGAGTACTCTGGGATGCAGATCATCAGGCCCTGGGGATTTATCTGCCTTCAGTCCCAACAGTTTATTTAACACCATTTCCTGGCTAATGTGGATTTCCTTCAGTACCTCCCTGCCACAGATCCTCGGTCCCCTGGTATTTCTGGGAGATTGTTTGTGTCTTCCTGAGTGAAGACAGAACCTAAGTACTCGTTTAACTGGTCTGCCATTTCCTTGTTTCTTATTATAAATTCACCTGATTCTGACTGTAAGGGACCTATGTTTCTTCCCTAATCTTTTCCTCTTTACATATCTAAAGAAGCTTTTACAGTCAGTTTTTTATATTGTTCGCAAGCGTTCTTTCATGCTCTATTTTCCTCCTTTTCACCATCAACCCTTTAAGTATCATTTGCCAATCTATCCTGGCCAATTCCCGTCTCATACCATCAAAGTCTCCTTTCTTTAAATTCAGGACATTCATTTCTAAATTAACCATGTTACTCTCCATCTTAATGCAGAATTCCACCATATTATGGTCACAGTTGCCCAAGGGGCTTTGCACAACAAGATTGCTAACTAATCTTTCCTCATTACACAATACCCAGTCTAGGATGGCCTGCCCTCTAGTTGGTTCCTCTACATATTGGCTTCGAAAACTATCCCACATGCATTCCAGGAATTTCTCCTCCTCAGCGCTGCTACCAATTTGGTTGGCCCAATCTATATGTAGATTAAAGTCACCCATGATAACTGCTGTGCCTTTGCTGTTTGATGTTTCCCCAACCTCCCTACTTGTTTAGAGGTCTATACACAACTCAGACAAACGCTTTCTGCCCTTGGCTATTTCGCAGTTCTACCCATACAGATTCCACAGCATCCAAGCTAATGTCTCTCCTTACTATTAATCTCCTCTTTAACCAGCAATGCCACCCCACCACCTCCTCTTCCTTTCTGTATATCCTTCCTGAATATTGAATACCCCTGCATATTGAGCTCCCAGCCATGGTCATCCTGGAGCCATTTCTCCGTAATTCCAATTATATCATATCCGTTAACAACTAATAGCACATTTCAATCCATCCACCTTATTACGAATGGTCCTCACATTAAGGCACAAAGCTTTCAGGTTTGTTTTTCTTTTCTCCCTTCTACCTTTTGATTCTGCCCTTGTCTCCCTGCATTGGTTCCCACCCCCTGCCCTGTTAGTTTAAACGTAACCTTTCCTACACTCTACTTCGCATTAACTGCACGCATAGACTTCCACTTTGTTGACCCCACAACCCCACTATTTAGATTAAACCCACCCGCGTAGCACTAGCAAACTTGCCTGCTAGAATGTTGGTCCCCTTCCAATTAAGATGCAACCCATCCCTTTTGTACAGGTCACCTCTACCCAGAAGAGATCCCAGTGGTTGAGAAATCTATATCCCTGCCCCCTGCATGAACTCCTCAGCCACACATTCAGATCCCCTATCTTCCTGTTCCTACCCTCACTTGTACAAGGTACTGGAAGCAACCCAGAGTTAACCACCCTAGAAGTCCTGCTTTTCAGCCTCCGACCTAGTTCTCTATACTCGCGTTGCAGAACCTCCTTCCTCTTCTTACCCACGTCATATGTGCCCACATGCACAACTGCTTCCGGCTGTTCTCCTTCGTTCTTGAGAATGTCCTGCAGTCGGTCTGAGACGTCTTGGACCCTAGCACCAGGGAGGCAACACACCATCCTCAAGTCTCGTCTGTCGCCACAGAATCTCCTGTCCGCACCTCGGACAATGGAGTCACCCACCACTGTGGTTCTGCCTGACATTGGTATCGCTCGTCGAGCCTCAGTGGCAGGGTTCGAGTCACAGACCTGTCTGCCGCTCGGACTGGAAGTGTCGTCTGCCCTGACAGATCCAGAGGGTGTACCTGTTTTCAAGAGGTACTTCCACTAAGATCTCCTGTACTCGTTTCATCCCCTTCCTTTCCGTCTATAACCGTCGTACCTCCTGTACTCTCGGAGTGACAACCTGACTGTAAGTCCTGTCCAGGAAGCTTTCATCTTTTCGAATGGTCCGCAGGTCATCCAGCTGCTGCTTCAATTCCCTAACTCAGTCCTTGAGGAGCCGCATCTGGATGAAGTTCCCACAGGTGTAGTGGTCAGAGACACCACCAGTGCCCCTACTTCCCACATCCTGCAACAAACGCACTGCAATAACATTCCTGCTATCACTGCAATAAGTCACAAGTTTAAATATCGGAGCACACACACAGAACCGATTTAACTATAACTTCCTTGCCTCAGCCTCCTCTCCGAAGACTCACACTTTTCCTCCCAAGGCACTTCACAAGAGAACCAAAATGTTTGTTTAATGCTCCGCATTCCTTTGTTCAAAATTGTTAATACTCCGGTTTTTGAAAGTAAGAGATTTACATGTGTCCACAATATTTTTCAGTGTTTTATTTAGGACGAAATATCTGCATAAGTAATCTACTCCTGAAGTAGATGTGCGTAGCTTGGGGGGCTACCACAGTAGCTGCTCTAGAACTGATACTATTTCCAGTTGCCCAAGTAAAGTTCTCTTAAGAACTAAGGATATAATTCCTGACAGATGCTGGCAAAATGTTTGGCTAAAGGAATCAAGGGTTATGGGGGGAAAGCAGGAACGGGTTACTGATTTTAGATGATTAGCCATGATCATATTGAATGGCGGTGCTGGCTCGAAGGGTCCAGTTGTACCCACATCCTCTCTCCGATTAGATAGTCAAGGGGTCGGGCTCCTACCTATTGAGCATCCGATATGCATCCCAGTGGAGAAAAGGCTATTCCAGTCTCAATTCTAGAGCTCATTCCTTCCATGTGCATCACTCTGATGGAGGTTAACTCCTTTCATTCTTCACAGTGTATCATGACATATGCAACAGCTTTAAATATTTATTGAGGCTGGTAGCCAGCTAGTGGGTGGGGAAGATTCAACTGAAGCTCTGGAGCCAAGTTTCAAACAGATTTGCCTGGGTGTTGGGAGGTGCTTCTCTTGAAAGCTAGGGTTTGGATCTACACATCAATTTGTACCGAAGCCGAAACCGTTGAACAGTGAGACCTCGGTTGCAGCATGCTTGTTCAGACTCCTCCGGGAATTATCCAATGGAATTAACTGCAAGGCGTCTACCCTTTTTGTATGCATCTACTGCCAGATATAATTAAATACAAGTAAGATTTGATGTCGGGAATGTAGACCAGAGTGGCAGACGTTCATAACTGTGTTTACCCCGGACTAGCTTCTTCACGCACTCCCAAATACACACGAAAAATAATATATAAATAAATACACACCGTTCCGTTCACCGTTGCGGTCACAGATAAAACCGGTTGTGAGGAAATCCAGACAAAAGTACAGTACTATCCAAACATAATCAAAGTCAACATTAAACACGTCAGCAGCGTTGTCCGGTTGAAACTCTTCATTACTTACCCATTTGTAAAAGTAACACGGTGAAAAAGGCAAACAACAAAACGGCATAAAACTTCATTTTGCAACTTTTCTAAGCAGCGTTAGGGTCTTTCTGCAATTGATTTTCTTTGAAAGATTTTTTTTCTGAGACTGCTAATGTTATTGCAAGAGGTTGGCAAGCTGCTGTTAAAAAAAACCACAGTCTGGAAGAAGTTGTCTGGAATTTTCAAAGGAACCAGAAATAAAATGTTTTTTCCAGATTGGGTTAAGTATTTCCTCTTTTGAAGGAAGACTGCCCTCTGCGGGAAACGTGCAGCTAGAGTTTGATGCGAGAATAGAATTAACTGCTTAACGAAAAGCCATTGTAATATACAACACTTCAAGAAAGACTCACTGCTTTAATATGGAGTCGCAACAAAATTGACATGTAACACAACTCCTTATTAATGCACAGTTTCCTAAAGTAGATTTCCCAGAGTGAGACCACAAGCAAACTGGGGGACTAGGACATCATATTCTGCTTGAGTAGGTCACAACCCAATGATATGAACATTGAGAATAAGACACAAAAATGCTGGAGTAACTTAGCGAGTCAGGCAGCATCTCTGGAGAAGTTCTCCTCCTCTCCGATTTTAAGCACCCCCCACCCTCTCTGTCCGTTGATCAACCCACTCCATCCATTTCTTGCACAATCCTATTGGCCGAACACTTGAGCTCGATCCGCCAAGGTCTACTGGATTTCACGGTTACTATTCATTGTTATTATTATTATTATTATTCAACTTTATTTTGGGCTAAAGGCCCAGACAAGGAACAACATGACATAAATATATTGCACATAAAAACACCATAATCTATATATTACTAAAAGTCTGTTCTTGAGCGGTTTTGGCCATCTGTGCTGCGATTTCCGAGAGAACGCCGCTACCTACGGCCGTCATTTTTGGACACCTTGCTCAGAGACCCCCTCCGCCGCATGTGTGCTGAGGATTTTTCCCGTCGATTAAAACTGACAGAGATATTAATGTTTTTACAAAATTCCCCATTCTCTCTGCTGGCAGCGGGGGGGGGGGGGGGGGGGGGGGGGGGGGGACTATAAAGCCAGGAAGTGGTGTGCCACACAGTCTCTCTTCAAGATGGAGGAAGGCAGAGGGTCACGTTTCTCTGAGCAGTGAATAACACTGAACACATGTCTACTCAAATGTAAGTGCCCTTAGTGGTTCTAAAGCTTGCAAAAAAATGACTATTGGTTCTAAAGCTTGCAAAAAAAGTCTATTGGTTCTGAAGCTTGCAAAAAATGTCTATTAGTTCTAAAGTTTGCAAAAAAAAGTCTATTGGTTCTAAAATGGTTCATACTAGCGCTCCAGAAACACAACCCCCCCTGGCTTGGGTGTGTCTTGAAATTGAAAGGCACTACTTACTGCAAATGGTGGCATGAAGTTGAAAGCACTGCAAATAGTGGCTTGGGTGTTTTGGCTTGCAGTTGAAAGGCAGTACTTACTGCAATGGTGACTTGGGTACTTTGGCTTGAAGTTGAAAGCACTACTTACTGCAAATGGTGGCTTGGGAGCTTTGTTTTGAAGTTGAAAGGCACTACTTACTGCAAATGGAGGCTTGGGTGTGGCTTGAAGTTGGAAGACACCACTTACTGCAAATGGTCGCATGAAGTTGAAAGGCACTACTTACTGCAAATGGAGGCTTTGGAGCTTTGGCTTGAAGTTGAAAGGCACTATTACTGCGAATGGTGGCTTGGTTGCTTTGGCTTGAAGTTGAAAGGCACTACTTACTGCAAATGGTAGCTTGGGTGTGGCTTGAAGTTGAAAGACACCACTTACTGCAAATGGTGGCATGAAGTTGAAAGGCACTACTTACTGCAAATGGTGGCTTGGTTGCTTTGCTTGAAGTTGAAAGGCACTACTTACTGCAAATGGTGGCTTGGGAGCTTTGACGAAGTTGAAAGGTACTACGTACTGCAAATGATGGCTTGGGTGTGGCTTGAAGTTGAAATGCACTACTTACTGCAGATGGTGGCTTGGGTGCAATGGCTTGAAGTTAAAATGCATTACTTACTGCAAATGGGGGCGTGGGTGCATTGGCTTGAAGTTGAAAGGCACTACTTACTGCAAATGGTGACTTGGGTGCTTTGGTTTTAAGTTGAAAGGCACTACCTACTGCAAATTGTAGCTTGGGTGCTTTGACATTAAGTTGAAACGCACTGCAAATGGTGGCATGAGGTTGACAGGCACTACTTACTGCAAATGGTGGCTTGGGTGCATTGGCTTGAAGTTGAAAGGCACTACTTACTGCAAATGGTAGCTTGGGTGTGGCTTGAAGTTGAAAGACACCACTTACTGCAAATGGTGGCATGGAGTTGAAAGGCACTACTTACTGCAAAAGGTGGCTTGGGAGCTTTGACGAAGTTGAAAGGCACTATTTACTGCAAATGGTGGCTTGGTTGCTTTGGCTTGAAGTTGAAAGGCACTACTTACTGCAAATGGTAGCTTGGGTGTGGCTTGAAGTTGAAAGACACCACTTACTGCAAATGGTGGCATGAAGTTGAAAGGCACTACTTACTGCAAATGGTGGCTTGGTTGCTTTGGCTTGAAGTTGAAAGGCACTACTTACTGCAGATGATGGCTTGGGTGCAATGGCTTGAAGTTAAAATGCATTACTTACTGCAAATGGGGACGTGGGTGCATTGGCTTGAAGTTGAAAGGCACTACTTACTGCAAATTGTAGCTTGGGTGCTTTGACATTAAGTTGAAATGCACTGCAAATGGTGGCATGAAGTGGAAAGGCACTACTTACTGCAAGTGGTGACTTGGGAGCATTGGCTTGAAGTTGAAAGGCACTACTTACTGCAAATGGTGGCTTGGTTGCTTTGGCTTGAAGTTGAAAGGCACTACTTATTGCAAATGGTGGCTTGGGAGCTTTGGCTTGAAGTAGAAAAGGCACTACTTACTGCAAATGGTGGCTTGGGTGCTTTGGCTTGAAGTTGAAAGGCACTACTTACTGCAAATGGTGGCATGAGGTTGACAGGCACTACTTACTGCAAATGGTGGCTTGGGTGCATTGGCTTGAAGTTGAAAGGCACTATTTACGGCTAATGGTAGCATGAAGTTGAAAGGCACTATTACTGCAAATGGTGGCTTGGTTGCTTCGGCTTGAAGTTGAAAGGCACTACTTACTGCAAATGGTGGCTTGGGAGCTTTGACTTGAAGTTGAAAGGCACCTCTTACTGCTAATGGTGGCTTGGGTGCTTTAGCTTGAAGTTAAAAGGCACTACTGTAAATGCACTTACTTCCTGTTTGCACGGTATATTGATTTTAGATAAAACGCTACCACTTACGGCTGTGATTTTTGGCCATCTTACTCAGCCCCCTCCGCTGAGCAGGTGCAGAGAATTCTTCCCAAAAATGAAAAATAAAAGTGTTATTAGTTTTTTTAAAAATGTTGAGAATCTCTCTCCTGTCAATCACTCCATGAAAGCCACATCTTTTTGGTATGGGGGGGGGGGGGGGGGGGGGGGGGGGGTGTTATAAAACCCGCAAATGTGGGTGTTCAAATCTGCAAGATGGAGGAGGGAGAGGTCACGACTCGCTGTCTTTAGTGACTTTGCACCCTACTTCAAATGGTATGAAACTGCACAAATTTGGTGGCCTTGCACACTGCTAGAAGTGGTAAGAAACTGCACTTGAATTTGGTGGCCTTATACCCTGCTGGAAATAGAATTTCAAGGATTAGCCGTGAGTCAACTACCAGCCCACCAGTGAGTGAGTGAGTTGCCAGCATAACAGGCTTGATTGACTGAGACGCCAGCCCAAGAATCCATTTGGCGCACAATTTGCATACTAGCCCTCTGGAAACCAGTCCCTTCAGCCCACAACACCCATACTAGCGCTCCAGAAAGCCCCCCCCCCCCCCCCAACCCCCAAACTGGCCACCAATATTAGAATTGGTGGAGAGGTGGAATATTGCGTTGGATGACCAGCCCTCCTGTGTGATGCTGGGACCCAAGACTAGACTAGACTAGACTGTATACTAGACTAAGGGTCCCACTTAGTCTAGTATATATATAAAATCTTAGTATATCACATAAGGCATCATAAATTATATACAAAAAATATAATACATGATTTAGCATCCAGAATAAAAAAAGAAAGATCAGTGTCCTACAACAAGACAGCGATACCACTGTCTCCACAACCGGGATTGGTTGTGTGTAGTGCTAAACCTTATGTTTGACAAGGCCACGATAATTACATTTTTAGAGTCAAATGATCCTGCAAATGAATTTATACATATGATTTCTTAGGAAAGCTTCTAAATTACTGACTCCTGCAGCCACAAACATGTTACTAACACTACACCATCTAGGTTTCCTTAGCAGTGTTCTCATGGCATCATTATAGGCTACCTTTAGTCTCTGCAAACTTGTCTTTCCGTAGTTTGACCACAGGTGTGCAGTGTAGAGTGGTGTGCAATATGCTCTAAACAGAGACATTTTCACCACAGCTGGACACGCAACACACTTAAGCAAGATAATAGTTGCCTGTACATACAGCATATGTCATTGCCTATAAATATCCTCGTCATGTCATTTGTTCTGAAATAAAATGCCCAAGATATTTTACCTTATTACAAACACTAAGATTATTGTCAGACAATTTAAAATCAAGAAATTTTAGACATTTATCCTCTTTGGTTCTACAAATCACACCATACACAGAACATATAGTAAGGAGCTGCTGGAGACCAGCGCTAGATGGACTAAAGACCACAAGATCATCTGCATACATAATATGCTTCACTAAAATATTACCAATCATGCTCCCAGTATTAGAGGCTTTCAATTGCTTGGACAGATCATCAATATAAAGATTTAAAAGGACTGGGGACAAAATCCCCCCTTGTCTAACATCATTGCTAACCCCAAATGGGGCTGAGACCCTATTGCCCCATTTTATTTGCCTAGTCTGGTGGGCATACCAGTAAGCCAGAGGTCTCACTCTTTGACTCATTTTAACAAAGCTTTCTATGATTAACATGATCAAAGGCTTTGGGAGCATTAATAAAGCACATAAGAATTGAAGAATTTTTGCCTCTATATTTGTTTACAATCATTTTAACTCGCCTTCCCATGACGACCTTTCAGTCATGAGCCTCCTCCATTGATAGAATGATGGTACACACAAACTGGGGGAACAACACCTCATATTTTGCTTGCGTGGCTAACAACCCAATCGTATGAACTTTGAATTCTCCAATTTTAAGTACCCACCCCACCTGTGCCCCACTTCACTACGTTGCACACTTATTTCTTCCACTATCCTGTTACCCCCCCACCCCGTCCTCCTTCCCCTTTCCACCTATATCCCCTTCCCCTGCCATCATGTTTCACATCTCCTCTCTATTTTATCTGACATCCTTTTCTCTTTTTCAACTGACTGTGAAAGCGGTTGCATGGGACAGTACCTGAGGAAGGGGTGGTTTGGGTGGGAAGGGACGAGTTGACCAGGGAGTTGCGGAGGGAACAGTTACCAGGGAGTTGCGGAGGGAATGGTTACCAGGGAGTATGCTTACCAACGGTTACCGCAACTCCCTGGTAATCGTTCCCTTCGCGACTCCCTGGTAACCGTTCCCTCCGCAACTTCCTGGTAACCATTCCATCCGCAATTTCTCGGTAACCCCTTTCCGCTTTCCGCAGCATATAATCCTTCGACATTTTCGCCATCTGCAAAGGGATCCCGCCACTAGCCACATCGTCACATCTCCACCCCTTTCCGCCTTCTGCAGAGACCGTTCCCTCCGCAACTCCCTGGATAACTCGTCCCTTCCCACCCAAACCACCCCCTCCCCAGATACATTACCTTGCAACTGCAGGAGGTGCAACACCTGTCCCTATATACCCCCCCCCCCCCCCCCCCCCCCCCCCCCGACTCCGTCCAAGGACCCCGACAGCTAACAATTCTCCATTTTCCTTAATCTCCATTTCCGTTGCCCTATTTTCACACCTTCACACTTCTTCATCTATGTATCTCCCTCCCCTCTGACCAGTATGAAAAAGGGTCTCGACCCGAAACATCACCCATGATAAAGGAATGAAGTTTAGTGCAAGATAAAGCCAGTAAAGTCAGATCAAAACAGTAGTTCAGTACTGCTCTCTAGTTATGGTAGGATAGTTCAGTTGCCTGATAACAGCTGGGAAGAAACTGTCCCTGAATCTGGAGGTGTACGTTCTCACACTTCTGTATCACACCTCTATCACTTGCCAGGCTTTGTCCCGCCCTCTCCTCTCTTTTTCCAGCATCCTCCCTCCTTCTGAATGGTCCCAACCTGATACATCACCTATCCATTTGCCTCCACAGGTGCTGCCCGACCCCCTAAGTTACTCCAACTTTGTGTGTTTTTTTTTAAGAAGTAGGATTTGGTTCACAAACAATGGAGAAACTAAATAAAATCCCACTGTAAAATATATATATATTTTAATGCTGTAGCTGGATATCTAATGAAAGATCTTTGAGCTGAACCTTTTTGGCAGGTCCTCTCTCCACTGATGCTGCCTGACCTATTGGGTGTTTCCAGCATTGAAGTGGAAGCCCCGCAGTCATTCCCAATGAGCATGCGCGCTCCTCCGGCACCAGCTGCTGACGCACGGAGCACACGCACGTATACAGTACACGCGCACGCGCACGCGCGGAGCACACGTACGTAATGCACGCGCGTGGCCGACCCCGATCCAACATGGCGACGGCGCGCGCGCCCCCCCCCCCCCCCCCCCCGCTCGAGCACGCGCACCGGGTTCCATCGCGTCCCGCCGGCGACCAACGGCTGTAAACAACGGGCAGGCGCGGAGTCAGGGGACGGAGAATGTCGGGGGTAGATTAAGAGACAAGAAAGAACGAAGTGTTCGTCGAAAATAGACTTATAACCGGTCGAAAAAGAGGAATAAAAGGCAAGCACCGCATGGGTAAGTTGCTGGGTTTGTAGCTCGCTGCCGCTGCGCCTGGCAGCTGTCAGGATGGCCGAGTGGTCTAAGGCGCCAGACTCAAGGATGCGTCCTTCCCCGACAACCAACGGGGCGGGTGTTCTGGTCTCCGACTGGAGGCGTGGGTTCGAATCCCACTTCTGACAAGTTTTTTCCGTCACCTTGTTCAAATTTATATTTATGCCATCTCTCCGCTTCCATCGTCTTCCTGCACACGGTTGCTTTCTTCACTTCATGCAGGCTAGGTTAGGTTCTACGACTTACGCACAAGCAATGTTATATGAGAGCAAAACACAAAGTTCTAGAGTGTAGGAATGTTACAACATTTTGAGATTAAAAAAATCAAGTCAGCAATTTATCCCATCAGATAAAGCATAATAAGACGTTTAATTTGACATCTAATTCACTTTCAGTATTAAAAAAGATATGGCCATTTTCATCCTCTGAAATTAGCATCTTGTTCCCAATTGCTTTTTCATAGACTTAACACAAAAGCTATGATCAACGACAGTCAAAAGCCCATAACTTTCTTAAAAATTAAGAGAACTGAATGAAATTATTATTATAGATTGTGATTCATAAATCTCGGCCAGAGCTTCTGCAATTTCTTCGTCAGCTTCACATAGTGTAATCTGACATATCTGATCTCTGATGTGTGTGGGGGGCGGGGGGTGGGGGAAACTTTTAAAATCTTTCCGCTGCACGGAGAACCCGACCTTTTCCCTGTCGGGTCTCCGTTGTCGTTGGGGCCTAACGCCGTGGGCGGCCACCAACCGGAACAACCTGGGGCTCCAGTCACAGAGCCTGTGGACTTACCCACCATCGCGGAGCTGGCCGAGTTCGGAGCGGGAGGAGCTGTGGCGGCGCGCGGCTGCGACCCGACCCTTGGAAAGCGGTGAAATTATTGGACAAAGTCAGCATGGATTTATGAAGGGTAAATCATATCTGACGAATCTTATCGAATTTTTCGAGGATGTAACTAGTAGAGTGGATAAGGGAGAACCAGTGGATGTGGTGTATCTGGACTTTCAGAAGGCTATCGACAAGGTCCCACAGAAGAGATTAGTATACAAACTTAAAGCACACGGTATTGGGGGTTCAGTATTGATGTGGATAGAGAACTGGCTGGCAGACAGGAAGCAAAGAGTAGGAGTAAACGGGTCCTTTTCACAATGGCAGGCAGTGACTAGTGGGGTACCGCAAGGCTCAGTTCTGGGACCTCAGCTATTTACGATATATATTAATGATTTGGACGAGGGAATTGAATGCAACATCTCCAAGTTTGCAGATGACATGAAGCTGGGGGGCAGTGTTAGCTGTGAGGACGATGCTAGGAGGCTGCAAGGTGACTTGGATAGGCTGGGTGAGTGGGCAAATGCATGGCAGATGCAGTATAAAGTGGATAAATGTGAGGTTATCCACTTTGGTGGCAAAAACATGAAAGGAGACTATTATCTGAATGGTGGCCGATTAGGAAAGGGGGAGATGCAACGAGACCTGGGTGTCATGGTACACCAGTCATTAAAAGTAGGCATGCAGGTGCAGCAGGCAGTGAAGAAGGCGAATGGTATGTTAGCATTCATAGCAAAAGGATTTGAGTATAGGAGCAGGGAGGTTCTACTGCAGTTGTACAGGGTCTTGGTGAGACCACATCTGGAGTATTGCATACAGTTTTGGTCTCCTAATCTGAGGAAAGACATTCTTGCCATAGAGGGAGTACAGAGAAGGTTCACCAGACTGATTCCTGGGATGTCAGGACTTTCATGTGAAGAAAGACTGGATAGACTCGGTTTGTACACGCTAGAATTTAGAAGATTGAGGAGGGATCTTATAGAAACTTACAAAATTCTTAAGGGGTTGGACAGGCTAGATGCAGGAAGATTGTTCCCGATGTTGGGGAAGTCCAGAACAAGGGGTCACAGTTTAAGGATAAAGGGGAAATCTTTTAGGACCGAGATGAGGAAAACCTTTTTTCACACAGAGAGTGGTGAATCTCTGGAATTCTCTCCCAATACAATACAATACAATACAATTTATTTGTCATTTGAACCCCATTGAGGTTCAAACGAAATGTTGTTTCTGCAGTCATACACACAAAAAAGAACCAAGACACACACCATTTACACAAACATCCATCACAGCGCATCTCCTCCTCGCTGTGATGGAAGGCAAAGGCTTATCTCTCCCCTGCACTCCGCATTCCCCTCCCGATGTCAGAGTCAAAGCCCCCGGCGGGGGATGGTAATTGTCCCGCGGCCATTTACGCCGCGCGGGGTGATGCAAGGCCGTGCTCCGGGTCTTGTTGTTGGAGCCCCCGGCGGGTGTTAGCAAAGTCCCCCAAGCCGCGCGGGTCGATGATGAATGGCCCCGCTCCAGGTAATCTTCAACCCCCACAACTCGGGCGGGTGAAGTCGCTGTTGCGGAAGCCCCGAAAAGAGGTCTCCCAGCAGGGACCCACGGGCTCCCGGTGTTCCTGTCTGCCAGACCTGCGGTTGGAGCCTCCGAATCCCCGGGGTCGGGTCGCAGCAGCTCGCCACCACCGCTCCTCCAGCTCCGCGATGGTGAGTAGGTCCGCAGGCTCCGCGACTGGAGCCCCAGGTCGTTCCTGCTGGAGGCCGCTCCACGGTGCTAGGCCCCAATGACAACGGAGACCCGGCAGAGAAAAGGTCGGGTTCTCCATGCAGGGGATAGATTTTTAAAGTTTCTCCCACCACCCCCTGCCCCCCACACACACATACCCACACACATACCCAAAAAAATTTAATAAAAACTACATTCAAACGAGACAAAAAATAATAAAAAGACAAACGGACTGCAGAGGCCGCTGCGACGTGAGTCGCGCCGCCCACCGATCAGAAGGTAGTTGGGGCCCAGTTCATTGGCTATATTTAAGAGGGAGTTAGATGTGGCCCTTGTTGCTAAAGGGACCAGGGGGAGAGAAGGCAGGTACAGGATACTGAGTTGGATGATCAGCCATGATCATATTGAATGGCGGTGCAGGCTCTAAGGGCCAAATGGCCTACTCCTGCAACTATTTTCTATGTTTCTACGTTTCTATGACCCCGGGGATTCGGAGGCTCCAACCGCAGGTCTGGTGGACACTAACACCAGGAGCCTGCGGGTCCCTGCTGGGAGACCGCTTTTCGGGGCTTCAGCAACGGCGACTTCTCCTGCCCGAGTTGCGGGGTTGAAAATTACCTGGAGCGGGGCCTTACATCGCCCGGCGTGGCTTTAAATGGCCACGGGACTTGCTAGCGCCCGCCCGGGGCTCCAACACCAAGACCCAGAGCGCGGCCTTGCATCACCCGGCGCGGCTTTAATGGCCACGGGACACTTACCATCGCCCGCCGGGGGCTTTGACTCTGACATCGGGAGGAGAATGAGGAGTGCAGGGGCGAGATAAGACTTTGCCTTCCATCACAGTGAGGAGGAGATTCACTGTGATGGATGTTTGTGTAAATTGTGTTGTGTCTTGGTTCTTTTTCTTGTGTGTATGACTGCAGAAACCAAATTTCATTTGAATCTCAAAATGAGGTTCAAATGACACAAATAAATAAATTGTATTGTATTGATCAGGCCTGGGAGTCCCACATGCCTGTGTTTGCTCCATATCTCTCTAAACCTATCCTATCCATGAACCTGCCTAAATGTTTCTGAAATGTTTTGATACTACCTACCTCAACTATCTCCTACGGCAGTTCATTCCATATACCTACCACCCACTATGCAAAAATAGTAGCACCTATTAAATCATTCCCCCCTCACCATAAACCTATGTCCTCTGATTCTCGATTCCCTTACTCTGTGTAAAGTATTTTCTAACTCAAACATAGCTAACCATGTTAAATACTCCTGGTGCATTCTTTTAATTTCAATGAGAAAAACGGAAGTTTAATAGATTTTTTGTGTGTCATATGAAAAATTCCAAATGGGCAGTAAAAATGAGAATCAAATACACAGGACTAGATGTTAAAAGTCCCTTGTGCCAATAGGTGGGGAGCATTTCACGACATCCGTTGATTGTTGAGAGTGGTAGACGCTCAACATCGGTGGGGGGCGGGGGGGGTGATACATATATCTTGGCCTGTGTAACCTTCAGGATAGTTGGGCACAGGACACATCATCAGTAGTGTACCCTTGCATCACTGGGTGTTTCGGCCTTTTAACACTATACACCCTCCACAAGGGCGGCCCGCTGCAGGATGATCAGCCCTCAGCGCGTGTCCCGTGTCAAACCATCCCAAAGATTCACCCTGAGGTACTTGGGGCCCAGCATGGGTCTTTCCGCTTGAGCCAAATCCACCGGCTGCTTATTTCAGCCGCCTCTGAGAGTGATCTTATGGTCTTCCGCAGAGCCTGACCGTAGCTTCCAAGCTCCTTCAGCAGTCTGATGGTAGATGATGCAACAAATCCTCTGCATCCCACTTCAACTGGATAGACTTTGGTGTTCCAGCCACGCTGCGTTGCCTCTGCTGCAAGCTCTGCGTAGCGCAGCTTCTTACGCTCATAGGCCTCCTCAACACAGTTCTCCCATGGAACTGTGAGCTCTATGATGTAAGCAGTCTTCTGTGAAGGGGACCAGAACACCAAGTCTGGCCTGAGGTTGGTGGAAGCAATTTCAGGTGGAAAAACTAGTTGTCGGCCGATGTCCGCCAGCATCCTCCAGTCACGGGCCCTGCATAGGTTTCCTTCTTCTGATCTGGTGGAAGGATGTTTAGATGTTTTCTTTCCTTCTCGGACAAAGTTTGTTGCCCTTAGGAGGGGGGGGGGTTGCTTGCTCTCGGAGGCAAGGAGTTGGTCGCACACCACCTGTTCTCAAGGGCTGATGCCAGGCTTTTTAGTACCTGATTATGCCGCCACGTGTATCTCCCTTGCGTGAGGCTGGTCTTGCAGCCTACCATGATGTGTTTCAGGGTTGCTGGAGTTGGGCAGAGGGCACAGGTTGGATCCTCGCCGTACCACTGATGGAGGTTCTTTGGTGTTGGAAGCACATCATAAGTCGCTCTGATGATGAAGCTGGTCTTGCTTGCTTCCATTTCCCATAGTTCTTTCCAGCTGATCTTCCTCCGCTCCACACCTTCCCACTGCATCCATTGCCCCTGTTTGGCAAGAGAGACCGCCTTTGCACTTCTTGTGGCCTCCTCCTGTCGCCGCACCTCCTCGACCACCAATGTCCTCCGTTCTGATGTTGTGGCCTTTCGCCAAGTTGGTTTACTTGTCGTAAGGCCAAAGCCTCCTCTTCCCTGCTGGACTTGCCCCACGATGTCTTTGTGCCTCAGGGCTGATGAAGCTTGCTGTACTGCATCAGATGGTGTCCACTTCCGTCCAGTTACTAGGGGTGGCGCAACAGCACTGATGGTCTTGTCTCTAGAGTCCCTCAGTGTCATCTGAAGTCTTACTTTAGAACACTTGTATTCCTCTGTTAGACTAGTGAGAGGTAGTTGCAGGACCCCTTTGCCATATAGGCCGATGTTAGTTAGACATCGTGGGACCCCGAGCCATTTCTTCGCGTATGAAGTTATGGATCGCTCCATCTTCTCCACAGTTGTTATTGGGGCTTCATAAACGGTCAGTGGCCACATCGTCCGAGGAAGGAGTCCAAACTGTAGGCACCAGAGCTTCAGTTTCCCAGGCAGTAGGGTCTGATTGATGTTCTCCAGGCCGTTGACAATTTTTTGTTGCACCTGCTCTTTGTCCTTGAGACTTGCGTTGTACCATCTGCCCAGGCTTTTAACTGGCTGTTCAGACACTGTTGGTATTGGGGCGTCACCGATACAGAACCTTGTGTCTCTAAGCACCCCCTTGACTATGGAAATGCTTCGAGATTTACTTGGTTTAATTTTCATTCGGGCCCACTTGATGTTCTCCTGCAGCTTTCCAAGTAGCCGCTTGGTGCATGCTGCAGTAGTAGTAGTAGAAAATGTTTCAGGGTGGACTAGTGACAAACCATTTTAGAATGAAAAGCATTTTTAGTAGAAGAGTTGGCTAAAGTTTGGAGTAAACAAGGAGTGAACATGGTCTCCTTTGAATTTTCAAGGTCAAGGTTTCAAGATCAGTTTATTGTCACATGTACAATTAAGGTACAGTGAAATTTGAGTTACCATACAGCCATACTAAGTGAACAACAACAAGACACACAACCACATAAAAGTTAACATACATTAAACATCCATCACAGTGGATTCCACGTTCCTCACTGTAATGAACGGCCAAAAGAGACTTCTTCTCCAAGCTGGAGGATGAGACGGATGTTCGGCGACTGTGGCGGGGCTTGAATGCCATCACCTACAATGCAAAATCAGGAGGCAGCTCAAATGTCAGCGAAGCATCACTTCCTGACGAGCTCAATGCGTTTTACACACGATTTGATAGGGAGAACACTGATGTGCCTTCCCAAGCCCCCATTCACTGTGATGGTATTTCAGTCACAGTCACAGGCTGACGTCAGAATATCCTTCAGGGGGGTGAATCCTCGGAAAGCACCTGGACCTGATGGTATACCCGGTCGTATTATAAAAACCTGTGCGGACCATTACGGACATTTTCAATCTCTCACTTCTGAGGTCTGAGGTTTCCAACGGCTTTAAAAGGGCATCAATAATACCGGTGCTCAAGAAGAGCAAGGTGACGTGCCTCAATGACTATCGATCAGTGGCACTTATGTCTGTAGTGATGAAGTGCTTTAAGAGGTTGATCATGGTGCATATCAACTCCTTCCTCGACAAGAACCTCGACCCACTGCACACAATGAATCAACGGTGGATGCAATCTCACTGGCTCTCCACTCCGCTCTGGACAACTTGGACAACAAAAACTCATATGTCAGGCTGTATTTCATTGACTACAACTCGGCATTTAATACCATCATCCCCTCCAACCTGCTTACCAAGCTCTCAGAGCTGGGTCTCTACACATCCCTCTGCAATTGGCTCCTCAACTTCTTCATCCACAGACCACAGTCTGTCTGTATTGGTGGAAATGTGTCAATCTCGATAACAATCAGCACCGGAGCACCTCAAGGCTGCGTGCTCAGCCCGCTGCTGTATTCACTCAATACACATGACTGTATAGCCGGACATAGTGCGAACTCCATCATCAGGTTCGCCGACGACACCACTGTTGTGGAACAAATCACTGATGCTGACGAGTATAGAAGTGAGATCGACCGATTGACCAAATGGTGCCAGCACAACAACCTGGCTCTCAACACCAGCAAAACCAAGGAACTGATTGTGGACTTTGTAAGGGGTAGGATGGGGACCCACAATGGTGGAAAGGGTCAAGAACTTCAAATTCCTGGACGTGCATATTTCTGAAGATCTTTCCTGGTCCCAGCACACAGATGCAATTATAAAGAAAGCACATCAATGCCTCTATTTCCTGAGAAGATTACAGAGGGTCAGTATGTCAAGGAGGTCTCTCTCTCAGTTCTACAGGTGCACAGTAGAGAGCATACTGACTGGTTGCATCGTGGCTTGGTTTGGCAACTTGAACGTCCAGGAGCGGAAAAGAATGCAGAAAGTTGTGTCCACTGCCCAGTCCATCATCGGCTCTGACCTCCCCACCATCAAAGGGATCTATCGCAGTCGCTGCCTCAAAAAGGCTGCCAACATCATCAAAGATCCACACCATCCTGGCCATGCACTCATCTCTCCGTTGCTGTCAGGTAGAAGGTACAGGAGCCTGAAATCTGGTACATCCAGGTTCAGGAACAGCTCCTTCCCCACACCCATCAGGCTACTAAATATGATATCAAACAAACTCTGAACTATTAACAGCCTATTGCACTTTATCTGTTTATTTATGTGTATATATATGGTCTATTGTAGCGGCCTGGATGAGGTCAGGAAAAGGCCAGACGCCAGGCGGGTTCAAACAGTCTTTTAAACCCTACAGCGAGAGTACACCACGCACACACCTCGAGAGCACAAAACCCAGGGTGGTCTGGAAACCCCATGGCAGATCAACGCCCCTGTCCCTCAATCGGCGAGGGGGATGATCCAAGGAGTGGCCGACCCCCCTGGGACCGCCACAGGATCCCCGCCCCCCAAGTACCCGAGGCACGAAACGGACAGGAGGGCGTACACGGCGGCCAGCCCGGGTGCACATCATGCCCGGCACCGGAACAGGCAACTGACCAACAGGTGCAGGGGACGGAGTAGCCAGAGAAGGAGGTACCCTAGACAGAGGCCGCCCTCGTTTACGGGGCCGCGCTATCAGCACCGGCTGATTAATATCAATATGTGCTGGCTTCAGCCGCACAACTGGAACAGTCTCATACCGACCACCCAGGGACCGTCACACTATGGTATACAGACACACTGATCTGTTCTGTATTTTGCCTACAATTTCCTGTTGTGCTGCAGCAAGCAAGAATTTGGATCTGGGACACATGACAATAAACTCTCTTGACTTGACTTGAGGGAAGGCAATGAAGTTCAATCTTCTTCCTCTTGTTCTCCAGTCAAACCATCCGCAGTCGGGGCGATCAAAGCTCCCGCCTGGATGATCGAATCTCCCGCGTCGGGGCGGTTGAAACTGTCTCCGTGGCATGGAGCTCCCGAATCGGCCTCTTCATGATGTTAAAGTCCGCAAGTCCCGTGTTTGGAGCTTCGATCCCCGGCAAAGGGGTTGCAAGCTCTGCAATGTTGAAGTCCCGCAGACTCCTGCGACGTGGAGCACCCGTCGGTCTCCAGGAAGGGCCACCAACTCCACGCTGTTAGGCCGCAGTAAGCTTTCAATAATGTCTGACTTGGGAGATTGCTGAACAAAGTTAAAACACATGGTATTGGGGGTAATATACAAGTATAGATTGAGAGATGGTTAACAGATCAAAAGAAGAATAGGAGTAACCAGTCCCCTCTGTGCTGAGCCATCTGGAGCAGGGGCAGAGCTACGTCCGGATGCTCTTTGTGGATTATAGCTCAGCTTTCAATACAATCATTCCGGACATTCTCATTGGTAAACTGGTCACTCTCGGCCTCCCCACTCTCACGTGTGCCTGGATAAAAGATTTCCTCACCAACCAGCCCCAGACTGTGAGACTCGGCCCCCACCTCTCCTCCACTCGCAGGTTGAGTACCGGCTCCCCACAGGGCTGTGTGCTAAGCCCCCTCTTATACTGTCTCTACACCTACGACTGTGGTCCGGCCCACAACAACAACCGCATCGTCAAATTTGCTGACGACACTACTGTGGTCGGACTTATATCAAAGGGAGACGAGGCAGCCTACAGAGAGGAAGTCCTGAAGTTGACAACCTGGTGCTCAGAAAACAATCTGGCTCTGAACACCAGGAAAACAAAAGAGCTCATTGTCGACTTCAGGAGGCACAGCACCGACTTAGTCCCCCTACATATCAACAGCGAGTGTGTGGAGAGGGTCAACACCTTCCGGTTTCTCGGCGTCCATATCGCTGCTGTTATCTCCTGGACAGACAACACGACAGCGGTCATCAAGAAGGCTCAGCAGCTGCTGCACTTCCTGAGGGTCCTCAGGAAGCACAACCTGGACTCTAACCTGCTGCTGACCTTCTACCGCTCGTCCATCGAGAGCCTGCTGACATACTGCATTACAGCATGGTATGGCAGCTGCACCATGGCAGACAGGGAGAGGCTTCAGAGGGTAACTAGGACAGCACAGAAGATCATTGGTTGCCCTCTCCCCTCCCTGATGGATATCTACACCTCCCGCTGCCTTAGCAGGGCAAAGAATATCACCAAAGACAGCTCCCATCTTGCGTTTGGACTGTTCGACCTGCTGCCCTCTGGAAGGCGCTATAGGTGCATCAAATCCAGGACAAATAGACTCAGGAATAGTTGTTTTCCGAAAATTATAACTACTCTTAATTCAAATTCCCACATGTACTGACTTCACAGCCCAACACCCGGACTTCCATCTGTATATATGTATATAGCGCTGCAGAATTGTGCACCTATTCCCCCCCTCCCCCCCCCTTCTGTTTTTGTTTTTCTTTTTCTTGTTTTTTTTGTACTAAATTATATGTATGCACTGAGTACAAGCAGCTTTTAATTTCATTGTACATGTATAGTGACAGTAAATGGCATATCTATATCTATCTCTAGTTGACAGACTTTGGTTAATTGACTACTGTGGGAATTCCTGCTTGGACCCAAATTAATCTTGATCTATGTGGCTGAGGTAACCAAACAAAATGTAACATTTACAAATTTGCTGACAAAGCAAAACTAAATGGGAATGTGAGTAGTGATGAGGCCACAATGAGTGACAAGGGAAATGGACAAGTTGAGTGATTTGGTAACAACAGACCAAGTACAACACAGAACAATGTGAAGTCATTGACTGATAGAAATACTGAGCATTATTTAAATGTTGATGTCCATTAGGATTTCACCGAAGTCACCGAATGTTATCAAACGGGTGAACCAAATAGCGAGGAAGGCAAATGGCACCTTGACCTTCATTTCAAGGGAAAAACATTTTACTATAATTATATTCTGGGAGAATAGCACCTCATATGAGCCAACGGTATGAACATTGAATTCTCCATTTATCAAGTGATAACCCCTCTAACCCTCCCACTTTTTCTCATCCCCACCTTTCTCCACGCAGCTACCCTTCCAGTCACTGCTCCTTTCCATCCTACACTCATTTCCCATCCCCAAGTTCCCCACTTCCCGTTTATTCCCCTCCCACTCCCGTGGATAGATATTCTACCCATATTCCTTCCTATGGCTTTACATTTCACTCATCCTCTTCTCCTTATGTGTTTTCCTTTTTACCTCATACCTAAGCATTCATGACCTAGTCCTCCCCTCTGCCAATCAACCTGCTTATCTCTCTCCATCTATCACTTGCTAGACTTTGTCACTATTTTCCAGCTTTCTTCCCCCTAGTCCAATCAGTCTGAAGAAAGCTCCTGACCCATAAGATCATCTGTCCATTCCCTCCACATTGTGCCTGTCTCACTGAGTTCCTCCAGCACTTTGTGTTTTTCCTCAAGATTCTAGCATCTGTAGTTTCTTGTATTTCATCCCTCCTCAGATCTTCTCTCTGCCTCTGAGCTCTAACCCTTAGCTCTAAGCAACATACTGGGTATAAATTTGTTTTCTTGGTCTGCCTGCAATGGCCAGACTGTCAGATTGGGAGAGATTGCATAGTTTATTAGAATAAAACATGTATATTAATATTAGAGAGCTCAACAGGGTGAATATGTGCAGAATAGAAACATAGAAAATAGGTGCAGGAGTAGGCCATTCGGCCCTTCGAGCCTGCACCGCCATTTGATATGATCATGGCTGATCATCCAACTCAGTATCCCATCCCTGCCTTCTCTCCATACCCCCTGATCCCTTTAGCCACAAGGGCCACATCTAACTCCCTCTCAAATATAGCCAATGAACTGGCCTCAACTACCTTCTGTGGCAGTGAATTCCACAGATTCACCACTCTATGTGTAAAAAATGATTTCCTCATCTCGGTCCTAAAAGTCTACCCTCTTATCCTTAAACTGTGACCCCTAGTTCTGGACTTCCCCAACATCGGGAATAATCTTCCTGCATCTAGCCTGTCCAACCCCTTAAGAATGGTGTAAGTTTCTATAAGATCCCCCTTCAGTCTTCTGAATTCCAACGTGTACAAGCCGAATATTTGCAACTTGGCTGTGGAGTCTAGAGCAAGGTATAAATGTGTGTAGGCCATTTAGCAGTGAAATCTGGGAACATTTCCTAACTGGAATTCCCCAACAAAGATGGCTGTCAAGGCTCAGTTCTTGATTTTGTTTGAAACTGAGATTGTTTTGATTATAGAAATTAAGGTAATTGGGGAAATGGCAGGAATATTATGTTTGAGGTTGAACGAATTGAAGGAACGGAAATGGCTATTCTTGCTCCTATTTCTTCGTTGTCCAAAGCATGAATCAAAACAATTAGGACTTACAATCACTGTTTAAAATGCTACCAAAAGTATTTAAAACACACCTAACTTAAAATATATTTAAATCCGAGCCAGTGGGAAATGTTGCATTTGGGAGGTTAAATGCAAGGGGAAAAATATACATTTAATGGCATGATTCAGAGGGATTTTCGGGTCCAAGACAAAGTTCCCTGAAAGTGGCAACACAAAGAGATACGACAAGTAGTAACACAAGACATATGATATGCTGGCCTTCAATGGACGAGGTATTAAGTCAGGAAATCGTGATGCAGCTTTATGGGACTATGGTTAGGCCACATTTGGTGTATTGCCTGAAGTTCTGGTCACCCCATTGTAGGAAAGATGTGGAAGCTTTGCAGAGAGTGCAGCTAAGGTTTACTAGATTGATACTTGGGTTAGGGGCTATTGGATGCATGCAGAGGGACACATTTGTTTTTTTTTTCCCTTTGAATGCCAGAGGTTGCAGGGAGACTAGATAGCAGTACACAAAATTATGAGAGGCATGGATGGGGTAGAGTCAAACCTTTTTTCCAGGATGGTAAAATCAAATGCTAGAGGGCATATCTTTAAGGTGAGAATGGTTACGTTTAAAATTGATGTGCGGGGTAATTTCTTTTTACACAGAGTGTGATGAATGCACGGACATTGTGGGCGCAAGGGCCTGTTCCTGTCTTGTACGTTCTGTGTTGGAACTGAGGATCATCTAATGAAATATGAAGCAATTAACGCCACTTTTGCAAGTAAAGCATAATGTCAAACCTTTTAGTGCTTTATGAATGTAAAATGTATGATTTAAAAAAAAAATGCAACTTGTGCATGGATATGTTTTGCACATGAAATTGTTCAATAATTCATACTCAACATCAATTACATTTAGATCAGTGAATTTAATAGGAGTGCGAGTCAATATCTGATAATGGGGGATGAGTGCAGGGTGTGAATTGTGTTCAACAAATAAAACATATACTTCAAATGCTGTAATTGTATTAGAAATACAGGATACTAATTTTATTACAAAGTAGTAGACATTTGTTAAGTAGAATAAGAATATGCATACAATTTATTTAAAGTACATTGATCAAGCACATTATTTTTTCATTATTGCCACCATGGATGTCCTATTTTTAAATATCTTTATTAGGTAGGTAACTTTATTATTTTTGTCAACATTACAGCTAAGTTGTATAAATTACCAAAATAAATTATCTCAACGGATAATGGATCTCTATGGATAATGTAAATAGTTTAAATATTCAGCTAGTTTTGAAAGAGAACTTTCCAAGTTAGGCAGTAAATTAAAAAATTTGCAAGACTATTCACAGTCCCTGTATGCTGAAGGCACTGAATCTACTGGGCACTCTCAGCAACTAAGCTCAGTCAGTCATCTTCAAATATTTATAGAAATAGCAATTTTATCAGATTCTGTGATATGAAGGCAGGAAAAAACCCACACTACAAGTTCTGTTTTTCTTCTTCTTGATCAATGCTAACAAGTCCACTTTAATACTCCCAGCATTTTGCATGTAATATTTTCAGAAATTCCCTACATTAAGGCAGGCAATATCAGATTTCACAGTATTGGAAACCTTTTTGATCACAGGACACTATGTGTGAATTCCATTCAGTGAATTAGAACACATATTTTTAGAAAATGTTATTAAACAATGATTGCATGTAGAAACTCTATATAGATCAAATTTCTTATCGAAGCGGATACAGAAACTAATTACAGCAATTGCTTTTTCCTTCACTGCTATCACATAGCACAGTGTGTGATGAAGTATGGAACCTCTGCTTAATTAATAATTGCAAGTGGCAAAATTAGTTCAATGTTTTGTCAGCAGTTCTGAAATTTATAGGCAAGGATTGATTCCAGAAACTTGAGCAACTATCTAGGCTGACATCTTGGTGCGGTAGGTGGGGGATGTATTTTAAAGGATGATGTCTATGAGAAATACTTTCAATGGCACTCTACAAAGAACACATTTGTTCTCCTTGTGATCTTTCCTTGATTAAGTTGCTCGCCAGTTCTTCTAACATAAATATTTATTTGGCTCTATATGTTTTGGGACATTCTGAAGAAAAAAAATTCAAAACCCTTTCCTATTTTCTTAAATGTCATTTAACTACTTTTAGTACTTCCCCACATATGTGCCTTTTCCATCCCTCAGGAGAATTTGATTCCCTTCAGGTAATGACCTTCAAATATAGACTCCAATGGTCTTTAATAGGAGAGGGATCTTATTTACTCAGAATGCTACCCTCCTCCCCGCTTCATAACAGTCCACCCAGGAACACCCTCAATGAGAGAGATTGTCAAGCTCAAACTCATCAAGATCATAAATTACGTGGAATGATTTGACCCACGATTTCCATACAGTGAGAAAAGAAAAAAAATAAAATCTTGGTTCTGAATTTTTGCCCTCAAAAGTCTTTTCTCCCAACAGGGATAGACTTTTGTAGATTTCCTTTGGAGATGGAGCTTTACAGAAGTGAAAACATTGAGGATTTCGCGAAGAAGAAATAAAGGGTTTGAGGGAGTTCCTGCTCTTTCTGGAATCTCAATGATCAATAAACCTCTCCCTCTCAATTCTGGAGATAAGAACGGAGAGGATAACAAAAGTTTAAAATATATAAAATACTGATTAATATCTCTGAACAAATAAACTTTTTTTTCAATTTAAAAATACAATGATCTGATGTAAAGATTTTTGAAAATAGTTTAATATATTTGTGCAATTGCATATCTGCTCAAATGCAATTTTAGTACAAATCAAAAAAAAATATTCAATCACTTAAAATTTGATGATCTTTAACTGCCACGGCTAGCTTTACATTGGGAATTGTACAAACCCTTCATTGAAGAGTTACGCAGAGACGTGCGGTCTGAAGTTGCATAGTTAACATGGTCTGCACGACAATGCTAGATCAAAGCTTTCATAATTTGTATCTGTTTATTTGAATGCTGATTTAGAAATATATTGCTGGATCCTCTGTTGTTGGGTCTAAATGATGGACCTCACCATTAGGACTACACTAATTCACGAAGTTGGCTCACAACAAACTTTTCAAAAGCAAATACAATAGGAAATAAATACCAGCCTTGCCAGCAATGACAGCATCTTTTAAATGAATAAAGACATCAGATAAGATATACTTAAAATACTTTAAAATATCTTGTTAATGTTCTTACCCTAGGTGATTTACTAGGTCCAGGTCAAAGAACAGGTGACTAAACTGTTCATTGGCAGGTCTCACAGGCATTCCCCATAGCCTTTACAAGGAGGTTTAACACTGTCCTATTATCCAACCTGGGCCTTCCCTTCCACTTTTTCTGATGATTTGATTGAGAATGGGAACTCACCACAGGGAGAGTCTCACCAACACACCAACACACACTCATTTGCACGAGGGAACATGTTCTCAGCTGCATAATTAAATTGAAATAAATCTACATCATATATACAATGAACATATAAATGCTTTATCAACTAAAATATACTTTGGCCAGTGTTTGTCTAATCTAAATCCTTCACCTAGTGAAGTCTTGTTTAAAATAGTTCTATCTTCTTGAAATGGCTGCATGAACTGTAATTCATCAAAGTACACAAAAATATTGCTCTATTATACAAGTAGTAATTAAACAGCATTGTGAATTCATTACAATTATTTATAATTCAGTTTCTTTAACGCTTCATTATTTTTTCAAAATGAAGCAACCTAGTCAAGTTTAATTTGGCAAAATAAAATGAATTTAGGCATTTCTTTCCCAGCATATTTTGTGTTTCAGCATAATGAGCAGTGAAACCAGTACTTTTAATGGCAATGGCAAATACCAATCGAATAGGAACATCTTTTGAAAATTCCACCAATATTAATTACAGTCTAATCATATTGTGAAACATGTGGAGACTAATTTTTAAAATATTTTAACTTAGTCAGGATTGTTTAAAATTCTTCACCACTGTTATTTTGTCACCTTTATATTTGGGATTGGTATAGAACAAGTGTTTTGATTAATAAGCAGCAGTTTTTTCCCCTAATGTACCAGAACCCTCCTTTAGCACAAGAAAAAAATGTTTCTTTATTTAGAACTCTACAGAAGTTCATGGTCACCTGAAATGTATCACAAAATGTGTTAAGTTAGTTAGTAATTGTGGAAGACAGTTGCCTAAAAATTCACACTCCATCAACACCACCAAATGCACTTTGAAGTCAGTGGTATAGATTATAGAGGTGGAATAAAATGCAATATATTTAGAACTCTTGTTGAACCCTCACGGTCCTCAGATCCACTTCAGCCGGTCTCCTCTCCATCCACAAGTCCAACCTCCGCAGTTTTGGGGACAGAGCCTTCTCCAGGGCAGCTCCCAGGCTCTGGAACTCCCTCCCCCAACTGATCCGCAATTCCGTGTCCCTCACCATCTTCCAGTCCCGCCTCAAGACCCATATCTTCACCTCTGCCTATCCTTAGCCCCACGTCCCCCTCCCTTTTCATCTGTGCATTAATTGCCTCATATTGTGTTTTGTATTGAATTCTGTCTTTACTTTGTGTACTAGTCATGTCTCTACTATTTATTTCATTCCCCTTACATGTTTTTCCTCTACCTGCTAATTTTTTAGAAGGTGTCCTTGAGACTCTTGAAAGGCGCCCATAAATAACATTTATTATTATTATTATAATTATAAGAAGGAACTGCAGATGCTGGAAAATCGAAGATAGACAAAAATGCTGGAGAAACTCAGCGGGTGAGGCAGCACCTATGGAGCGAAGGAAATAGGCAACTTTTTCGGGTCAATGTCCAGTCACTCTACACCTCCATCCTCCACCAGGAGGGTCTCAAAGCCCTCCGTTTCTTCCTCGTCCGCAGAACCAACCAATCCCCGTCTACTGATACTCTCCTCTGCCTCGCGGAGCTGGTCCTTACCCTTAATAACTTTTCGTTTGACTCCACCCATTCCCTCCAAATACAAGGCGTTGCTACGGGTACGCTCATGGGCCCTAGCTATGTCTGCTTCTTTGTAGGGTACGTCGAACAATCCTTGTCCTAGGCGTACCGTGGCCCTAACCCCGAACTATACCTTCGCTACATCGCCGACTGCATTGGTGCTACCTCCTGCACCCAAAAGAGTCTGAAGAAGGGTTTCGACCTGAAGCGTTGCCTATTACCTTCGCTCCATAGATATTTAGAACTCTTGACAGGATGGATTTCTAGGCAGTAGCACCTCAATAAAAGTCAAGAGTAATTTTCATTTTATTTTGCAAAGACATGTTAATGGATCAACCATCCACCACACATACCCAATGAAAATCAAATATTATCACTGGCAGCAAACAGCAGTTTACTATCTGTGTTAAAGGTAGAAAATTACTTGTATGTTTCATTAGCCACCAATTGTAAGAATCTGCCGTTTGATGGATTGATGAATAATATATAATGTTTAAAAATGATCAACCTCTCAGCATCAAACCAGCAAAAATATCCCTCTATCACTGGTGGTTTACTGATAATTGTGGTAACAGTAGATATCAGGAAACAAAATTGCTGAATTTTCCTGAAACATTATTATTCCATGCCACTAATAATGCCAGAATTGTTAAAACAATTGGACAAGGCTGAATGACAGACCACTCTTAATCTTATTTCTTGGTTTTAAGGTGAAATTACTTTAACTGATCACCACATGAGCTGGGAGGCTGGCAATTCACATTATTTATTCATTTCAATATATGGTGAACTAAAATCAGGTGTTTTAAAACAAAAATATAGCATTATAAAATTGATAGAAACATCCCTTAAGGATTTGTCAACACTTTTACACAGTAAACATCATTTGTATAGCTTTGTTAGTTTAGAGGTATGTATGGTTCTCATTTTCGGATATACGTGATACATTTTTCTACATTATAAAACATTTAGTCCCAAAAAGATCTAATATCAGATTGTGGCCCGAGAGGATTTGCAGTTAATGAGTTATTGGAGGATTGAATGTTATAGAGTACCAAACATTTTCCTGAGTTTAGTAAATGGATAAAAAATATTCCCTACACTTTCGTTTCTCTCATCCTTCCCATTTGTTTCTAAACCTAGCTACGACAGTCTTTTCTAAAAGGAACTGAATGCAAAAAGTTTAGTATGATCCTGTAACTGGATTATTCTCATACCTATGTTTTAAGGCCAGTAATACAACCTTTGCATTATACTGCCAAGTGTTTAAAAGATGTTCTTCTAATTTATAATTTTTTAGAAAAAGAATGTATCACAAATTGGAAATTAAAATCTTACACCATTGCTCATGTCCCAATAAATAGTCTTGTCTCATCGCCAAGATCTTTCTGTTATGGGTAAAAAATACTTAGACTTTCATTCAACGTTATTTTGATGAGTGTAAATCAATCATGGTGACACTGAAAAGAGCATCGAGGTACATGCAGGTGATCAGCAAACACACTTCAGTTCCTGCATGGGCAAGCTCAGATTATTTGTTGTAAAAAAAAAAATCATTGGTTGTCCCTGTACAGAACTTTGACATAATTCTGAGACCAAAGTCAATACAGCTTCACTGCTCATGAAAACACAAATATGTCAGGGGAGGCAAACCGCATGCCAAAGCTAACATTCACTTGTCTTTTCATGACGAATAAATTGGTCAAGTTCAGTTGGCATATCATTGTCATCCATTCCTTCTATATTTTTTGTGTTCTCAGTTTCACTCTGCACCGATTCATTGTCTTGCTGGCCTTCCACGCTGTGTCTGATGCCGTAACCAAAATAGATAGCAAATCCTTTAAAGAGAAAAAAAATCGATTATTAAACAGAGGAAAGTATGTGAAATGATGGGTTACGAATTTCAAAAATGTTGGATGTGGAGTGGCCGTACTCTTGACATTGAAATGTCCTTGACAACACAATCAGAATTCTGATGGGCCTGTCCCACTTAGGCCATTTTTTGGGCGACTACCGCAAAATTTTCAACATGTTGAAAAGTTTTCGGCAACAGTGGCGATAATTTTTGCTGTCGTAGGTTGACGTAGGTATTGTCGTAGGTTGTCACCAGGTGTCGTAGGTGAATTCCATTAAAACTAGTCCCTGGCAGTCGCCTAATGAGTTGCCTAAGTGGGACAGGCCCATAAGACAATTCAAATATTGGCTGGAGTTTCCTTTGTGAAAATCAAAAGTCCAGTGAGTCTCTCAAACATTCTGCATTTCCTCGTGTCAGACAATGTCACATTATGTTAGGAAAAGCATTTTGAAAAAGGTTGAGGCATAAATGAGTAAAAGTACCTAATTCACTCTTACTCAGGAACTATAAGCAGTCCTGGTAGTTAATTATAATATTTAATCAAATAACCAAGAAGTGTTTGCAAAAGTAGAAAAATATTTGCTTAATAAATGAGTCTTTCAAATTGTTAACTGTTAAAAAACATTCCAGCTACATTTCATTTTATGATTGAATGCTTTTTAATAAAACCTGCAGTTGCAAACTTTAACCAGTGGATGGCTTAATTGCAAAGAATAATAATCAATTTAAACACATTTTTTAATGCCTAGATTTCCTTTCTCAAATTATTATTGTAGGTATTTCACATATGTCAATACCTATGGTCATTTTTTTACCCATCTCTGATGGTGTTTCTCTTCTATGTTGATCTTTTTTTCTCTTTGCTGCAGCATTTTTCCTCGCAACTACTTATTACTCTACTGCCATCTTTTGCAGCTGAAGGACTGCATGCTATAGTTGTCATGCGGAGGTCTGTATTACAAATGAGGTATTCAGCAGCTCCCATTGTATCCCAATTAACCATTTCTATTTCAATCCATCTCTTTTGCTTTCTTTTTAGTTACCCACTCAACCCATGAATTGTTCCCGATACCGCAAAAATCAATCCACTCCTGTCAGAGGCCCCAACATCTCAAATTAATTTTCATCATCTTCCCATTTTCATTCTTTATCTGGTTCTTTCTTTACACTCAGATGATGAGGATATTTATAGGCACAAGCAAACATTCTCTTACGCAACTTTAGTGCGTGTACAGATAGAGTGAAGCAGGCTCTGTTCAGAGTATATTGTACACCACCAGGCAAGTGCCGTGAGTAATTACTCAGGGTAGGCAGTCAGTCGGCTTTTTAAAAAATTTTAACCCACGCATGCGCAGATTGTTCTCCTCGCCGTAAAAATAAAAAATAAAAATAAAGAAAGTAACAATCTGCCCAAAGCTTGCAAATCTCCTTCATTCTGAATTACTGAATGGGTGGGGGGTGGAGGATGGCAGGTGGATGGTGGGAAAAACTGGAGCACACCGGGACAAGTTGAATTTGTTGTGATCTTATTGAATCACAATACTAGTTCAAGGGACCAATTGGGGGGGGGGAGAGTTCCTTTCACAGTTTGTGGGGAGTGCACACTGTCAGATTAAAAAAAGAGTATTTTTATACATTTTGGTTTCACTATGTAGAAATTACAGTAGAAATTGTGTTTATACAAAGTCCATTTCAAGGCACCATCATGTTTGGGACATATGGCTTCACGGATGTTTTTAATTGCTCAGGTGTGTTTAATTGCCTCCTTTATGCAGGTATAAGAGAGCTCTCAGCACCTAGTTTTTCTCCGGCCTTTTATTGCTGTTTATTAACGAGGACCAAAGTTGTGCCAATGAAAGTCAAAGAAGCCATTATGAGACTGAGAATACAACTGTTTGAGACATCAGCCAAACCTTAGGCTTACCAAAATCAACTGTTTGGAACATCATTAAGAAGAGAGCACATGTAATAAAGAAAGTAACAATTCAATCTGCCCAAGGCTTCCAATTCTCCTTCATTCTGAATTACTGAATGGGTGGGGGGTGGAGGGTGATGGCAGGTGGATGGTGGGAAAAACTGGAGCACACCGGGACGTTGAATTTGTTGTGATCTTATTGAATCACAATACTAGTTCAAGGGACCAATTGGGGGGGGAGAGTTCATTTCACAGTATGTGGGGAGTCTGGCCAGGGTCCGCAGAAGACTTATGAACAGAAGTACAGAGGCTACACTGCAAGATGCAAACCACTGGTTAGCCGCAAATATAGGATGGCCAGATTACAGTTTAAAAGGGCAACCGCAGTTCTGTAAAAAGATCTTGTGGACAGATGAGATGAAGATTAACTTATATCAGAGTGATGGCAAGAGCAAAGTATGGAGGAAGAGAAGGAACTGCACAAGATCCAAAGCATACCACCTCATCTGTGAAACACGGTGGTGGGGGTATTATGGCCTGGGCATGTATGGCTGCTGAAGGTACTGGCTCACTTATCTTCATTGATGATACAACTGCTGATGGTAGTAGCTTAATGAATTCTGAAGTGTATAGACACATCCTATCTGCTCAAGTTCAAACAAATGCCTCAAAACATTGACCGGCAGTTCATTCTACAGCAAGACAATTATCCCAAACATACTGCTAAAGCAATAAAGGAGTTTTTCAAAGCTAAAAAAGGGTCAATTCTTGAGTGGCCAAGTCAATCACCATATCTGAACCCAATTGAGCATGCCTTTTACAAATGAATACAATTCACTGTGTAGACTGTACACTTGCACTGTCCATGTCTATGTTTTGGTGGCAGAAGGGATGAAAGATGGCAATCATACACATCAGGTGGCAAAATAGCCTGACAGGATTCACAGGACTGTGAAGTGTAACTTGTACTCTCATACTTTAAAGAGATATATAGGGGTATGATTCCAAGGATGCTTACCAAAAATCATCCAAATAGAGAATCGGATCCAGGTTCCTCCACTCAATTGCATCATCAAGTAAACGTTGACAAAGATGCTAAGAACAGGCAGGTATGGTAAGAATGGCACCTAAAAAGCATTGACATGGTGAATATTGATAAATTATGAAGCACTTACAATTGTACAATTCGTCACCCCCCTCCCCCCCCCCCCCCACCCCACCCCCCAAACTCCAACCCGACCACATCTCCATTCAGGTCTCCATGAAGGTCTGCTATGGAACATCTGCCCATCAAGCTTCCATTAGGTTTTCCCACTGACTATTACAACAGAAGAAGGCCACATACCCTAAATGATCCTTTCATCCTTAATCTAATACTATTAGCTACTTTCCTTGTGGATGTATGCGTGATTATCTTATTTTTATGCCCAGCCATTTTAGCCTTCTCCTGAAGTGAAATCACCTTTGAACAACTATCTTTTCAAATCTTAAAGATCCTTCAACAAGAATTCCCTCCACATTCACTTTCTTAATTTTAACACTTTGGTTCTGTTACCACTTAAAGAATTTTCTCTACTAATTATATCTATCCAATAAGGTGGAGTGAGGGCAGCATGTAAATCAGTCTAACCATAGTTCCATACAAAATTAATGTCATTTCTCTACATCAACGTGACCTGTAATGAACATGTCTCTACTACTTTCCTGAAATCTTTAAGTACTTGAAACAACCTGCGCTGTCTTAATCCTACCTTGGCAAAAGAACACTACCATGGAGTTGTTTTATAATTGTGTATTTTGCAAATGTTTGCACATTGCATTTTTGTTTTGCACTGTCTTTTTTCTTGTTTAATTTATGTTTTTGTTTATTTGTTTGGATCTATGCTGCCGCAAGCAAGAGTTTCAGTATTCCTCTACCTCACCCTATTTGCGTACATGACAAGAGATTCAACGACACCTGATGCTTGTTTTTTTTTTTTAAACTGACATTAATCCGAGTAGCTACTTATTAATAAGTACTAATCAATTACCATGAATACCACTCTGGTCTGACTTTGAGGTTGCTTTGTGATGATGAAAACAGCGACACCGAACACGAGCAGGAATATTGCAAGAAGACCAATGCTCCAGGGAACCAGAGAAAGTATTGCTTCATTGCCATAAGTAATCAGTGCACTCAATGCACAAACGGTAACAGCTGTAAAGAAATTAAGTAAATTTAAACAATCATTTAATATAATGCATAATACTACATTGTATGCATAAGTTTATACATCAGAAGCCAGTGCTTGATTTCTAGCATGCAATTCAACAGGACAGCGTGTCTATGCCAGCACACTGCTGGGAATTACCCCATCACATTGAGCCAGAAAATGCTTAAATTATATAGACCTTTTAGCCTCGAATAGAGAAAGATGAATAAACAAAAAATCAGGTATCCTAATTTTCCAGGCTTTCATTCATGATGTTGTGATTCTTCCCATTTTTAATATAATATTTGATGCCCCGAAAAGGTAGAAAAATATTTCCCTGCATTCATAATGCCAGAGAACAGTTCTCCATTTTCAAATTTTCAAAGCAACAATGATCAACCCAAATATTTTTTATTATTCCTTTGATGAAGTTTCCACATCTGTCTGCAGTTAATCTCTTTAAACTTTCTTGATGCCTGACCAAATGAATTGTAAGAATCCAATAGGATAAATCTAGAATGGAAGTTTGTGAGGGGTCATGGCTAAAACCTACCCACAAAGATTGGTTGCGAGCAGAAAGTCCATGCAAGAAACAAGGCTGGAATGATTTCAGTTATATCCAGCCAAAAATCACTGAGACAATCTCATTCATACTCTTCAAAAACTTAGTAGCCTATTTCTAACCTGAATTTAGTCCACTTGACATTAAGAAGTGGTTGAACACAATGGGCAAAGCAAAGGGCTTATTCACCTGATCACTCCACTCTCATTGGCAATTTACTCCAGTTAACTGATCCTCACACCTAATTGACAAATTTTGCATTTTGTTACATCAGGTGTATTTCTGAAAAAAAAATTACTTATACCTAAACATGCCGGATACCACATAATGGTACTTAGTGCCCTCCATAATGTTTGGGATAAAGACCCATCATTTATTTATTTGCCTCTATACTCCACAATTTGAGATTTGTAATAGAAAAGAATCACATGTGGTTAAAGTGCACGTTGTCAAATTTTAATTAAGGCCATTTTTATACATTTTGGTTTCACCATGTAGAAATTACAACAGTGTTTATACATATTCCCACCATCTCAGGGCACCATAATGTTTGGGACACAGCAATGTCATGTAAATGAAAGTAGTTATGTTTAGTATTTTGGTGCATATCCTTTGCATGCAATAACTGCTTGAAGTCTGCGATTCATGGACATCACCAGTTGCTGAAAGGCATGACCAATTGGGGTCAGATCGGGTGATTGACGGCCACTCACGAATTGACCACTTTGGGGGGGGGGGTGTCACATTGCCTTTGAAATGTATTTTCTCGAAAACCAGACGCAAAAACGCAGAGATTTTTACATATTTCGGTAGGGATTTAACATGAGTTCAGAGATTCACTCCTCTCTATATATGGTCAGTTATTTCCCCAGATTGTTTTTGATTTTTTTCATAGCATTGAAGTTTATTGTTTCTCTGTGTCTGTGTCCCTCTCCGTGTCCCTCCCCCGGCCCGGCTCTGGATTAAACATCTGCTGTTTTGCACGAGAAGTCACCACCCCCTCCACACCCCGTTCTTTAAAAGGCGCAGAAAGAACGAGCAGGTTCTTCAGATCCCGAGGACACCTGGTTTATTTTGTGAAGTCATGCTCCCCGCGCCCAGCCCAAGTACGCTCGCGCCACGCCTCCCGCAGCTGGACTCCCACGCCCGCCCGCCCACTCCAACACCCCGATCTTCAAAATACACAGAAAGAATGAGCGTTCTGCAGATCCGGAGGTCACAGCCGGTCTCTATAGGCCAGCGGCTTGCTTCTGAATCCTCTCCGTCTCCCCCGCCCGATGGTAGAACATGACGGTGGCAGCAGCAGCGGCAGCCATTGTCGCGGGGGGCACGAGATGAGAAGTGGGCCCTCGCGGCCATTACTCCCTCTGGGAAACCCGGCGCAGCGAGTGAAGTCATGCCCCTCCCTCCCTCACGCTGCAAACCCAACGTGCTGCCAGTCACGCCATTTGCAAACCCTTTGAAAAAAACCTTACGACCCCCCCCTCTCTCCCTCCTACTCTCTCTCTCCCCATCTCCCTCTGTCCCCTGCCCCTGCCCCCCCCCCCCCCTCCTCTTGCCCTTCTGTCTCTGCCTCTCCCTGTGTCTCTCCCCATTTGCTCTCTGCCCTCACTCTCTACCCCCCTCCCTCTCTAGACGTGCCTGCGAGTTGGGGGGCTATGCATCAGTGGATAAGGTTCTGGGGTAAAAGGAGAAAATTAATAACATATCAAGGGGGGTAGTTATTGTATGTGTGGAGGTGGTTAGTTTGTGTGACGCCGCATGCCGTCATACAGACGTAATAAGTATCTAATAAAACTCTGTGGGTGTGTGTGTGTGTCATTTTGCCTTTGACAAACTGACATTTTTTTAAATATTAAGATTGGCCAGCTGCTGACCTCACAATGCCTTTCCTCGTACCCCGCCACTCTGGATTAAAACCAGCAGCTGCAGTTTTACACAAGGTATGTTAGCCCACACATCCCCCCCCCCCCCCCCCCCCCCCCCCCCCCCCACGTCTTCAAAAGGAGCAGAAAGATCGAGAAAAGTTCTACAGAACAAAGATTGTACAGCTCAGCTATAGGGTCTTTGTTCTCCCTCATGCACTGAAGGTTCTCCTCACTGTCGGCGCAGCTCGTGAAGCCCCGCCCCTCCCATCCCCTGCCCGCCCGCTCATTCCAGCTGTGGGTTTCCAGAGAGTCAGAGGCCGCTTCTGTCTCTCCGCATTTCGCAGCCCACTCACTCGCCCACCTCCCCTCCACCCCCACCCTCCCCTCCTCTTCTCACCTCCTCCCCTCTCCTTCCTCCCTCTCTCCTCTCAACCCATCACAGGGGACAACCTCCTCTCTGGTGAGGCCCGATTGTCCGTCCCACCCTCCCCGGCCCGGCCCGGCTCTGTCACGCTGGCGGAAGCCACGATCGGTTGGTCCCCCCGCTGCTTTTCACTGTCCTCAGATCGCTCCGTGCCTGCCTCCCTGGCCCTCTCTCTCCCCGCCTCTCTCTCTCCCCTCCCTCTCTCTCCCCTCTCTCCCACTCTCTCTCTCTCTCTCTCTCTCTCACCTCTCTCTCTCTCTCCCCTCTCTCTCTCTCTCTCCCCCCCCTCCCTCCCCTAAACCCCCTTCCCCCCTCCCCTCCACCCCTCCCCTACCCCCTTCTCACCACCCCCTCCCTTCCCCCCACCTCTCCCCCTTCCCTCCCCCCCTCTCTCTCCTCCCATCTCTCTCTATAATTTTTGAAGGGGGTAGTTAGTGTGTGTGGGGATGGTTAGTGTGTGTGACGCCTCTTTCCGCCCCAAGCCCCCCCGCCCCCCCGCAAAAAAGGGTCTGCACTTGGTCTAGTATACTTTTTAAACTGTGTGTGCGGGTGGATGGGTGTGATTTTGCCTTTGAAACGTATTTCCTCGAAAACCAGACGCAAAAACGCAGAGATTTTTACATATTTCGGTAGGGATTTAACTTATGATTTCAGAAATCCACTCCTCTCTAAGTTTGCTCAATTATTTCCCCAGATTTGTTCACAAAATCTGGGGAAATTGTTCACAAAACTTACTTTAAAAAAAATAATCACCGCTTGCCAGATGCTGACATCACAATGCCCACATGCCCACCAATCAAGGGCCACCTGCCTCCTGCCACCCCCGCCCCCCTCCCCCCCCCGCTGTGGATGAATGCAGCTGCTGTCAACGCGCATGCGCAGTTTTCCACAAGGTACGTTACTCCTTCACTTATTGTCTATTGAGTGAAGGCAAGTCTAGTTAGGTCAAAGGTCCAAGCATTATTGAATGACATGCTAAAGATGGCCTGTGCATGTGGATTGTGCTGGCTCTGAAAGAATTTCTCCAGTGGTCCCATTTTCTACATGATCCTGAACATATTTTTAAGTAAATGTGATTTTATTTTAAGATATTGAATTTGATTCCATCATCCATTGACAGTGCATTTTAAATCATGGCTCAATGAATTATGATTTGATTTGCCCTCATTTTGCATGTTTTCCACAGTTATCTTCAATTTACCCTATCTGCTCCTTAACCCAGTTGCCACTGGAAATGTTTTCTCCTACTTATCAAATAATATTCATGTGGGTTTTAACTAATTTGGCTATCTTTCACATCTGCTTGAAGGACACCCTCAGTTTCTCTAAATAGGTGACTCTTTACGACTGATCGCATTCCAGCCCGTTTTCTCTGCATTGTCTCGAAAACCCGACAATCGTGGTGCTTGGAAATGAACAATGCGATTGCTACAATGGCTTCACTTTCTGTGTTATGTTAGATTAGCAAGCTTCAAAACTGTATCCAGCATATCCAAGTCATGGTGATAAATATATATAAAAAAACTGCTGTGGCATCCATACTGACACCTGCAAAGACATCCCAGACACATATTCATCATTATGCTCTTCTTTCTGAACCTTGGCCATTTTTAGATCCATTCAACCATTATCTCCCTCTCAGACTTGAACTCCACTGTTAAGTTCTTTGTATGCAAGTATTATCAAATGTCATTTGGCACAACATCTGCAGGATTAACTTTAATTACTTTGTTTTTGTCTAAGAATTCAATTAAGTCAGTCAGATTGAAGGGAAGGTGTGGGAGAGAATGGATGTGAGGGAGGAAGGTGATTTGATAATCCACCTTCAATAAAATCCGAACATGCTGGAAATGCTCGGCAGCATTTGCGGAGACAAAAAGTTAGTATTTCAGAATACTGATGAAATGTCATTGTGAATTCTGCTAGAGAATTGTTTTCAACATTTTTCAAACAAATCCCATCAGACACGAAATGCTGGAGTAACTTAGTGGGACAGGCACCCTCTAGAGAGAAGGAATGGGTGACGTTTCGGGTCGGGATGTCACCCATCTCTTCTCTCCAAAGATGCTGCCTGTCCCGCTGTTACTCCAACATTTCGTGTCTATCTTCTGTTTAAACCAGCATCTGCAATTCCTCCCTACACTATCCATCATCAGCTCAGTCCTCCACTTGATCAGAATTGCCATTCTTTATTATTTCTAGCAATTGAACTGATGAAGTGAAAAGCTAGTAAACCTATGCCATCTAGAATAAGTCATTAAAATAATGCCATTAAAATAAAGTATCATTGAATAACATTAACATAGAAACATAGAAAATAGGTGCAGGAGGGGGCCCTTCGGCCCTTCGAGCCAGCACCACCAAGTCGATGACTAAAGGATTTAGCAGTTTTTCCTCATGACTCGGTCCTCTGGTATTGGTTGTATTTAAAAATAAATCATCATCTTTCTACTTCTTCCAGATTCTCTGATGGTTTTTGTATGACTTGGCAACCAAAACTGAAAACAGGCTGAAATGAGCTTTATCCAGCGCCGTGATAGTTATAGATTTGTTTGATTTGATCCATAACATTAGCGCTAGAAATGTCTGGGTCAGGGCACGGCAAATCGAGAGCATGTTAAGATTACTGTATTTTAGTGGGTTCGGTTCATCTGCAGTTAGCTTAAGCTCCAAGCACAACTTTGACTTTGTGCTGGCAGCAACCCCAATGACGCAAAGTACTAATGTTCCTATTTAATGGTGAATGGTAAAAGTGGAATGGATTTACATTCCGAGTACTACAGTTTCAGCATTTATGTGCATTCCATTTCAATGACCTGGGTGTCCTTGTACACCAGTGAAGAAAGCTATTGGCAAGGGCTTGTTTTAACTGGAATTTAGAAAGATGGGATCTAATAGAAACGTATAAAATTATAAAAGGACAAGCGAAATGCTGGAAAAATGTTCCCAATGTTGGGGGAGCCCAGAACCAGGGGCCACAGTCTAAGAATAAAGGGGAGGTCATTTTAAATTGAGAAGAGAAAAAACGTTTTCACCCTGAGAGTTGTGAATTTGTGGAATTCTCTGCCACAGAAGGCAGTTGAGGCCAATTCACTGAATGAATTGAAAAGTTAGATAGAACTCTAGGGGCTAGCAGAATCAAGGGATATGGGGAGAAGGCAGGCATGGGTTGATCAGCCATGATCACAATGAATAGCGGTGCTGGCTCGAAGGGCTAAATGACCTCCTTCTGCACATATTTTCTATGTTTCTATTAATTTGAATGTTTACCAGCTTTCAGGCAAGCTTGTGTCAGGTATGGGCAAGTAATAAAGTGACATGAGAACATTACTGCAGAAAGGCAGGCTAAATCAGCAACGCATGCCACTTGTATTGCACTCAAATAGACAAGAATAAAACTGAGGGGCATTAAGAACGTTTGTAGCCTTGATGGTCAACATCCCCAAAAGTACAGAAAGCCAGTGATATTCTGAATTACAGAGCCAAAATATTAAAAAATGCATCTTGTATACTCTCATTAAAAAAATTAGAAGATGTCAATCTGTTCCTGTAAAATCAATGCTGGCTCTCAGAATAATTCCATCAGTTTCCATTCCCCACCATGAAGGTCTTAAAGCCCTCTGTTAAAGCCCTCTCTACCTCGACCGCAGAACAAGCCAATTTCCCTCTACTAATACTCTCCTCCGCGTAACGGGGCTGTTCTGCACTCTTAACAACATCTCCTTCGGCTCCACCCACTTCTTCCAAATCAAAGGTGTAGCTATGGATGCTCCAATGGACCCTAGCTATGCCTGCCTTTTTGTAGGGTACGTTGAGCAATCCCTGTTACATAGAAACATAGTAAATAGGTGCAGGAGTAGGTCATTCGGCCCTTCGAGCCAGCAGCGCCATTCAATATGATCATGGCTAATATCCAGAATAAGTGCCCAATTCCTGCTTTCTCCCCATATCCCTTGATTCCGTTGGCCCTAAGAGCTATATCCAACTCATGGACGTCACTAATATCAACATCAATTTCCATCCTGTACTCAAATTCACTTGGACCGACACCTCCCTCCCCTTTCTTGATCTCACCGTCTCCATCAGAAGAGATGGACATATTCTGTTTACATATTCCGTTGTGCTGCAGCAAGTAAGAATGTTATTGTTCTATCTCGGACACATGACAATAAAACACTCTTGACCATCGACTAACGTTTATTATAAACCTACTGACCGATTGTCTAGACTACGCTTCTTCCCACCCTGCTTCCTGCAAAGACTCTATCCCCTACTCCCAATTCCTCCATCTACACTGGATCTGCGCCCAAGATGAGGTGTTCCATACCAGGACATCCGAGATGTCCTCATTCTTTAGGCAATGGCGGTTCTCCTCTTCCATCATAGATGAGGCCTTCACACATGTCTCCTCGGTACCCCACACCCGCAGCTATGCTCTTGCTCCCCCTCCCTCTAGTCGCAACAGGTCCCCCTAGTCCTTACCTTTCACCCCATTAGCCGTCGCAAACACATAATCCTCCGAAATTTTCACTACCTCCAACGGAATCCCACCACTAGTAACATCTTCCCATCTCCACCCCTTTCCGCCTTCGTCAGAGACCGTTCCCTCCACAACTCCCTGGCTAATTCATCCCTTCCCACCCAAATCACTCCCTCGGCATGTACCTTTCCTTGCAATTGCAGGAGATGCAACACCTGTCCCTACACCTCCCTCGACTCTGTCCAGGAACCCTGACAGTCCTTTCGGGTTAGGCAGAGGTTCACTTGCACCACCTCCAATCTCATATACTGTATCCTTTGTTCAAGGTGTGAATTCTTATACATCGGGCAAAAGGTATGGAAGTATAAAAAGGCACACCTCCACATTCATGGACAGTTTCTTTCCAGCTGTTATCAGGCAACTGAATCATCCTACCACAACTAGAGAGCAGTCCTGACCTACTATCTACATCATTAGTGACATGCGGACTATCTTTAATCAGACTTTATTGGCTTTACCTTGCACTAAACGTTATTCCCTCATCATGTATCTATACACTGTAAATTGCTCAATTTCAATTATGTATTGTCTTTCTGCTAACTGGTTAGCACGCAACAAAAGCTTTTCACTGTACCTCAGTATACGTAAGAATAAACAAAAATGAACTTGCATTCTGTCATTTTGTTCCCTCATCATAAATTTGGAGTGGAATCCAATGTCCTTCAAACTCTCTGTATATTGGCATTCCCACTCAAATCCACAGCAAACATTGTAAGTCCTGACATTCTGAGGACCTTAGTGATGTGATTTTTAAGTTTGCAGTAGTTTAAAATCTCTCATTTTGGAGAAGCAACAATACAAAGGTGGTGCTGCATTTCCTGGACTCAATTTACAAATAGCACGAGAGATACAAATAAATCTGTTGTAATACTTACTTATAAACCCCACACATCCATATACCACTGCTGATGTCTGTTCTGTTGGAACCAGTGAGGGATTCAGCAGCAATGAACAGCTGAGGTCTTGTTCTTTGAGCACAGTCAAATGGGACTCTGATGCATTTCCATCTAATTCACCATCTTCCTCAGCTGTAAGGTTCTCTCCGTCTGAACAATTATTTTGTTTGTAGAATGAAGTTGGCTGATACCTCGTTAGTTTAAAACAAAGTATAATTTCAAAACAAACCAAGTACATAATCAGATTCTACAAATTCAATATAAACTCAACAAAAGTTGTTTTTTTCCATGTAGGAAGGAACTGCGGATGCTGGTTTAAACCGAAGATAGACATAAAAAGCCGGAGTAACTCAGCGGATCAGACGGCATCTCTGGAGAAAAGGAATAGGTGACGTTTCGGGTCCAGACATTTTATTGCTGCTCTTCCCATTGTTAATTTCATTACCGTTTTCAGTTAGGTAGACAAAACTGAGCTAATCACCAGCATATCTAAGCTCTGTGCTCAGAAGTGCTCTGGACCACCCATTTTGGAAACTAGTGGAATGAAGTGCAGGAGTAACTCAGCAGGCCAGGCAGCATCTCTGGAGGACATGATTAGGTGACATTTCAGGTTGAGCCCCTTCTCAGACTCTCCACAGTCTGAAGAATGGTCTTGATCTGAAACGTTACCTATCCTTGTTTTCCAAAGATGCTGCCTGACCTGCTAAGTTACTCCAGCACTTTATGTCCATCTTGCATCATCTTTAGTCAAAGGTGAGGTCCGTGATGAATGGAAAGTAGGCAATGTTGGTCATTTAGTTAAGAAAGCAAATAGGGATAATCCAGGAAACTATAGGCCGATGAGTCGCATAACAATGGTAGGAAGTTACTGGAGAAGATTTTTAGTGATAGGATTTACTGTCATTTGCACTAGGCCCGTATCGTTCTCCTTCCTTCCTATCCAAATAGCTGTCTAAATGTAATTTAAAAGGCATTTAGACAGCTATTTGGATTGGAAAGAAAAATAGCTAGAACACTGTTCTCACTGTACATTTCATATAACCATCACCAATTTGTTTTAGACGTCCCACCCTAGGAGGACAACTTTGACTATCCTCACCATCTATACCGCTCATAATTTTATAAACCTCGAATAGGTCACCCCTCAGCCTCCTATGTCCCAGTGAGAACTATCCCAGCCCAATCTCTCCATTCTAGGCAACATCATGATTGTCTGTCTAATACTAATGTATCCTGTGCAGGAAAGAGCTGCAGATGCTGGTTTAAATCGAAGGTAGACACAAAGTGGTGGAGTAACTCAGTGGGACAGGCAACATCTCCGGAGAGAAGGAATGGGTGATGTTTTGGGTCGAGACCCTTCCTGGCCAGCAGAACGGTCCGTGATACTCCACGTGAAGCCTGCTAAAATGTTGTGCTGTTGCAACGTGACACCCCAACTCTTATACTCAATAGCCCAGACTATTAAGGTAAGCATGCTGAATGCTTTTTGCATTGCCGTATCCACCTCCCTTTCTATTTTCAGGCTGCTATAATCATTTGCAAAAAATCCTGCACAGAAGTGATGAGATGAGTAGCCATCTCCTGCATAATGAAAAATCAAAAAACTGCAAATATTGGAAATCTGAAATAAAAGTGGAAAATGTCGGAAATATTCAGCAGGTCATACACACAGATGTTGAGTTATCAGTTCTGGTCAAAGACTCTTGATAAGACATAAATATTTACCTGAGGAGAAGTACACATGCTGCTACTAGAGTGTACGCCAAGAGTGTCCCAATGGACATCATATCCACCAAGGCTTTAAGATCAAAGAAAAATGCCATGACAGCTGCCAAAAAATTCACCAGGACATGAGTTGTTAAAACAAATGAAGGTGCATAGAAAGACATTTATACAGAAATTCCACCTGATATCAATGAATGGTTGCGTAACAGATGCAGAAAATATTTCCAGCCACTCTTTTAATCCCATCACCAGCATCCTCATAATTAACAAATTAATACCCTGTCAAAAGAGAAAATTAATATTTTCCCATATTTTTTACACTGTATGGTCATTTTATCTTGTCTTGTATAAGGGTTGTGCAATTCATGAAATGTCTTCAAAGTGCAATTGTAGTTTACAGTCATTAAGACTGTTGGACAATACACGGGAGCAGTCCTTAGTCCTATAGTGCCTGCCTTTAAATGTTTAAATAAAGTTAATCTTTGGAGCCTGTTATTTGGTGTAGCTAGTAAAGATTCAAGTATAATATTGAACGTGGATCTATCTGCATAGCTGACAGGGGTAGATTATGTTTTAGACTAATCAAAGTATCTACCATTTGATAAAATTTCCAATAATTTAATTGATTAATAAAATGTTATTTGCTTATGATTTGAAATGTTTTTTGCTGGTGATAAAATTAATGAACAAGGTAAAACTTACTATCTGCTCGTGGCTGATGATAACCCATTCCCAGGCCATAATTAGCAAGCATTAAGAAACAAACTTAAAAGAGAAATCCTCAATTACACTCAGGTTTTCTGGAAAGGCATTTATTCACAAGTATACCTAAAACAGTAATGGAGATTAAAAACTATGTTATGGTTTCAAGCCAGATATGATAAGAGAAAATAAAAATCAAATTCACATTTGGTCATAATTACATAAATGATTTATAATTTAGGTGCAATGCCAAAACAATGTGCCAAATTAGATATCGCTAATTTCTAGGTTTGTTGCAAGTGTATAAATGGCATTGCTAATTGAGTCATGAGAAATTATGAGGCAATGGTTTCCAGCTACAATTAAATTAATAAATATGACGCATTAAAACATACAACTTACATGAGCCAAACACAACTTTGTTCATCACCATTGTAATCTACTAATTGCCTACATACATCCACCAAGAAGCAGTGTACCACCTTTTTTGCCTTTTAACAAATACCTGATCCACCCACATTTCATCAAATTACAATGATCTACTCCGGAAGTGGCGGCGCTGCCCTGCAGTTGCGGCTCGCCTGCAGTCGGTTTGTCTTTTCTTTTTGTCCAGTTTTAGTTAATTTTTGTTTATTTAGGTTGTGTATGTGTGATGGGGGGGGAGAAACATGCTTTTTGTCTCTTCCTTCGGGGGGATGCGACCTTTTCTTGTCGTATCCCCCGTCTCCGTCTGCGCTGAGGCCTAATGGCGAAGCTGGCGGCCTCCAACTGGGACCGACCTCGAGGCTCCGGAGGCAGAGCCAGGAATTTCCAATGAAAGGCTGGCCGACTTCAGGGCTGTGGTGGCGTTGCAGCGGCGGCGACCCGACTTCCGACCCGACTTCGGAGCCTTGGCCGAGGGCCCAGTGGACGACATCGGAGGCTCCCAGGTTGGTGACCTGTTTTCCGGAGCTCCCGCAACGACAGCTTCGTCCGCTGGACTGGAGGGTGGGAGCTTCGGCAGCTTCGACCTCCCCGAGCCGCAGAGTTTGAACCGGCCCGTTCACGGAGCTCGAATTCAGCCGCGGGACTTACCATCACCCGGCTGGGTCGCAACATCGGAAGCCTGGATCACCGCAGAGGGAGAACAACGACTTAAGACTTTTGCCTTCCATCACAGTGAGGAGGACCTGGTGGACACACTGTGGTGGTTGTTAAATCTGTGTTTATTGTGTGTTTTGTTATTTTATTCTCTGTTATGACAGCAAGGCACGAAATTTCATTCAGACTGAAAAGTCTGAATGACAATAAAGGATACTTTACTTTACTTTACATGGCAGCAAATTCCCTTCACCGTTCCTCGCCAAGTGAATCTTAGAAAATCACAAAACTGCACAAAACTTTTCTTTAGCCTGATTGGTGTAAGGAGGGGAGAAAGCTGGAAAAGGGAGGCGGGAACAGGACAAAGCCTGAAAAGTGAGAGGTAGATACAGGTGGGGGGCATATGATTTGCAGATGGGTGCAGTGAGTGACAAAGGCAAGATGTGAAAAGGAGACAAAATGGGTGTAAGATAAGAAAGTGAATGGAAATAGAAAAGGAGGAGTGAAATATAACAGGGTCTTGGTGAGACCACACCTGGAGTATTGCGTAGGGTCTCCAAATCTGGGAATTATGGAGGGATAGTCACCAGACTTCAATGCAATGGATATGGAAGGGTTGAAATCTTATAGAAACTTACAACATTCTTAAGGGGTTGGACAGGCTAGATGCAGGAAGATTGCTCCCGATGTTGGGGAAGTCCAGGACAAGGGATCACAAAGGGGGAAAAACCGAGATGAGAAGTGGAGAGTGAACATGGGGGGTATAGAAGATACTGAGTTGGATGATCAGCCATGAGTGTATGAGAGGCAGAGGAAGGGCAATTATGGAAGGGTAAAGAGGAAGGATAAAAGGGAAATGTGGAACTTGGGGATAGAAGATGAGTGTAAGGAGCAGGGCAAGTGGATGGGTGGGAGAAATGTGTGTACACTGGGTTGATGGAGGGCATGGAATGTAAGGAGGGTTGGGGCCATTACTTGAAATGGAGAATTCAATGACAATATTGTCGGGTAATATAAGCCATCCAAGCAGAATAAGAGATGCTGTTCCGTTTGTGTGCGATCTCACTCCTGCTGTTCCCCCGATGTGAATGGAGCACTCACACGTCTCATCTGTGTCCCGCAGTTCTGCTCTCACCCCCCCCCCCCAGGTGGAACAACGATAGGGTTCCTGTGATTATCACCTTTCACCCCACCAGCCCCTGTGGCTACACATCATTCTCTGACATTCTCAACGTGATCCCCTCGCCAGTCTTCCAGATGCCACTGCTTTTGTGGAAAACACTTCCTCTGCTACTTGGTTCATTCATCCCTTCCCACCCAACCCGCCCCCTCCCCAGGTACTTTTCCCTGCAACCGCAGGAGATGCAACACCTACCCTTATACCTCCTCTCTCACTTCCATCCAGATGAAACAGAGGTTCATATGCACCTCTTTAAGTATCATGTATTGCATTCGGTGCTCCAAATGTGGCCTCTTTATATTGGCGAAACCAAGTGTAGATTATCAACCATTTCGCTGTACACTTATGCTCTGTCTGTCAAGGACTGTTGGATCTCCCAGTTGCTAACCATTTTACTTCACTTCCCATTCCCATACTGACCTTTCTGTCCTCGCCGCCCCCCATTGACAGTGTGAGATCCACATGCAAACTGGAGGAGCAGCATCTCATATTCTGTCATATGTGTAGCTTATATTTCAACAGTCTCCAATTTCAAGTACTATCATCTTTCCCTCCTCTTTCTCTTGCCTCTCCTACACTGGCGTGATGACGTTTCTGTCTGAAACACGTTGGTCTTTCAGCACAGTGAGATGTCCATATAACAATATTGCTGACTGGCAGGAGTACACTAACAGATGCACTGACGCTCAGTGCAGCCAACTGAAGGCTCTGTGAAGAAGGCCTAGAGTCCAGGGTCCTCCCACTGCTGGACATGAAGGGGCCGAGTCCAGTGGGGACATCCCTCAAACGAGGGAAGGAATATCACCCACAGATGTTGCCTGGCCTGCAGAGTTCCTCCAGCACTTTGTTTTACACTACAATCTACCACTTGTTATTTGATCTAAAATATTGTGAGAACTGGCCATGCAAGTCAGAGCTCATTCAATATGTCTGTTTCTATTTTACTTAGGAATCAAAGATTTGGCAATACTACACAAAACTTGTGGAAGATTAACATTTTAAGCCAATTAGAATCAAATGGCTTGTCTCGAGCTCTACTTGCTAAGAACAGATTTTACTGTTAGGTTCACTTTTGAACCCATATATTTAAAAAATCTAACAGTATGCCTTGGAGACATACCTGTAGATTGATTCAAAAATTAAAGTTTATGTTACTCAAAGCTTTGCCCATCACCTATTGACAACAGTCCAACAATAGACAATAGGTGCAGGAGTAAGCCATTCGGCCCTTCAAGCCAGCACCGCCATTCAATGTGATCATGGCTGATCATCCCCAATCAGTACCCCATTCCTGCCTTCTCCCCATATCCCCTGACTCTGCCATTTTTAAGAGCCCTATCTAGATCTCTTCAAAGTATCCAGAGAACCTGCCTCCACCACCCTCTGAGGCAAAGAATTCCACACTCACCACTCTCTGTGAGAAAAAGTGTTTCCTCGTCTCCGTTCTAAATGGTTTACTCCTTATTCTTAAACTGGACCCTGGTTCTGGACTCCCCCAACATCAGGAATATGTTTCCTGCCTCTAGCGTGTCCAAACCCTTAACAATCTTATATGTTTCAATGAGATATCCTCTCATCCTTCTAAACTCCAGAGTGTACAAGCCCAGCTGCTCCATTCTCTCAGCATGACAGTCCCGGGAATTAACCTTGTAAACCTACGCTGCACTCCCTCAATAGCAAGAATGTCCTTCCACAAATTAGGGGACCAAAACTGCACACAATACTCCAGGTGTGGTCTCACTAGGGCTCTGTACAACTGCAGAAGGACCTCTTTGCTCCTATATTCGATTCCTCTTAATATAAAGGCCAACATGCCATTCACTTTCTTCACTGCCTGCTGTACCTGCATGCTTACTTTCATAGACTGATGTACAAAGACCCCAGATCCCATTGTACTCCACTTTTCCCAACTTGACACCATTTAGATAATAATTTGCCTTCCTGTTTTTGCTACCACAGTGGATAAGCTCACATTTATCCGCCTTAAACTTAATCTGCCATGCATCTGCCCACTCCCCCAACCTGTCCAAGTCACCCTGCATTCTCATAGCATCCTCCTCACAGTTCACACTGCCACCCAGCTTTGTGTCATCCGCAAATTTGCTAATGTTACTTTGAATCCCTTCATCCAAATCATTGATGTATATTGTAAAGAGCTGCAGTCCCAGCACCGAGCCTTGCGGTACCCCACTAGTCACTGCCTGCCATTCTGAAAGGGACCCGTTAATCCCTACTCTTTGTTTCCTGTCTGCCAACCACTTCTCTATCCATGTCAGCACTCTACCCCCAATACCATGTGCCCTAATTTTGCCAACTAATATCCTATGTGGGACCTTATCAAATGCTTTCTGAAAGTCCAGGTATACTACATCCACTGGCTCTCCTTTGTCCATTTTCCTAGTTACATCTTCAAAAAATCCAAATGATTAGTCAAACATGATTAGTCAAGCTGACTCGGACCAATCCTGTTACTGCTATCCAAATGTTCGGCTATCTCTTCTTTCATAATTGACTCCAGCATCTTCCCCATCACCGATGTCAGGCTAACTGGTCTATAATTCCCTGTTTTCTCTCTCCCATCTTTCTTAAAAAGTGGGATAACATTAGCTACCCTCCAATCCACAGGAACTGATCCTGGGTCTATAGAACATTGGAAAATTATCACCAATGCATCCACGATTTCTAGAGCCACTTCCTTAAGTACCCTGGGATGCAGACCATAGGGCCCTGGGGATTTATCAGTCTTCAGTCTATCCAACACCATTTCCTGCCTAATGTGGATTTCCTTCAGTTCCTCCATCACCCCAGATCCTCTGGCCACTACTATATCAGGAAGATTGTTTGTGTCCTCCTTAGTGAAGACAGATCCAAAGTACCTGTTCAACTCATCTGCTATTTCCTTATTCCCCATAATAAATTCACGTTTTACGGTCTTCAAGGGGTCCAACTTTGGTCTTAACTAATTTTTTCCTCTTCACATACCTAAAGAAACATTTACTATCCTACTTTATATTCTTGTCTAGCTGACCTTCGTATCTCATCTTTTCTCCCCGTATTGTCTTTTTGGTTCGCTTCTGTTGTTCTTTAAACATTACCCAATCCTCTTGCTTCCCGCTCATCTTTGCTACGTTGTATTTCGTCGCTTTAATTTTTATACTGTCCCTGACGTCCCTTGTCAGCCATGGCCGTCCCTTTCTCCCCTTGGAATCTTTCTTCCTCCTAGGAATGAACTGATCCTGCACCTTCTGTATTATTCCAGAAATACCTGCCATTTTTGTTCCACTGTCATCCCTGCTAGTGTATCTTTCCAGTCAACTTTGGCCAGCACCTCCCTCATGGCCCCATAGTCCCCTTTATTCAACTGCAACACTGACACCCCCGATCTACCCTTCTCCAATTATAGATTAAACCTGACCATGTTATGGTCACTGCCTCCCAATGGCTCATTTCACCTCGAGGTCCTTTATCAAATCCGGTTCATTACATAACACTAAATCCAGAATTGCCTTCTCCCTGGTAGGCTCCAATACAAATTGTTCTAAGAATCCATCACAAAGGCACTACAATGTCCCTTTCTTGGGGTCCAGTACCAACCTGATTTTCCCAGTCTACCTGAATGTTGAAATATCCCATTACAACCACAGCATTACTTTTGCTACAAGCCAATTTTAACTCCCGATTCAACTTGCGCCCTATGTCCAGGCTGCTGTTTGAGGGCCTGTAGATTAGTGCCATTTGGGTCTTTTTACCTTACAATTCCTTAATTCTATCCATACGGACTCCACATCTCCTGTTTCAATGTCACCCTTTGCAAGGGACTGAATTTAATTCCTCACCAACAGGGCAACCCCACCCCCTCTGCCCACCTGTCTGTCTTTTCAATAGGAGGTATACCCTTGAATATTCAGTTCCCAGCCCTGGCCCTCTTGCAGCCATGTCTCAGTAATTCCCACACCATCGTACTTGCCAGTTTCTAACTGAGCATCAAGCTCGTCCACTTTATTCCTTTTACTTCGCGCATTCATATACAGTACTTTGACCTCCATATTCACTTTCCCCCTCGCACCGCTCACAATATCACAGATTTAAAAATTTCACGTCCACAACTCTTTCAGTCTTACTCCTTCCCTTCATTATTACTTCCTCCGGCCTTGCAATTTCTCAAGATCTCTGCATTTCTTCAACCCTACTTTTCTGTGCATCCTCCATTAACATTGCCCCACCATGCGAGCTGTGCGATTAATGACATGAGGTTTGAAATTTACTTCCCTAAACATTTACAGATCTGCACAACACTTCTTGCAGACACTTATGAAAACTACCTCCTCATCATAGCATCAATCTCCTTTCCTGATGACTACTTGGGTAAAACCTTTACTTGGTTATAATTTTCAAAAGTATGTTGGAGTCTTTTCTCCCTGTAAAAATGTCACGATCTTGCTTTTGTTCAAGGGCCAACATCCATGAATCTAATTTTGATCCTCAAAATCCCAACTTTGCAAATTTAGCACATGATATGAACACATTTTCTGGAAGGAATATTTGAAACCTATGAGAAAGCTGTACATGCCTTGATTGGCAATAATTCAAGCAAGGGCAATACTACACTACCAGAAAACCAAATAATCTGTCTCGGGGACTTATGTTGCGATTTATTCACTGAAAATTAAACATTAACAAATGAAACCATGTGCCTTTAAATTGCTGGAATTAATGTTTAATAGAAGTTAATAGTGTTCCAGACTTTTCACAGATTAGACGTTAAGTAATTTAATGAGCTGCAAAACTCTCTGATGCCAGTTTGCTTCATCTGGTTTATTAAAAAAAGAACTTGAAATGACGATTGTCTATGCTCTGGCTTTTTATTTAAAAAGACATATTTTAATCTCCTCAATACTGTTTAATATCCATGTGAACAATTGCCATTAGCTAGGTATGCAAGGTTATTTTAAAACATTTTCAACAGAAAATACCTTTATCTAAAAGTATTTTTGTTTCATGAATTTAAGCATTCTCATGCAGTCTCTTAAATCCTTGCCAGATTTTTTTTTAAATAATTGATTTATAAAGTGTAAAAGAGATTACAGTGCAATTTCTCCCACAGAATTATAATTGTTGCTCCTTTGAACCTGGCATACCTACTTCAAGTACAATCCTCACCACTTGATTAATGGAGCCACCAGGATTTTGCATGCTTCAGGGAATAGCACATCAAGCCCAGGCATGATTTTGGATAGACGAGGTCCCTTTGGGGGAGGGACAAGGTGCATCAGCTTACCAGAGATGACCCCTGATGCCATTGTTGCAGTAACTGGTGACTGCCTCTTACTCACTTTTCCCAGAAAATTGAACAGTAAACCATCTCGTGCCATTGCAAACATAATTCTGGGCAATGGGAACATAGACCCCAATAGGCTAAAAAGAAAAAGGTGAAAGTTCAAACAAAATACATTCAGCACTGCACCATGGTAATGGATACAAATGGCAAATATAGAATTGCCAATGTCAATGGTTAGGTCATTTTTCTACGTTTGAAGCATTGTCATTTTGACCATTGAGTTAAGGTGTTTAATTTAAAATTTTATTTTGGGTGGAAAGTTAAGCATTTTTTTGGAAGGCTTTCCTGGAGCAGAGTAACTAAAATAGTACACAATACTCCAAGTACAGCCACACTAACTTCTTGTACACCTGCAACATAACACCAAACTCCTGTACTCAATTCCCTGTCTGATGAATGCTATTGTTCAAAACACCTCACCACCCTGCTTTCCTGTGATGTCACTTTCAGGGAACTATGTACTTGTACCGAAGGTAGACACAAAACTCAGTGGGTGAGGCAGCATCTCCGGAGAGAAGGAATAGGCGACGTTTCAGGTCGAGACCCATCTTTAGACTTGTACTTGTTCCCCCAGGTCCCTCTATGCTACGACATTCCCTAGGGTCCTAATATTCACTCTTAAAAGACCTACCCTGGTTTGACTTCCCAAAATGCAACCACTCCTACAGAATGACTTCACAACCACCATGTGGCCATATAAAAGATTACACGAGGACTAGTAGATGGCTGGAATGTACTACCGGGGAAGTGGTGGAAGCACATGCGATAGCAATGTTCAGAAGCCATTTGGATAGTCAGATGAATAGGCAGGGAGAATAGCAACATAACCCAATCTCGTATTCCTGAACATGGTTTAAACGGGCTTCAAGGTTGGTACAGGTATCATGGGATGAAGGGTTTGTTGCCTTGCTGTACTGTTCTATAGATAAGCAAACCAATATCAGTATTCCCTTTCAGGCCAGCAACTCCAACATTGAGGCCCTAATTATATTTAGCAAGATCATTGGGCAGGCTATCCGTTCACATGAAAGACACCAAATTTCCACTTTGCTAAGAGCTTTGTCATATGAAGAAATTACCAGATGAAAGGACAAAGATATGCTTCAAGTACTTCTTAAATAAAGTATGACATTCTCAGACTTTTGCAACTACCTGACCTCCAACATCTCAAAGTAGAGAAGGTACATTCAGGAAGGTATCGAAAACTTTGATTTGAAGGATGGTGCCAGGACTTGAAGGCCTGAACTATAGGGAGGGATTGGGCCGCCTAAGACCTTTTCCTTGAAGCGCAGGAGGCTGAGGGCTGATTTTATAGAGGTGTATAAAATCATGAAAAGAAAAAGATAGGATGAAAATACAGAATCTTTTTCCCAAGGTTGGGGATTCAAGAACTAAAAGCTAAACGCCGTAGGTTTACAGTGAGAGGGGAAATATTTAATAAGAACCTTAGATTTAAAGTAAACCCTAGGAGTGACCTTTTCACAGATGGTGGTGGGTATATGGAATGAACTGCCAGAAGTAATTGAGGCAGGCACAGTAACAATATTTTAAATATATATGGACAGATACATGGATAGGAAAACTCAGAGAAAAATAGACCAAATGCAGGGAGACATCATCTTGGTCAGTAGCATGGATGAGTTTGGTCAAAGGGCCTGTTTCTGTGCCGTATGACTCTACGACTCGGAAGCATCAGGAGCACACAGAAGCTTTGCATAGACAGCACACCACCTAACATACTGCTATCCCATCCATCCCATCCAGGAACTGTATGTGGAGCAATCCACAGTGCCAAATGTGTCCTCATCACCCATTTTAGAACCACAAAACTGGAGTGGAAACAAAGTGATGCCTAATCCTGTTTTCTTCTGCCAATTGTGACATTGTGTCCTCCAAGCCTATGATTCTAAGAAGAAAAATCGCAAACTGAGAACGTTCAGTTTAGTGAGAAAACTTGATTTCTCATATTATTATTGATATTATAACTTCCCTGCTTTGGGGAAAAAAAAGAACAATTGGTATTGGAAGAAAATAATATCAGCATAAAGTCTGCATGGAAATTTAAATTTGTGTGGAAAAAAAAAATGCACTGACCATATGACAATGTTGTTCTACATTTGTTCATTAACTCAGATCCCAAATTATACTTTCTTTTTTCCATCCAGCTACAAAATCTCACCTGCAACCAAACCTGACGATATTGTGGCAACAACTGGAGTCTTCGTCTTAGAATTGATGCGGGCTAAAACTTTGAAAAGCAACCCATCTTCAGCCATAGCATAGATTACGCGAGGCATGGGGAAAATGGAACCAAGCAGACTGAATGAAGAGGAAAGACATGCACAATGCTGCAAGTCAGAGTCACACCAGGTATGCAGTAAACTAATGAAAAATTACCTCACATTAGGGCTCTACATAAGATCCTAAACTCTCCTTATCCAGTGGGAAATATGTTGCATAATTCAATTAAATGTGTTCTTCACAATTAAAAAAAATTAATTGATGGGAAATAGTATTTATATTTTCAGAATACAGTTGTTGAATTCTTTTAGTACCTAATGACAAATGACATTGCTTGGTGTAATGCTAAAACACTGAATTCATTGCCAACCAGCATCTTACTGACTGTAACAAGGATCTACATTTTAGGCACGTTGTTTGACCTGTCTAATGGAAATGAATAAGGCAAAGAGTTATTTGGGGGCACCTCAGAAAGTGAGCATGTGTATTAAATTGCAGTACGATTTTGGCTGTATGTGATATCACTCCTACTGGATAACTTTATAACCAACATTCAGTGCATTCAGAAAGTATTCAGACCCCTTGAATTTTTCCATGTTTTGTTACGTTAAAGCCTTATGCAAAAATTGATTAAATTCATTTTTTAAATCATCAATCTACATACAATACCTCATAATATAAAAGCGAAAACAGGTGTTTAGAAATGGTTGCAAATAATAAAAAATAAATAACTGAAATATCACATTAACATAAGTATTCAGACCCATTGCTATGACCCTCAAAATTGAGCTTTGGTGCATCCTGTTTCCATTGATTATCCTTGGGATGTTTCTACTACTTGATTGGAGTTCACAAGTGGTGAATTAAATTGATTGTATATGATTTGGAAAGGCACACACCTGTCTATATAAGGTCCCGCAGTTGACAGTGTATGTCAGAGCAAAAACCAAGCCACGAAGACAAAGGAATTGTCCGTAGATCTCCGAGACAGGATTGTATCGAGACACAGATCTGGAGAAGGGTATAAAACAATTTCTGCAGCATTACAGGTCCCGAAGAGCACAGTGGCCTCCGTCATTCTTAAATGGAAGAACTTTGACACCACCAGGACTCTTCATAGAGCTGGCCGCCCGGCCAAACTGAGCAATCAGGGGAGAAGGGCCTTGGTCAAGGAGGTGACCAAGAACCCGATGGTCAGTCTGACAGAGCTTCAGAGTTCCTCTGTGGAGATGGGAGAACCTTCCAGAAGGAAAACCACATCTGCTGCACTCCACCAATCAGCCCTTTATGTTAGAGTGGCTAGGCTGAAGCCACTCCTCAGTAAAAGACACATGACAGCCCATTGGAGTTTACCAAAAGGCACCTAAACAAGATTATCTGGTCTGAAGGAAAGCAAGATTGAACTCTTTGGCCTGAATGCCAAGTGTCACGTCTGGAGGAAAGCAGGTACCGCTTATCACCTGGCAAATAATATACCTACGGTGAAGCATGGTGATGGCAGCATCATGCTGTGGGGATGTTTTTCAGCAGCTGGAACTGGGAGACTGGTCAGGATCGAGGGAAAAATGAACGGAGCAAAGTACAGAGAGATCCTTGATGAAAACCTGCTCCAGAGTGTTCAGGACCTTAGACTGGGGCAGAGGTTCACCTTTCAACAGGACAATGACCTTAAGCACACAGCCAAGACAACGCAGGAGTGGCTTTGTGACAAGTCTGTGAATGTCCTTGAGTGGCCCAGCCAGAGCCTGGACTTGAACCCGATGAAATATCTCTGGAGGCACCTGAAAATAGCTGTGCATCGACGCTCCCCATCCAACCTGGCAGAGCTTGAGAGGGTCTGCAGAGATGAATGGGAGAACTCACCCAAATACAGGTGTGCCAAGCTAGTAGCGTCATACCCAAGAAGACGTGAGGCTGTAATTGCTGCCAAATGACCTCAATAAAGTAGTGAGTAAAAAGGGTCTGATAACTTATCTAAATGTGATACTTCAGTTATTTATTTTTAATTACTTTGCAAAAAATTTCTAAACACCTGTGCGCTTTTTTATTATGGGGTATTGTACACCAGTCACTGAAAGTTGGTGTGCAGGTACAGCAGGCAGTGAAGAAAGCTAATGGAATGTTGGCCTTCATAACAAGAGGATTTCAGTATAGGAGTAAAGAGGTTCTTCTGCAGTTGTATAGGGCTCTGGTAAGCACATCAGGAGTATTGTGTACATTTTTGATCTCCCAATTTGAGGAAGGACATCCTTGTGGTTGAGGCAGTACAGCCTAGGCTCACGAGACTGATCCCTGGGATGGCAGGACTGTCATATGAGGAAAGATTGAAAAGACTAGGCTTGTATTCACTGGCGTTTAGAAGGATGTGGGGAAATCTTATAGAAACATATAAAATTATAAAAGGACTGGACAAGCTAGATGCAGGAAAAATGTTCCCAATGTTGGGCGAGTCTAGAACACAGTCTTAGTCTTTTTCACCCAGAGAGTTGTGAAGTTGTGGAATTCCCTGCCACAGAGGGCAGTGGAGGCCAAATCGCTGGATGGATTTAACAGAGAGTTAGATAGAGCTCTAGGGGCTAGTGGAATCAAGGGTTATGGGGAGAAGGCATGCACGGGTTATTGATTAGGGACGATCAGCCATGATCACAATGAATGGCGGTGCTGGCTCAAAGGGCCGAATGGCCTCCTCCTGCACCTATTTTCTATGTTTCTATTGTGTATAGATTGATGATTTTTAAAAAATTAATCCATTTTAGAATAAGGCTGTAACATAACAAAATGTGGTAAAAGTGAAGGGGTCTGAATAGTTTCTGAATGCACTGTATGTCCATGCTCACAGACTCAAACAAAGAATGGCTATTTAAGCAAGGCACAATAGTGGGGGGAATGCTGTCTGTGCTCTCAGCCCATTTCTTTACTGCTGTCTGTGCTTTCAAGGGAACAAGAGTAAAAGCTGTTTATAAAATATACATAACAGTCTGGATTTATTCCCCTTCAAACTTAGGCAGAATCCCATTGCAAACACTATCAACTTTAAATGCCATTTTTCAGGTAATTTGTACAGGGGTGGGATAAATCAGGAGAAATCCTTCAGTCAAAACAAGGCACTGCTTATAATGCTATTCTGTGGACAAGTCAGAGGATCAGAAATTCAATGTTGCTTAGGCTAAAATAATTATTTTATTTTTCTTATGACATTTTTAACCTCCTCTTTCCCAATCTCTTGGGCACCAACAACAACAATTGCATCATTGCTACTGGCAAGAAGTTCTGCAAAAGTGATTCAAGAGGAACCTTATTATTGTAATGTACTGTAAATACTCTGGATCTTAAGGTGGAAGTTCCAAAGTTCTTTCTCTTTGACTTAAAAGATTAAATAGTGAAAATGTTCCATTAAATCAGTTAGGCATGCTAGACCAACACATGTTAACCAAACATGGTTTATATTCATTCTAGCCAAACATCAAACATTATGTAGAGCCCAGTAGTGTAATCATTTTATAAAAATGAATTTAATTTGATTTCATTCAGATGTGGAAAGAGAAAAATGTTAGTCATATCCAAAAGTTTTAGAAAATGCTCCTTGAAGTTTTCACAAACAAATACTTTAAATTACCAATTCCAACAAGAAAAATCACACAAATGTAATTTCACTTGCATACAGTAACGTGGGGTGATTTTAACTGCAACTACTGTTCAATGCTAAATTTGACATTAGTGAAAAGCTACCAATTATATACCCTGCTTAAATTATTTTCCATTGGTTAATTAAATTAAATAAGGCGTGATGATAACCAGATGCCACTTCAAAAATCCCTACTTATCACCTTGACAATGAAAATTAACTTCAGTTTCAGAGCTAAATCCATTGATGGCCAGCTAGATTATTATAAATGGTTAAAAAAATCTACACCACTAATTCAGTGAAATGTTTAATGTATTCTGCTGCATATTTTGTACTTTAAACCACATATAATAAACTGTGTAAAAAACTCAAAGAGGTGTCCTTACTGTGTCAAAGATGAAGGATTGTCAGCTTGCTTCATGTTATCAGACAGCAGGGAACAACCTCCACCAAAGCTCCCTCTTCTCCTTCAGTTGCTGGCTGAAAAATCTGAACCCTGTTCTCAGTAATGTGAATGGAAGGCTGGCTGATCTGCTGTCATTCATTTATACTCTGTGGAAATTGACACTTCCAACCTACCTAATTGATTAATACATTAGTTCTGAAAAACTATGTATCTGTTTTTATTTTAGCTCACAATTATGACTTAGAATTTTACTGCTATTCATAACCATAGTCAATTCAATTGGGGATACCTCTGGATCCTATAGATTATTGGAAGTGCGTTTTTGTAAAGGTGCAAAGTCTCTTATTAAATATTCACTCCGCTTTAAATGAAATCGGGATTTGCAGCTCACAAAGTTGCATTTTCAAACACCAGTTCCAAACAGTTTGGAGATATGACAAAACAAGACCTCTGATAAACACATTTCCGTCACAAAGTAAAGCAAAGTAAAAGCTTCAGCATACGTAAGATTGTTAAGAAATTTACAGATTAACCTATAAATGGCATACAAACCCAGCAGAACCTTGACTTTATTAGCAGAAAAATGACTAAACACATTGTTAAACCTGTACAGTACAGCGCCGAGTTAAAGCAAAACAAAGCATTTGCAGATGATACCATGTAAACAAATGTTAAGAAATATCAGAACATAAAATTACAGTAATGATCCTCAGCAGCAGCATAGTTTGGCTCAAACAGGCCTGATAAACATGCATCAATGGATCAAAGAAGAAATTAAAGAGTTAAAAGGCCATGTGGCCGACAACATATTTTTCATGCCAACATGAAATGAAGAACAGTTCCATACAGGCAGACAATTGGCTTTGTTATGGGAAAGAGTGGTTGAGGAGCTGAATAGCTGGTTACTGGTTAAAGGCCAGGCAGCTGGAAGTTTGCATTCTAAGTAACTTTGATGGGTGGTGAAGTGTTTGTTGCAACAGAAGATGATCAGTTGGTTAAAAAGACAAGAATGACACGTGGTACTTATTTTCAAATATGAGCTCATGCTTTTATGGAGAACTAATACAGCCAGGATAGACACAAATAATAGAGAATACTGGGATGTACTGTGCAGTGTCGAAATTGAGAATGGAAATGTTTGGTGCTGTAAACTGATTCTGTAGACCAGTGGTTCCCAACCTTTTTGAGTTCATGCCCCCCTTGGGCTCTTTAAGCAGTTTTCTGTGCCCCCCCCCCCCCCTCAATCCCGACATTATTAGTGGAAAAAAAGTGGCCCCCTTCATTGAACCTGTGGCCCCCTAAATCCCCAAATGTTCCTGTGGCCCCCCTGAAATTTGCTATGGCCCCAGGTTGGGAATCACTGCTATAGACATTCTGTTAAATGCACAGTTCATGATTTTAAAATAATTTGATTAAAAAATAGATTTTGTATGAGGCATTTCAGTCAGAAGGAAGCAGGGATTCTGCATTGTGTATGAATGCTGTACCATAAGTCTTTCCAAAGGTGTATTCTGAAGGAAAGCTAAATGTTATTTTCATACCTTGTTGACAATGCGCAAAGAGATCCCACAGCAACCAGATATTTTGCAGGGCCCCAGCCGACATATTCAAAGGCCACAGGAAGTGGGCTTCTAGCATCCAGCAGGTAGTAAGGCATCATGAGGGTCAGTGCAGCTGAAACTCCAAAGTAAGCCAGGAAGCACACCAAAAGTGAAGTCACAATTCCAATGGGAATAGCCTTTTGGGGATTTTTCACCTCTTCACCTAGAATGGGAACAATGAACATTATATAGCTTGCATACAAACAGTTAATACCATGGGGTACCATCTGCGGCAGCAGTAGATTTGCTGCCATACAGCCCGAGAGACCTGGGTTCGATCCTGACTATGGGTGGTGTTTGTACAGAGTTTGTATATTCTCCTTGTGACCATATGGGTTTTCTCTGAGTGCTCCGGTTTCCTCACAAAGACATACAGGTTTGTGGGTTAATTGACATTCATTTTTGGATATGCTACCATATAATCTTAATTCTAGATCATTGGTTATTCCATTACTTAATTTACCCTTGAATGTGTTCAAATTATATATCCTTGCATATTGTAGTTTGCTGTATAACGCATTAGATTAAATAACATGGTGATAAATGAACTCTTGACTCTTACCTGTGGTAGCAATGCAGTCAAACCCAACAAAGGCATAAAAGCAGGTTGCAGCACCAGCCAATGTTCCATTTAATCCATATGGTGTAAAACCACCCACACCATAAATGCTGGTGACATTCTCCGCAGATGACAAATTGCTGTAAACCAATTAGAGCAAAATGTGCATTTTGTTTACAGAGTAGGCTCGACTTTTATTTACTCACATAAAATCAAATATATATTTCACCAGCATGGAATTTAAACAACTCCATGTCTATATGAAGAAAATGTCAGCACATAATGTTTGAAACTAGTGTACAATACTAGAATTATACATTATAAACTGTTGAGACTTTTACCAAGAAATAATCTCAAATTTTACTTCTTGCTTTCAATTGTTTGATTTTGGACATTGCAATAACAAAGCAAATAAGGTTTTTATTCATTCTCCCTAGTTGATAGTTTGGTGGGGGCGCTGTAATGGCGGCAGCCGTGTCAGCAGCGCGTTAGTTTTTTCAACTTTTTTAATTTTTTTAGTGTGTTTTAAAGTATGTTTTTACTGTTTCTTTGTGTGTTTTGTGTGGGGGGTGGTGTGGGGGGGGGGGAGGTAAGGTGGAAACCGTTTTGGTCGCCTCCTCCATGGAGAGGCGACTGTTTCCAGGTTGCTTCCCCCGTGGCCTAACACTAACATCGAGGATCGGTGCGGCCTTTGCCGGAGACGTGCCCGGGGCTTCAGCGGCGGGCGCAGCGTGGACTCTCGGCGTGGAGCAGGCGAGCCCTCACCGGGGCTCGCCGGAGGGGAACGCTCTGTTTCGCTGGCCCGAAGCCCCGGTCTGCAGAGCTCCAGCTGGCGCGGCGTCCGCAGCCTGGGATCACTCGTGGGGGACCCGGGAGAAGAAGAAGCCACCACTGCCGGCCCGTGGCCAACTTCTACCGTGGGCCCGGCGTGGACTTACCATCACCTCTGGAGGGGAGCTTCGTCCGCCGCTGGCAAATTCATTTCACTTGCACTTTATGTGCAATATGACGAATAAAACCGTATTGTATTGTACTTCAGTTATCCTTGGTGAAATGTTTATTACAGATCTTTATCAAATTCATATAAACTTGCAGCACCAAAGGACGTCATTTGGCTATTGTTCACTTTCACGCAAATCTCGCTTCTCAGAGCTCAATTCACACTATCATTGGTCCAATTGTATGTTTAAATATGACAAGTATATCCATCTTTGTTGCCTTTTAAAACAGAACCTCTGAGACCAAAGTTATTTCAGTATTAAGGTCTCAAGTTCAAAATATAGTAAATGTAAATTATCCTCAAATTTGTTTTATCTACCAAGAGATCATTGCCCTAATTGCTTGCTTTTACAGAGGCCCGGGAACCGTTGGAGCGAGTGGAGGAGGGTCAGGGCTGTGAGTATATAAATCGAGCGCGGGGCTTGCTTTTACAGAGGCCTGGGAACCGTTGGAGAGAGTGGAGGAGGGTCAGGGCTTAACAAAATCTGTAACGTTCCACACTCCATAGGGAGGGTTCTGGTGGAAGCCGCTGATTGGTGGAAGCAGACTAGAGGAAGCAGCTGATTGGGTGCAACCTCAGGTTAGCATTTCTGCTTTCTGGTTAAAGGTACAGTGCTTTAGTAAAGGTACAGTGAGCTAAGGGTACAGTGGGCTAAAGGTACAGTGCTTTAGTAAAGGTACAGTGAGCTAAGGGTACAGTGGGCTAAAGGTACAGTGCTTTAGTAAAGGTACAGTAAAGGGTACAGTGGGCTAAAGGTACAGTGCTTTAGTAAAGGTACAGTGAGCTAAAGGTACAGTGCTTTAGTAAAGGTACAGTGAGCTAAAGGTACAGTGCTTTAGTAAAGGTACAGTGAGCTAAGGGTACAGTGTTTATATAATAAAGGTGCAGTTTAAAGGTCAAGAGGGAGCAGCTGATGTGGGTCAGATACCTGCTGATTTCTCCCATCAGTTTCTATTGTATTATACTGGTATCAGATCCAGGGTAAGGCGGGAGAATGACAGTCAGACCAGTGTACTGTTCTGGATGTCTGATGTGGGAGGTCATGGTGTCAGATGGCCCTCCAGACATCCACATCTGCACCAGGTGCAGCGAGATGGGGCTCCTAAGGGACCGTATTAGGATCCTGGAGCAGCAGCTCGATGACCTCTGTCTGGTCAGGGAGAGTGAGGAGGTCATAGAGGGGAGTTATAGAGAGGTGGTCACTCCAAAACCACGGGAGAGAGACATGTGGGTCACGCTAAGGAAGGGCAAGGGGCAGAGGCAGGGACGAGTGAGTACTCCAATGTCGGTACACCTTGCAAATAAGTACTCCTGTTTGAGTACGGATGGGGGTGACAGCCTGCCCGGGGGTAGCGACAGCGGACGGGCCTCCAGCACAGAGACCGGCCCTGTTGCTCCGAAAGGTAGGGACAAAAAGAAGAGGGCAATAGTAATTGGGGACTCTATTGTTAGGGGGTCGGATAGGCGATTCTGTGGACGCAGTCGGGAGACCAGGATGGTGGTCTGCCTCCCTGGTGCCAAGGTCTCGGACGTGTCTCAACGCGTCCAAGATATCCTGAAATCAGAGGGAGAGGAGCCTGAGGTCGTGGTACATATAGGTACCAATGACATAGGTAAAAAAAGGGAAGAGGTCCTGAAGGGAGGATTTAGGGAGTTGGGAGGAGAGTTAAGGAAAAGGACCAAAAAGGTAACAATCTCAGGATTACTGCCTGTGCCACGCGACAGTGAGAGTAGGAATGGAGCGAGGTGGAGGATAAATGCGTGGCTGAAAGACTGGTGCAGAGGGCAGGGATTCAAGTTTCTGGATCATTGGGACTTCTTTTGGGGAAGGTGGGACCTGTACAGAAAGGATGGGTTGCACTTGAACCTGAGGGGGACCAATATCCTGGCGGGGAAATTTGCAAAGGCCACTGGGGAGACTTTAAACTAGAATGGTTGGGGCGAGGGACTCAAATAGAGAAAGCTAGTAGACAGAATGGGAGGCAGGAAACAGAAAAGGGAAGCACTCGGACACAAGAGGAGAAAGAAAAAAAAGGAAATAAACAGAGAATAAGAGGCGGGGGGTTTCTTAAATGTGCATATTTTAATGCTAGGAGCATTGTAAGAAAGGTGGATGAGCTTAGAGTCTGGATAGACACCTGGAAGTATGATGTTGTGGTGATCAGTGAAACATGGTTGCAGGAGGGCTGTGATTGGAAACTAATTATTCCAGGATTTCATTGCTTCAGGTGTGATAGAATTGGAGGGGCAAGAGGTGGAGGTGTTGCATTGCTAGTCAGGGAAGATATTACAGCAGTGCTTTGGCAGGATAGATTGGAGGGTTCATCTAGGGAGGCTATTTGGGTGGAACTGAGAAGAGGGAAAGGTGTAGCAAAACTTATAGGGGTGTATTATAGACCACCAAATGGGGATCGAGAATTGGAAGAGCAAATATGTAAGGAGATAGCAGATATTAGTAGTAAGCACAAGGTAGTGATTGTGGGAGATTTCAACTTTCCACACATAGACTGGGAAACACATTCTGTAAATGGGCTGGATGGTTTGGAGTTTGTAAAATGTGTGCAGGATAGTTTTTTGCAGCAATGCATAGAGGTACCTACTAGCGGAGGGGCAGTGCTGGACCTCCTGTTAGGAAATGAGACGGGACAGGTGGCGGAGGTATGCGTTGGGGACCACTTCGGGTCCAGTGATCACAATACCATTAGTTTCAATATAATTATGGAGAGGGTCAGAACTGGACCTAGGGTTGAGATTTTTGATTGGAGAAAGGCTAACTTTGATGAGATGCAAAATGATTTAAAAGGAGTGAACTGGGACATTTTGTTTTATGGGAAGGATGTAGAAGAGAAATGGAGGACATTTAAAGGGGAAATTTTAAGAGTACAGAATCTTTATGTTCCTGTTCGGTTGAAAGGAAACAGTAAAAATTGGAAAGAGCCCTGGTTTTCACGGGAAATTGGACATCTTGTTCGGAAAAAGAGGGAGATCTACAATAATTATAGGCAGCATGAAGTAAATGAGGTGCATGAGGAGTATAAGGAATGTAAAAATAATCTTAAGAAAGAAATTAGAAAAGCTAAAAGAAGATATGAGGTTGGTTTGGCAAGTAAGGTGAAAGTAAATCCAAAGGGTTCCTACAGCTATATTAATAGCAAAAGGATAACGAGGGATATAATTGGTCCATTGGAGAGACAGAGTGGACAGCTATCTGCAGAGCCAAAAGAGATGGGGGAGATATTGAACAATTTCTTTTCTTCGGTATTCACCAAGGAGAAGGATATTGAATTATGTGAGGTACGGGAAACTAGTAGAGTAGCTATGGATACTATGAGTTCCAAAGTAAAAGAAGTACTGACACTTTTGAAAATTATAAAAGTGGATAAGTCTCCAGGCCCCGACAGGATTTTCCCTAGGACATTGAGGGAAGTTAGTGTAGAAATAGCCGGGGCTATGACAGAAATATTTCAAATGTCATTAGAAACGGGAATAGTCCCCGAGGATTGGCGTATTGCGCATGTTGTTCCATTGTTTAAAAAGGGTTCTAAGAGTAAACCTAGCAATTATAGACCTGTTAGTTTGACTTCAGTGGTGGGCAAATTAATGGAAAAGATACTTAGAGATAATATATATAAGCATCTGGATAAACAGGGTCTGATTAGGAACAGTCACATGGATTTGTGCCTGGAAGGTCATGTTTGACTAATCTTCTTAAATTTTTTGAAGAGGTTACTAGGGAAATTGACGAGGGTAAAGCAGTGGATGTTGTCTATATGGACTTTAGTAAGGCCTTTGACAAGGTTCCTCATGGAAGGTTGGTTAAGAAGGTTCAACTGTTGGGTATAAATGCAGGAGTAGCAAGATGGATTCAACAGTGGCTGAATGGGAGACGCCAGAGGGTAATGGTGGATGGCTGTTTGTCGGGTTGGAGACAGGTGACTAGTGGGGTGCCTCAGGGATCTGTGTTGTGTCCTTTGTTGTTTGTCATGTACATCAATGATCTGGATGAAGGTGTGGTAAATTGGATTAGTAAGTATGCAGATGATACCAAGATAGGGGGTGTTGTGGATAATGAAGAGGATTTCCAAAGTCTACAGAGTGATTTAGGCCATTTGGAAGAATGGGCTGAAAGATGGCAGATGGAGATGGATGCTGATAAATGTGAGGTGCTACACCTTGGCAGGACAAATCAAAATAGGACATACATGGTAAATGGTAGGGAATTGAAGAATGCAGGTGAACAGAGGGATCTGGGAATAACAGTGCATAGTTCCTTGAAGGTGGAATCTCATATAGATAGGGTGGTAAAGAAAGCTTTTGGTATGCTAGCCTTTATAAATCAGAGCATTGAGTATAGAAGCTGGGATGTAATGTTAAAATTATACAAGGCATTGGTGAGACCAAATCTGGAGTATGGTGTACAATTTTGCTCGCCCAATTATAGGAAGGATGTCAACAAAATAGAGAGAGTACAGAGGAGATTTACTAGAATGTTGCCTGGGTTTCAACAACTAAGTTACAGAGAAAGGTTGAATAAGTTAGGTCTTTATTCTCTGGAGCGCAGAAGGTTAAGGGGGGACTTGATAGAGGTCTTTAAAATGATCAGAGGGATAGACAGAGTTGATGTGGACAAGCTTTTCCCTTTGAGAATAGGGAAGATTCAAACAAGAGGACATGACTTCAGAATTAAGGGACAGAAGTTTAGGGGTAACATGAGGTGGAATTTCTTTACTCAGAGAGTGGCAGCGGTGTGGAATGAGCTTCCAGTGGAAGTGGTGGAGGCAGGTTCGATGGTATCATTTAAAAATAAATTGGATAGGCATATGGATGAGAAGGGAATGGAGGGTTATGGTATGAGTGCAGGCAGGTGGGACTAAGGGAAAATAATTGTTCGGCACGGACTTGTAGGGCCGAGATGGCCTGTTTCCGTGCTGTAATTGTTATATGTTGTTATATATGTTGTTATATAAACTACCGAGTGCTTTCTTTCTTGCCTACAATTTCTACCTTGTGTCCTTTAACATCAACAATTAGACAATACGATGGGCTTTTATGATTATGACATACTGCAGTCAGCATTCAGTAATCAGACGGGCTAGACAAGTATAAAGAATTGGAATATTACTGATCAAACCAATGCCATATGCATTGATTAATGTAAAGAGCTAAAAGCGGAAAACTGCAATAACACGCACAGGTAAAAAATGTCTTTAATGCTGAATGATGAATATGCTGAAGAGAAAGCAATTTAATATTTTCTGTATATTTCAGGTTTTCCATGACCACATTTCACAGGATGCAGTGCCATAAGAAGAATGTAGTTGTGCTGGAGAAAATGCAAAGGAAATTCACTGGAATGGTGCCTGGATTGGAGGGCTTTTGTTATGAGGATTGAATAGACTGGGCTTGTTTACCCTGGGGTGAATGAGCCAGAGGAATACCCTGTTAGTTGTATATTAAATAAAATGAGGCATGGATAGGGTAAATAGTCTTCTCATAGTAAGGATATCAAAAACAAGATGAAAGCTTTTGGGGGATTGAGGGGAAAAATCTATTCATACAGTGTTTGATATCTGAAATGTGCTACCAGAGGAGGTGGTGGTATTAGACGCAATAACAATGTTTAAGAGCCAGTGGTTAAGTCCAGCTTCTTTCACTTAAGGAAGCTGGCGAAGGTGAAGCCCATTCTCGAGCGGCAGCATTTTGAGACAGTAATCCATGCCTTTATTACATCTAGGCTGGATTACTGTAACGCGCTCTATTTTGGAGTTGCTCGTTCTTCACTGGCTCGTCTCCAGTTGGTTCAGAATGCTGCTGCTCGCCTTTTAACTGGGACTCGAAAGAGGGAGCACATATCGCCAATTCTGGCCTCCCTCCACTGGCTCCCGGTGCACTTTCGAGTTCATTTTAAGATACTGTTATTTGTTTTTAAATCTCTGAATGGGCTCGCCCCGCCTTACCTCTCTGAGCTGCTCCACCCATACGCTCCTGCCCGGTCCCTCAGGTCAGCTGGTCAGCTGCTCCTGGAGGTACCGAGGTCTAATCGGAGGCTCAGAGGGGATAGAGCCTTCTCTGTTGCTGCTCCAGCGCTCTGGAACACCCTGCCGTTGCACATCAGACAGGCCCCCTCACTGTCTTCAAATCCAGTGTTAAAACACATTTGTACTCCCTGGCTTTTGACCATGCCTGAGACTTTGCTTCTGTTTTTATTGTTTTTAATGTTTCTTTATTTTACATGTCTTTTCCTACTATTTCTTTTGATTGTTATTATTGGTGTGTATTCACTTTTTTGTCAATGATTAGTGATGTACAGCACTTTGTTGCAACTATGATTGTTTTTAAAGTGCTCTATAAATAAAATTATTATTATTATTATTATTTATATAGGCACTTAAATGGGCAAAACATAGCAGGATATGGACTCCCCGCAGGAAAATGGCATTGGTGTAGATGGGCAAAAAGATCGGCATTGACATCGAGGGCCCCATTTCTGTTTTGCATTATTCAATGACTCTATAAGGAGTCTAATTGGACCAGTGTCTGCGCTAACTCTTTTTTAGACTAGCCCAAAAGTAATCCTACAATCTACTCTGCCATCGCACATTCCTTTTCAACTATTTACACAATTTTCCCTTAAAGGATTTTTCCATCAAGTTCCTATGCCAAAGCCAACAACTGTCTATCGACATCCCTCCTTCCTGTCAATGACCCATTTTATTCCTATTCCGTTGCATCAAGACTCCTACTAATTTAAAACATCCATTAAATCTCCTTAACAAACTTACCTTGTGATTACTGTGAAATTGATGAGAGTTTCTTCACTGATCTTCCAGTTCTCCGGGTCTCCTTTCACAAACCCCGTAATCATAACAAATGTAAGGACCACAATGTTGATGGCTGTAAATACTTTGGTGACCCAAGCAGACTCCTTTACACCAAATGATAGAAGACCTAAGGTGCATAAAATGATAAAAAGCATCAACAGTCAGGTCTTTCAGCTACAGCAAATTCCATCTCATGTACTTTCTCTACCCACAGCACATATATCACCGCAGGAGTTGGAGCAAATGTTTAGGATATTCCAAGTTTCTCTTGAATCTGCCTGCTCTATCTCTGAAAGACCTAACAAATGCAGCAAGAAGATATAGGTACCATCCTCAAAGCACTATGTGAAAGCACTTTTAAAAGTAGTGCAAAGGCCAAAAACATTTTTAAATTGATTCTTGAATAAAAAATAATTCAATTTCCCTTCCACAATGCACATAAAAGTAAAAAGTACATATATTCTGCCATCTATTTGTCTCAGTATTTAAAATATTAAGCTTGGCTCTGTTGCAACATTAGAGAAGTTAGCTTTTATGTGAAATGTTATTTCTGAAGCTCAACAAAATGAATTCTAAAGCTTGATTTCATACAACTTGTAAGATAAACCTAATTCCGATTATAGGCTGAGCAAACACATTATTCAACATTAGCTGAAATAACTCGATTGTATCAAACTTTAGATTTAGTTTTAGAGATACAGCATGGAAACAGACCCTTCAGCAAACCTAGTCAATGCTAACCAATGATCACCTGTCACGAATGCTGTGTTATCCCAGTTTTATCCCACACACATGGGTCAATTTATGGAACCCAATTAACCTACAAATCTGCATGTCTTTGGAATATGGAAGGTAAACAGGGAACCTAGATAAAATCCACATGGATCACAGGGAGAATCTACAAACTACTTACAGACAGCATCCAGGTCTCTGGCACTGTAAGAAGGAAACTCAACCATTGTGCCATGATACCACCCCAATCCACCCAGATATCACTCTTTTTGAATTCTTAGCATCAAGAAAATTAACATTGTAGGGGGTAAAGGACGGAGATTGAGAACCTCGTAATCTGGTTCCAAGACAACAACCACTCCCTCAATGTCAGCAAGACAAAGGAGATTGTGATTGACTTCAGGAAGCGAACCAGTACACACACCCCAGTATACATTGATGGTGCCAAAGTAGAGCTGGATGAAAGTTTCAAGTTCTTAGGAATAAATATCACCAGTAATTTCAAAGATATGGCCAAGAAAGCACTCCAACGTCTCTATTTCCTTAGAAGGCTTAGGAGCATCTGTCCTAAGAGTAATCAACAAAGGTTGTTTGAAGGGCAGATTAATCCAAGCTCCCCAGCAACACGACCAAAGGAGTGGTGCACAGAGAATAACATCACCCGACATGCAGCATATGTGAAGTCACGCAAAGATAAATCATATCAGGAAGTGATCAGTCAAATGTAAAGAGATAAAATTATCTGATTTTTATTGCTCACTGAAAAAACAATTTTCAGTGCATTACATTCAAAATAGTATAACGTGATTGAATTTCAACTTTATCTCTGGAGTTCATCTCCCATGAAGTAAAAAGCAAATGACAATAGTTTTCATGTGTAACTTTTTCTCAAGAATCATCCAAAATAGATCTGTTAATTCAAAGTAAGTGGAAAACGAGAGTTGCTATTGGTTTTCCCTAAATAAGGATATACTTCATCTATTAGATGGGAAAAGAATAAACATTTCCTCATCGTCAAAGCATCTAACCAAAGTAAAGCTCACAGGCTCTCCCTTTGCCAGGCTACTTCCACACCCAAGTCTCATTTTTGATACAAAAAACACAATATTTAAAATGCAAAATCCCTTTTCTGCAGCTGGCAAAGATTGCTGAAGATATAAAGTAAGGCTGAACATCATGAGTAATAATAAACTCATAAGTAGTTACTAAGAGAATAAATCTGATGTATTTTAGGAAATAATTAATTACACATGCTCACAAAGCAGTGTTCAAGACAAATCTGAACTGTATATCCAGTCTTTTGAATGGAAATTTTAATGTACACGCATAAAATTGTATCTGCTATATTTCACAAGGATCTCAATAAATTACCTTTCTTTTCCCACACCTTGGTTCTCAGCCTGACCTTACAATTCTGTTTCTGGCCATTATTGGTCCCACACATAGACAAGCTCAGTTACATAGAGCAGCTGCTGGTATTCTTGCAACAAAAGAAGAATGTTGGATCTTTTCTTTTACATGTTGATCACATCTTGGCGAGGTGTGGCTAATAGCAAAGCCGACTTCTGTTCTTCCTGAGATAACTCTTCATGCAATATCATATAAATTAACCTGACTATACTATGAATCTTTGATAATCTTTTGAGGGCAATTTGATAATTTTAGGTTGCATTTAACTATTTCCTAGCCTGCAAGAAAGCATACCTTAAATGAAGCTTAATGGTTCTGTCTAGCAATAGAATACAATACCCAATTATTCTACTGTACAAGCATTATAATATTTCCCAATTTACTGGATGATAACTTTAATGCTATTATACCTGATAATAGTAATATCAGACACACAGCAAAGAAGTCAGGGTATTCTGCCAATCCTGGTGCATTCATCCTGAAGTAGGTGCCAAAAAAAATTCCGATCTGTTTGCCAAGAAGTTCATCAAAGGTACCACTCCATGCCCTGGCAACACTTGATGTACCTTGGTAAAAGGCAAAGTGTAAAAAAAAGTTAATTTCCAAAACATTCACATAAGGATATAAATAAACAATTAATTAAATCAAGCTGTTTAAGAGGGAACTGCAGATGCTGGAGAATCGAAGGTTACACAAAAAAGCTGGGGAAACTCAGCGGGTGCAGCAGTAAATTAAATTAAATCAAGCGGTGGATTATCAAGCAAAATATTTATTAGATGAATAATTGTAGCATGGAACTTGACACAATGCCAGACAACCACAGATTGCATTCCTTTAATTAAAATTCCATATGAGGGCTACATCTGTCTTAACTTGTTTTTGGGATGATTATTTTATACAAACTATAATTATTGAACTTACTGGATATCTGTTAGATCGATTAGAAATGTGCATTTACAAAATTGAAATGCAAAACAGCAATAGGGAGGTTTCACGGCAGTCGGGTCACGACCCATGACCTGTACTGTTGCTATGCTACTCCAAGTGGAGTACACGCGATAAACTGCAGGTAGGCACTTACCATTGTTTCCAGCGTAGCGGGCCCGTTAAAACCCGTCAAAATTGTCAATTTTTGCGCTGTAAATAATTATGGAAATCGGAATAAGCATGTGAGACATTTAGCCTACTTCAGAATTCCAAAAATGAGGAGAAATGACGGTAGATAGAAGTGAGAGCTGAAGGGACAACAACAGACAGAGTGCTTAGCGAACATTGGCCGTTTGCTCACTGCATTTCATCAACTAAGGCATTATTTGTGTTTTTTCTTGATTCCTTTGGCATCTAAAAAGTTTCAGAAGTGATAAATCTGGCTGTAAATTTTTTAAATCACCCATGGTTCTCAAGTGGGTTTTTACATACAAAATGAAAACGCACCTGAAGAAAAATTTACACCTAGATTTATCACTTCTGAGACTTTTTAGATACCAAAGGAATCAAGAAAAAACACAAATAATGCCTTACTGTTGATGAAATGCAGTGAGCAAACGCGATTATTCCCAATATTTTCAATTCCGATATGTTCGGCAAGCACTTTAGCTGCTGTTCTCCCTTCAGCTCTCGCTTCTCTTTACCTTCATTTCGCTTCACTTTTGGAATTCTAAAGTTGGGTATATGTCTCTCACACTTACCCCGACTTCCACAATTTATTTCAGCCAAAAATTCAACATTTTGGTGGGTTTTTAACAAGTAGGAAAGTACGCGTTTCTTGCATTAATAACATATACCGGAAGTTACGGATGTCCTCCTGATGGATTGAGTGGCTCCGTGCGTCAAGCCCTATGACCCAGTGACCTTGTGTGCAACCCCCCTATATTGCAATATAAATACTTTTGCAATCTTCAATTCCTTTACCTTTCATTTTAATGGAAATACAAGCATTTCTACACATGCACAAACCATTTTAATCAAGGATTAATCTCACCACTTACACCAAAAGGTAATCGGCATGAACCCATAAAAATAAAAAAAAGTGTGCATTTTTAGTTTCCAGTCCATATTAAAAAATCCTATGGTTGCATTCTAAATTTATAACATAGCAACAGTATGAAATCATATCAATGAAATGAGCAAATAATATGCTTGGGTAGGTCAGCAATATTACAACATCTTAAAATTCACGTTAAGATTAGGTGTCCTAGGCAGACAAGCAAATCCTGCCCATATCTAACTGCCCTGGAGAGGGTGATGGTGAGCCACTGTGCTCCTTGTGAAAATACTCCCAAACTGTGATTGTGTAATGAATGGTAGAATTTTGACGAATGACAATACAAGATCAGCAATGTTTCCTAATCAAGCTGGTGTGCAACTCAGATGGGATCCAGCAGGTGGTGACAAGCACATGCTATCCTGTTTACAGATTTCAATGTGGTTGAAGTATCCCTAAAGAGGTGCAAAAGTGGATGGCACACAATTAAGCCACCATATGGCAGCGCTGGAAAGATTGAATATTTAACATAATGGATGGATGCCAATCATGTGAGTGGCATTTTCCTGGATTATGTTAAGTATTATTGAAGGTGCAGTCTTTAGGCAAATAGGGACTATTCTATTAAGTTCCAGTGCCTTGTAGCCAATGGAAATACCTTGGAGTCAGACTTGAGATATTTGCTCTAGTCAGCTGATGGAGCATGCCATTTATGTAAATCTCCAGTTACATTTCTGGTTTAATAGCAACAGTATTTCCTTCACAAACAAGTTTAAAATTCATAATATTCATAATTCCATTGCAATTAATTCAGATTGCTGGATAGGTATATTTAATAGTCAAGGGACTTTTGTTTCAATAATCATTTGCTGACAATTGTTCCAGTGATCTGTTATATAATATGTAACCTTAAAAATATTGGGTTTTGATACTCATGGTTAGAGAGAAAATGAGAGAAAAAGACAAATGCCTCCATTTATAAGTAATAATATCTTACTATAAATATTAAAGCGTAAGTATCATTTGAAAACCTTGTCATACTTCGAAGATTTTGACTCCCAAATTCTATTTGAGTTAGTTCACTGCATACTTGGCTCAGAAGATGGTCCTGGTGACTGTCGCTCTTGAAATGCTTTTACATGGTGATTATTAATTTCCTTTGGTACAACAATGTGACAATGAACCTTTCTTCATTCCAGCCCGCTCTAGTCAGGTTCACAATTAATCGGCTCAGTTACTCCAGCACTTTGTGTATTATTTAAGAACATGAGCAATGGATTGCCAGCCAATTAACAAGACCAATGTACTAATTTACAAACATGCATTTAACTCAGGCTGTGACTAAAGCAAAGCTTTGCCAGCTGCCTTATTAAAACATAGACATTTATTAAAACAATGGTTTAACTCTCTAGGTCTAAAACAACAAAAATAAACAACATAAGCACATACTGCTACTGCATCCTCCGTTAAAGCAAAATAATTCAAGATTTTGAAATTGATAAAGAAATTACGTTATTTATAATATGTACATGGCACTTACCAATGACATAAGAAAGAATTAAATTCCAGCCTGTGATGAATGCACAGAGTTCACCAACAGTCACGTAACTGTACAGATATGCAGAACCAGTCTTTGGAACACGAGCTCCAAACTCTGCATAACACAGACCCGCCATCACTGAAGCCAAGGCTGCAATTAGGAAGGAGATGATAATGCTGGGCCCAGAATCCCATTTTGCAACCTCACCAGCAAGAACATAAACCCCAGCGCCGAGAGTGCTGCCAACTCCCAGCGCTATCAAGTCTATGGTGGTCAAACAGCGGCATAGCTTGGAATCTTCAAGGCCACTCTGGGATATAATTTTTCTACGAATCAAACATCGAGTGAAAGACAGCACAGGGCCACAATGTATCATCTTTGATGAGGATAGCTGAAACAAAGAGAAATATTTTTTAGAACTTATAGAAAGGCAAACAATTTTAAATCTTCAGTTCCTTATTTTGTGAAATATGCTTTTATCACTTAAACATAGAAGTAATTATTGTCCAAGAACTTTCTTCAAATTTTATGAATTGCTAGAACACTATATTTGCGATGACAAAATCTTTGTTATAGCTAAACACAACCTTATCTCAACAACTTAGTTAAACATACATTTGACAAGAAGGCCACTGATAGCAAAATTGCATCAGTTCTCCTCATCTACGTGGGAGATATGCTTGAACAATTTGTGCCAGGATTTACATGGTATTGGTATTGCACATTCATTCATATGAATGGACAGGAATCTCTGGAAAATACCAAGGTTGATTCACATTTGTTTTAATGTTTTCTTACATTATTTAAATGTTCTAATTGTATTTTAATGTAATGTAATAATATTTGAAGACTTTACACAGTTTTAATTTTTTTTTTTAGGTTGCTCAATGTTACTGTATATCAGAAATATGTGTTATTTTTGTACAGCTTTGACATAGGGCAGGTTTTAGCACCATGACAACATTTCTTCAATATATGCATGGGATTTGTTTTTGACTGTTGAGATTTATCTTTCATTTCAATTGAGTGAGATATATTGTGGAAGATATTGTTGCTGTGCAGCACCTGACCATGATGGATAGTCACCTATATCCTGCATCTTGCCTTTAGGGGATCGGCACTAGATATGAATGAACTTTATATACTGATCATCAGCCAGCACGGGCTGCTCCCCATTTGCGGCAATTCCTAAACCATTAAAAAAATCAATCCCTTTTCACGTTAATAATATTATCCAAGAAATCTTATACCAGGAAATCTTTTCCAATGTATAGTGTGTTATTCTACTGCAAAGATCTATTCCATGCAATCTGACCTGTTTATCTTTCATTTCAAATCCCAAGTTAGTGAGATATATTGTGGAAGATATTGTTGCTGTGCAGCACCTGACCATGATGGATAGTCACCTATATCCTGCATCTTGCCTTTAGGGGATCGGCACTAGATATGAATGAACTTTATATACTGATCATCAGCCAGCACGGGCTGCTCCCCATTTGCGGCAATTCCTAAACCATTAAAAAAATCAATCCCTTTTCACGTTAATAATATTATCCAAGAAATCTTATACCAGGAAATCTTTTCCAATGTATAGTGTGTTATTCTACTGCAAAGATCTATTCCATGCAATCTGACCTGCTTCTTTTAAATATTCAAGTCTAATGCATAATCAAGGTTTGTACCAGTTATTATAAATTCCCAAGCACACTTTCTGGCACTGCTGACCCCCTAAAATAGAATTACAAATTAATTACATATATTGCATATAATTATGTTCAAGAGCCATTGTTGTTGATGAATCCACAAGTACTGACACAAGAGATAGAAGAGCATAGGAAATAGAAAATTAACAGATTAATGAAAATTATATTTTGCTCAAGAACAAATTAACTGGTAACGTAAAAGCAATGATGATTAAATAGGAAAGGGTAAAACTGAAACAAGAGGAAAGGGCAACTTTAACAACATATGTAATGAATTTGCAGATGACAAAAAGGAAACATATAAGGAGGATAAAATAAAAGCGAAAGAAGGACATTTAGGAAAGCAAATGAGCACACAATCAAATTAACCTGAAAAAAAAAAAAATCAAGAAAAACAAATCATTAATTTTATTTGGGGAAAAAAAAACGAAGAGGAAATACAGTTTGAAGATTTATGCATCAAACTAGTTTTATTTATGTTTACATACTTTTTCTTCACCCAGTCTGCCGTCATATATAACACATAATAGATGTATTCAAGAGAGTGTTAAATATAGCTCTTAGGGCTAACGGAATCATGTGATATGGGGAGAAAGCAGGAACGGAGTACTTATTTTGGATGATCAGCCATGATCATATTGGCTCGGGGCCGAATGGCCTACTCCTGCACCAATTTTCTATGTTTATATAATCTTCCGACATTTTCGCCACCTCCAACAGGATCCCACCACTAGCCTTGTCATCTCCACCCCTTTTCTGCTTTCCCCAGAGACCGTTCTCTCCACAACTCCCTGGTTAACATCCCTTCCCCAGGTACCTTCCCTGCAACTGCAGGAGATGCTTCTCCTGCCCCTATACCTCCTCCCTTGACTCTGTCCAGGAATCCTGGCAATCCTTTCAGGTTCGGCAGTGGTTCACTTGCACCATCTCCTACCTCATCTTCTATATCCGTTGTTCAAGACGTGGACTCTTATACATCGACGAGACCAAATGTAGACTGGTAGATCATTTGGCTGAACACCATCGCTCAGACCGCCGGAATGAATGCAATCGCTAGATTAATCCAATTGATCGAAACAGTCTGTGTTTGTTTTGTACATCTGACGTATATCACATTAAACATTTTAGGGCTGGGACAGTTTCAAGGCAATGTGAGCTATGTTTACTTCATTTGTGGCATGTATGTGTTAATAATAAGGGAAGGCCTCATTTGATGTGGGAAGGCAGTGGCACTACAATTCCTGTCTGACGTAAAATTACTTCACAATTCACAAAGAAAATGGGGTTGATCAATATTAACAGGCTATTCATTAACTTGGAGAAATCAATGCTGCCTCAAGCACCGTCATAAAACCTTTGCAGGAGTTACGAAAAAGGGAATGAGGCAAGAATCCCAAAGAATCTTTCCTTTCTCTAACTAACCCAGCAATGTACGCAAAGTCAATGATAATGCCTTTTGTCAATCTTTAATTGACTATAATCTAGAGGTCCCATAGCAGAAGCGTCCACACCGCGGGGCTGGAAACTGGAAGTATCCTGAGCTAATTCTGCTACCACCATCGTCTATTGCGACAAGTGATGGCTTCCACTGATACTCGCCGGAAGCGTGCGTCCTTTTCAGGACGGACAATGACAGATAGGTTAACATTTGTAACAAGATTGTTAAGAAAAGACTATAATCTAGAGACTAAAACCTAGACCCTGAAGGCTCACAAAGTGTACCCATGAACAGATGAGCCACATAAACCAAATACTTGCAAGTGGCTGAGCTGCATGTACCAACCACTTATCAGATATTCTTGCAAAGACACCATAATGCACAAGTCTATTTAAATGTCCAGTGCCCTCCATAATGTTCAGGACAAAGACCCATCATTTATTTATTTGCCTCTGTACTCCACAATTTGAGATTTGTAATAGAATAAAAAATCACTTGTGGTTGAAGTGCACATTGTCAGATTTTAATAAAGGCCATTTTTATACATTTTGGTTTCACCATGTAGAAATTACAGCTGTGTTTATGCATAGTCCCCCCATTTCAGGGCACCATCATGTTTGGGACACATGGCTTCACAGGTGTTTGTAATTGCTCAGGAGTGTTTAATTGCCTCCTCAATGCCGGTATGAGAGAGCTCTCAGCAAGTAGTCTTTCCATCACCTTTGGAAACTGTTATGGCTGTTTATCAACATGAGGACCCAAGTTGTGCCAATGAAAGTCAAATAAGCCATTATGAGACTAAGAAACAAGAATAAAACTGTTAGAGACATCAGCTAAACCATAGCCTTAAAAAATCAACTGTTTGGCACATCATTAAGAAGAATGATTGACTTGACCACTCAAGAATTGACCATTTTTTAGCTTTGAAAAACTTTGTTGCTTTAGCAGTACGTTTGGGATCATTGTCGCTGTAGAATGAACCGCAGGCCAATGAGTTTTGACGCATTTGTTTGAAATGGAGCAGAAAGGATGTGTCTACATTTCAGAATTCATTATGCTGCTAACATCTGCAGTTGTATCATCAATTAAGATAAATGAGCCAGTACTTTCAGCAGCCATACATGCCCAGGCCATAACGCCCCCGCCACCGTGTTTCACAGATGAGGTGGGATGCTTTGGATCTTGGGCAGTTCCTTCTGTCCTCCATACTTAGCTCTTACCATCATTCTGATATGTTAATCTTCATCTTACCTGTCCACGACCTTTTCCCAGAACTGTGGTTGTTCTTTAAAGTACTTCATGGCAAACAATAACCTGGCCATCCTATTTTTGCAGCTAACCAGTGGTTTGCATCTTGCAGTGTAGCCTCTGTATTTCTGTTCATGAAGTTTCTGCGGACAGTGGTCATTGACAAATCCACACCTGACTTCTGAAGAGTGTTTCTGATCTGTCGGACAGGTGTTTGTTTTTTTTTTAAATTATAGAGAATTCTTCTGTCATCAGCTATATAGGTCTTCCTTGGCCAGCCAGTTCCCTTTGCAATTAGTAAGCTCACCAGTGCTCTCTTTTTTCTTAATGATGTTCCAAACAGTTGATTTTGTAAGGCTAAGGTTTAGCTGATGTCTCTAACAGTTTTATTCTTGTTTCTTAGTCTCATAATGGCTTCTTTGACTTTCATTGGCACAACTTTGGTCCTCATGTTGATAAACAGCAATGACAGTTTCCAAAGGCGATGGAAAGACTACATGTTGAGAGGTCTCTTACACCTGCATTAAGGAGGCAATTAAACACACCTGAGCAATTACAAAGCCTGCGAAGCCATGTGTCCCAAACATGATGGTGTCCTGAAATGGGGGGGGGGGGGGGGGGGGGGGGGGGGGGGGGGTGTAAAACACAGCTGTAATTTCTGGGTCTGATTTTATCAAGTGAAATGGGTTAACAACCTGAAAACCTGAAAATTTGATAGAGCACTTCCTTAAGTAATTCACCTTTGCAAATCTGATGGATATGCACAACATAATATCTTCTCTTGGGAGCACACCATGAGAAATCAAACAAAATTGCATCAAGACTATTATATTACGTTTGTCAATCCCTCTTCTTGCTGCTACTGTCCTGCAAAAGGTACAGAAACCTTAAGTCCCAAACCACCAGTCTGAAGAAGGGTGTCAACCCGAAACGTCACCCATTCCTTCTCTCCAGAGATGCTGTCTGTCCCGCCGAGCTACTCCAGCATTTTTGGTCTAGGGTAGGTTCAGGAACAGCTACTTTTGTACAACCATCAAGCTCATCACCCAACCCGCACGACCCTAATCTTACCTTGGCAAAGGAACTTGGAAAAATGACCTTGCCTCATTTTATAACTGTGTTTTGCACTAATGCCTGTTTTTGCAGTCTTTTTATGTTCACTGTCTTGTATAATTTTTATATATGTGCTTAAATCGTGTATTGTCTGAGAGCATGTGCCTATAATGTTGTAGCTAGCAAGCTTTTCATTATACCTGTAGTTCACTGCAATACAAATTGCAATAAACTTGACTTGCATCTAGATTTTAATAAAGCACTGATTGTGAGCCTGCAATGTAAGTTTGTATTCAATGTTAATCTCCCCTCCAACCACTGGTCTCCCCTCTAGCCTCTGAAGGCTCTAGCCACAAGACTGTGACCTAATCCCACCATCCTAATTTCCAATGTTTTACAGGGTGTTGATGATTGAGTCCTACGTTTGTTTATGAATAGATACATTATCTGCAAAATAGTCACCATTTCATCAATGATGCCATGAGAACACTGCTAAGGAAACTTAGATGGTGTAGTGCTAGTAACATGTTTGTGGCTGCAGGAGTCAGTACTTTAGAAGCTATCCTAAGAAATCATATGTATAAATTCATCTGCAGGATAAATGACTCTAAAAATGTAATGATTGTGGCCTTGTCAATCATAAGGGTTAGCACCACACGCTACGAATCCCAGTTGTGGAGACACTGTCTCGTTGTAGGACATTGATCATTCTTTTTATTCGGGATTTTAATTCATGTATTGTGCTTTTTTTTATACATATAATTTATGATGTTTTTATAAGTGATATGCTAAGATTTTATATGTATTTTATGTTGGTTTTAATATGCAATGTATTTTATTGTAATGTTGTCCCGTGTCTGGACCTTGAGTCCAAAATAACGTTTATTATTATTATTATTATAATATGCGAATGATTAGAAATTAGCTTGGTCATATCCAAGATATGATCACAGAAAAATGACCTGTGTATTTTTAAAAGATACATTGTACTTAGATTACCAGAATATGATAACCCCAAGTCATTTTGTTTTTAAAGGCCAGAATGATTAAAGGAAAAGAATGTCTTTTGATTCTGATTTTTACTGGAATCTCTTAATTTTCTTTGGGAATGCCCCAACACTAAATGGCCACATGGCATTGGACAGGCTTTCCTATTCGCTCAAGATGCAGTAGACATTCAAGGAATGTGATAAGCAGAGTTAGCGGACATGTTCACAATGCTCATAATCCCAGCTGAGATTTGATTGGGGTGAATCATATTCGCAAATAATGTGTCTGTTCAACCCACTTGTGGAAACCACTTCTAAAAGAAAGCACACCTCCAACAGGAGCCTTATTTTAACCATTCAGATGCAAATGCTTCATCCATGAATCAAAGTATTCAAAATGTAATTAAATCTAATGGGGTTTCTTCCCGATTCTTTATTTCCCTCAGCGATTGTTGCAATAAGTGTGTCTTTCTTTGCTATTTGACTTCATATTGTATAGCAGAATGTGTTTGCTTCACTGTATTAAACACATTATTATTTGACTAACTGAGGCAGGAAGCTCCAACAATACACACGTGACTTATGTTGTTGCTCACTGCTTAAGTATTTTGATAAGAGTATGAAAAGTAGTGGTTGATCCCTTAACAAATGGTTCCGTACACAACCCTTTTATTTCCCTCAGTGGCTGCTGCAATAAGGCTGGCTTTCTTTGATACATTGACCATGCCATTTTCTGCTATACTGTACCATCACCTCATCACTTCAACCCTAACCATTCCAACACCAGCCTCCCCACAAAGAAATAAACATCAAGCCCATTCCTAATTGCAAGATTACATGCCGAGGGATGCACTGAAGCTTGGTGCAGTCAAAACAAAGGCGTAATGGAGGAAGACCACAGTCTAGGGTCCTTCAGCTGCAGGAAATTGGGGGCTGAAACCAGTAGGGACACCCCTCAAAACAAATGAAGGCACATCACACCAACGGAGTGCTAACACTACCTGGCATAACACTCACAATATTGAATGTGCAGCACACCAAGAGTATATTAAGAGTTTTGCACAGTTTTTTAATGTTGATTACAAATTGGCACAGACCAGTTTCCAAATTATACATTTTATTGACCTTTCTTTCCTCCCATGATTTCCAATTCAATATCGAAGCAGAGTCTTATTTCTTTACATACTATTTATAAGTATCCTGTTTTAGGCTTGCTTGGGGGATTAAATATCCACAACAGCTGCTTGCAACGGCTAGCCCACTCCGTTTCACTTCAGACATGTACAAATTCTCTGACACGAATACACATAGATTTGTGGGCACCTCATATCAACAAAAACACAACATTTAGACCAGACACGATCACTATGCAGGATTTCACGATCTTGAGGTCCCAGCTTCAGAAACAGCAAACAAAAAAAAATGAGAATCACATCATGGCAATATTTAATTTCCAATTTTAATTAAGCATAACCATACAATGACTCTGATTAAACACATACTTTAAATGTATTGGATGTCTGAATGATTTATGGAGATTCTTATGAAGCAGGATTTTTACAGGTTTATTCGGACTCAGTTATTATCTATTTAACAGAAAATAAATAATTGATCACAAGGAAAGTATAAAGACAAACTATCCAAACATTACATACCAATTAAATGAGTTGATCTGCACAGTATGGATTAGTTGCTACCAGGACTTTCAAGAATAGATATCAAAAACACTCTTCTCCTTCTTCTTGCGTATGGCGTGTACAGCATAAAGTTGTAGGACAACTTGTTCTATTTGATCTTATTTGATTGTGCAGGCTGGGTTGATTGCATGCATCCAATTAGCATCACACAATTTTAACACATATAGCTCAGCTGAAAAAAAGTATAGCCAAGTACACAATACTTACAGCAATCATTTGGGCTGAGTGAGAACCTCAAGAACCTTCAACATTTTTAGCTGACTCATACACTGTTTATTTTTAACCATTCCAGCCGATTGGCTGGAACAGGTTTGCAGCATGCCGTCAAAGGATTTACAAACCTTTTTCCTATGGTTGTAATGGAACTTATTATTTAATTTATGTAAAGCACTTTTGTGTCAATGAGAGTTGACTTAAAACGTGCTATATAAATAAAAATGAAGAAGAAGAAATAAATACAAACGTAGATCACAAATACAATAAATGATTGGCTACATAATATATTCCATTGGCCACATACAGCTAGGGAGGCGAATTGAAGTGATGCAGGTGGACAGAGGAATCTATTATTTTGTCTTCAATGAGGAGGTGAAATTTAAGGAAACAATGAACAATTTTTGCTTGAGTGTTTTGGGTTGGGTAGAAACAACTGCAATTAATTTAATATTTGCATAAATACTTGGTTAATAAAAGGATATTAGTATTTTAGAGATATTTGGAAATATCAGAAAAGATTGAGATTATCATGAAAATGATTTGAAAGAGATTGTAATAGACTTGATCCTTTAACATTTTATTATTATTTATTTATTATTATTATGATTGAACTTACACTTTTATTTCCAGTGTGCTCTCAAATCTTCCATTTAAAAATGAAAACCCCCTGCTTCGAAAAATGGCTCAATGAAATGATAATAATCATACAGATGGAAAGGATACGCTTCTACAACTCCAAGATACCAAACAACTTTTTAAGTCAACAACCATCTCAAAGTCCAATAATTTCATAATTTCATATTATCTGCAGTGATGTAGTCCTGTGACCTTTACTTCTGCTTTTGCAATGCATGACTGTGTAGCACCATGTGGATTGTACCAATACTGTTATGACTGGCGGTTTTGTTTTTATTTATTTATTTATTTATTTATTTATTTAATTTTTTTAAATTATAATTATTTGTTTTTCCTTCCTTTTTTTTCCTGGTGTCTTTTTCAGTTTTTATTTATTTATTTATTTATATGTTTTTTTTTTTTTCTGTTTTGTTAAAAAATTGTATAAAATAATAAAAAAATATTTTAAAAAAAAGAAGAAAAAATGCTATATCAGATGCAAGGGAGTATGGAAAAAGTAGACAAGAAAAAAAATGAGAAGGAACAAGCAGAGATAGCAATGAAGCAGAAAATAACTGTTGTGGTTTAAAATCCATATGCCTTGACACTGGATTAGGTTCTAATCATGCAAAATTCAATTATCCCCAAGTAGATTGTGCTGTCCATGCAGTTGACCAGGATTCTTCCATGCATGCTCCAAGTTAGTTGTGTGCTGATACAAGGACATGCCTAAATATATTGTTATTGTTATGGCCTTGGCCACACTCTCTGACAGAATGGTGCCTTATGGCAAGAAGCAAAAATGTACCCATTAGCACAGTCTTCTCCCAGAAAGCCTTCAAGGACACAACCTTCCAACCAGATCTAAATGACAAACAAAAGGCCAGAATATGCTCAATCCCAGCTGCCACCTGTATGTGAACCGCCTAGTCATCCTGCAGCCACACTTACAGCAGAGAGGACTACAGCATTCTGTAGATGTTTCACAAGTTGGAGTCAGTCTTAAGAGGTGACAGTGGAAACGAAGAACCTGCCGCTGAATGACCCGATGGTATCAAAGGCATCTTTCATCGCCACAATAAAATAAATTATTTAGAACACAATTTTTAATTAATTAAACAATAAATGTATTGAAATAAAAACAAACACAAATCTCATCTTTAAGGAAGTTTGGTGAAGCTGTGGAAGGTGGTTAAGATAACAGCACAAGGTTAAGGTAGTTGTACAGCACAATGTGGAAGCTGCAGTATGACAAAAGTTAGGATAGCTGTACAGCACTACAGCCTTTAGGCATTGTGTCTGAAGAATGGTTTCGGCCTGAAACGTTACCCATTTCCTTCGCTCCATAGATGCTTCTGCACCCGCTGAGTTTCTCCAGCATTTTTGTGTAGCCTTTAGGCATTCATTGACACACATCAATGTTCCTGATAGGTATTAATTAACGTACCCTAATGTTTTGGGATGGGAATTCCTTGACGGACACTACAAGGTTCTTGATATTGAAAATTAAATAAAGGATTAAATAGCATGTAGGTTTACTTGTATTAGTGTTATTGCATTTGTACATTAATGTTTTGAGAACGTATTGTTATTGATAAGAAATCAGAAAGCGTGCACAATTTCAAGGGTTAAAATCTGTATAAAACGTTGACCGTTCTGATTGAAATTTCAGAGTAGTACAGTAACTGGGATTGTACTGCTCTACTTGTGCACAAGTACATAAAGTGTCTGGAAAATGAATGCAAGTTGTCAGAATCCAATTGATCGGCGACGACAAAGCCATTCAAATGAACAGCAGTCAGAACAAGCATAAAACTGAAAGAGCAGATATGAAATGTATCCAGCTCTAAGCCCATGTATTTGATCTCCAGCATGTTTACAACTTCCTCAAACCATGATCCAACCCAATGAATTTACAGGCTAAGGTTTTCCTCAGAGATATTCTGCAGCAAGACTTCCAGCCTCACAGTTGAACGTCGATTGCTTTCTCCATGGAGGGCAAGATTAAGTTAACCTTTAGAAAGACCCTGAGGCAAGGATTTTAATCAGCCACAACAGATCTCTCCATGCCTCCCAAAGTGCTGTTCCTCAATGCATCCATCAGAGGAGTCACCTGGTACCGTTCATGCAGAAATAATTTAATGTACTCAGATTTCAGAGAGAAAGAGATTGCATCTCAGGCATCAGGCTGCGATGTTGTACACGTCTCCTACCGATCATTCCCTCAAGAAGACTGCAGTGTAAACATTTTGAACTTCCAGCAATGCCTACATGGATGGATTCTAAGGGCAGAGGCCAGAATCTGCTTTCCAAGCTCCTCAATTAGTGCACTCTCAAAATCAAATTCAACAGCCAAGTGCAGATGCAGATACAGTACCAAGGTAGCAGTGAAAGATTCCTTTGATCTCCCCATTGAGCATGGAAATAAGCTCTTTGGTCCACCTTGTCTATGCCGATAAGGGTGATATAGTAGGCTAGTCCTATTTGCTTGCATTTGGCCCAGAGCCTAATTCCTTCCTACACACACACAGGGTTCGATGCTGGGACCATTACCATTTGTCACCTATATCAATGATTTGGATGAAAACAAACAAGGCAAGATTAGCAAGCTTACAGATGATACAAAAGTGGGTGGTTTTGCAGATAGTGTAGATGGTTGTGCAATCTTGCAGCAGGATTTTGATCGATTAGCCAGGTGGGCTGCGGAATGGTTGATGGAATTTAATACAGAAAAATGTGAGGTGTTGCATTTTGAGAAGTCTAACATGGGCAGGACCCACACATTGAATGGTAGGGTTCTGGGTAGTTTTGTGGAGCAGACGATCTAGGAGCGCAGGTGCATGGTTCTTTGAACATCGAGTCGCAGGTAGATAGGGTGGCCAAAAAGGTTTTTGGTACATTCGCCTTCATCAGTCAGAGTATGGAGTAGAGGAGTTGGGTGATCATGTTGCAGTTGTAAAAGATGTTGGTGAGGCCACATTTAGAGTACTGTGTTCAGTTCTGGGCACCATGTTATAAGAAAGATGTTGTCAAGCTGTAAAGGGTACAGAGAAGATTTACAAGGATGTTGCCAGGACTAGAGAGTTGGAGTTATAAGGAGAGGTTGAGTAGGCTGAGACTTTATTCCTTAGAGCTCAGGAGGATGAGGGGTGATCTTATAGAAGTGTATAAAATCATGAGAGGAATAGATCGTATAGATGCACAGAGTATCTTGCCCAGAGTAGGTGAATCGAGGACCAGAGGACATAGGTTTAAGGTGAAGAGGGAAATATTTAATAGGAATGAGAGGTAATGTTTTCAAACAAAGGGTGGTGGGTGTATGGAATAAGCTGCCAGAAACGTTGCCCCCCCGAGGACCTTCTTAAATCTCTCGTCTTAAGCCTAGGTCTCTAGTTTTACAGTCTCTACCAGGGAAAATAAGCATTAATTTCATCCATACTCCTCCTGAACTTGTACTGGTTGCAGTTTCAGGTACAACAGGAGCAGCATTACCATATGAAGTTAGTGGTGGACAAATGCAGTTTTCCATTTGTCTCACTGAAGTCTGAGCAGTACCACCCGATTAAGATGCTGCACTGTGGGCAGTAATACAGTTGCTGCCTTAGAGCGCCAGGGACCTGGGTTCGATCCTGATTACAGGTGTAGTATGTACAGTTTGTACGTTCTCCCTGTGACCCCGTGGGATTTCTCCGGGTGCTCTGGTTTCCTCCCACATTACAAACACATTAAAGTTTGTTGGCTTCTGTAAAAATTGTAGGATAGAACTGGTGTGAACAGGAGATCGTTAGTCAGCGCAGACTGCGGGCTGAAGGGCCCACAGGGATTGGGGTCACTAGCAAATATTTAGCACCATCTCAAAATGTCTATTAGAAAGGGTCAGTTTAACATTACAGCTGGCAGCAGAATGACTTATGACGTCATTTAATCAGTGCCAATACACTCAAAATGCAACTATCCCATTATACAAAAGATAATTACATTAAGTGCAAGTCACTTATTTCCAACCCTGAAAATAATAAGAATGATTTTACAATGTGCCAGTACAGAGCTTTGCTCACTAGAATTTCATGCGCACTCTGATGCATTGTTCCCATAACTTTCCAAACTCCATAGGAAATGGTGAGGAGAGCAAGCCTAAATTTGAAATTCAGATGATACTCCAGATGAATGAGGTTTTGTGACAGAGGTCGAGCCATCAATTGCCACAGTGCCACTTGAAGGGAAATACATATTAGCATGCCAATCTATCAATAACAAAGTTGTTGTACATTTTTTAATCAGGTTCGGCCAGGCTGTGGAATGCAAATTGCATTTTTTTAAATCAGAGGGGAAAACAATGTTTTGAACTTGGTGTAAATGGTTTGTCTAATGTCTTCATCATTAACTGCATGGTCTAATCCTGATGCCTTTATATAGTTATTGTTGGTTTTATTGAGCTGATTATACATTTTGACCTTCCATGAATGAAGTTCTTTTTTAATTTATTTTTCTTAGGGACTCAATGTATCACTGGTCGGGACAACATTTGATTTACATACTTCATTATATTTGATAAGATTGTGGTTGAAATGCAATTGTAATTCCAAATACTTTTCACCAGAAAGGCTGTCCTACCGTCTGAAACCCCACCTGTCACCAAGTATTTATATTTATTTCTGCCGATAAATCTAACACCAAAGAGTATTATAATAATCACATTTGGTCTCTCATCTTCCCATATCCTCAACCTTCAGCTTATTGAAATTCAACTTCACACATAGACACAACCTAGTTTCTGTTGGCCTACTTTATGTCACCAATTTAAAATCCCCAACTACACACACACTTTCTTTTCTATGTAAAAAGGATAATGCTTAAGAGGACCAGCAGCATGCAATATTGAACACTGAAAGGTCACAGTAAATATCATCGCAGAGTGGAGATGAATATACATCCCTCCAAGTCCATAGTTCAGGCAGGCTGCCAAAAATGCTCTGTTCATCTGTTCACTCAATCATGGCCTGCTGCCATGCAGAGAATACGTTTATATCACTGTGAATACTGTTTGTAAACAATCCAAGAAAACTGACCAAAATAAAGAAATGCCAGTGTACTTCAGAAATTGGAAACAAATGTGCATAATTAATCGAATAGCTAATGATATCACTGTGAACATTGTGAAGGAAAACTAATGCAACACTAGACTAAGTGGGACCCATTGGGTCCCAGTCACACCGGATTCCCCCAACGCAACCCTTTCCCCAACGCAATATTCCACCACTCACCCATTCCCCCAACGCAACCCGTTTCCCAACGCAATATTCCACCACTCACCCATAGCCCCAAACTGTGCAGGCGCGGCTCATTTCCCCTCATCCCCAGCACTCCCTCCCCCTCCTCTTCATGTGTTGGAGGGGAGGGGGTGGGGGGGGGGCATCACGGGGGAGGAGCCAGCGAGGGGGACCAGAGGGGTAGTGGCTGGAATTGGCAGTGCGATGGGGACTCACAGCGGGCGCTGGTCGTTCTCCTCCGCCGGGATTAGAGTCTCGGTTTTCCATTTGGCGACGTCGGCGATACCTCCGACTCTGGGCTGGGCTGGGTCGGGTCTCCGACACTGGGCTGCTGCTTGGGGCGGGGCTGCTGATTGTGGCATCCTCCGCCAGCCACCCTCGAGCTCTAGTAAAGACGCGATGGTGCAGGAAGGGGCGCCCCGACCCGGGGAGTGACAGGGGAAGAGACTAATCCGCACGACGCCGGAAGGCAGAAGAGATTGATCTGCACACGTGCGATTTTTAAACCTCACTAACTTTTACGTCATTCAACCGATCGTAACAAAACATGGTGCACTCGCAGCATAGGAGAACGGTGAGTGAACTGGCGAAAAATCGTAGCTCTATCGCGAACCGTTTTTGGGCAAATTGACGTATAGATAAACATGGGACTGATACCACCAGGGGCGCCACACGATGGCTGCCTCGTCAACGGTCTGTCTTCGTCATTTTCCTTCTTCGTGTTTTTAGTTTGTTGTAAATTGTATGTTTTAGTTTTGTTTTGTATTATGTGGGGGTGGGAGAAACTTTTCTTATCTCTTCCCTCGACGGAGATGCAACATTTTCCATGTCGTATCTCCGTCCACACAGCGGCCTAACATCGTGGAGTTGGGGGCCTCTTGTTTAGGACCCTAGAGCTCCAAAACCGAGAAGCCTGTGGACTTTAACATCTCGGAGCAGGTGATCCCTTTGCCAGGGGTCGGCCTTTGGTGCTCCAATCTGCGGGAGCTGCGGTCATTAACATCAAGGAGCTCACAGTCCCTGGTTACTTTGGGAACTCCAAGCCGCAGGAGTTCGACTGCCCCGATGAGGGAGCTTAGACGTGGAGCTCGATCAACGGCTGGGGAATGGTTCGACTCCCCTGTCCGCGGGAGGAAGGGAGGAAAGGAGGAAAAAATATAAGACTTTATTGTCTTCCATCACGGTGGGGAATGTGGTGGATGTTTATGTCAAATTTTTATGTGTCTTGTTCCTTTTTTGGTGTATGGCTGTATGGCAAACCAAATGCCTCGTATGGCTAATAGTCCTCCTTGGCTAATAAATTACGCTTATGATTATGATACAAAAACCATTCTCACTAGGACGAAGAGATACTAAAATCGTTCAAGCCAGCTAGAAGTTGTTGGAGTACACGAAAAGAATCAAGATTCATGTTCAATTTGTACAAATCCCCAAACAAAGTTAAGAAACTGATCGCACTTCTTAATTTGGCACCTGGGGAAATTACCCTGAATGTCTGTGTGATATTTTGGTCAATTATATTGACATTCATGCCGAGAATTTAAAAATACACTGGCTTTGCCAATTTTATAGCACACAACTTTAACCACATAACTCAACACAAGGAGAATTTGCTTCAGCAAAATAGTTGGTGCAAGGCAGAAGCAGATGCTTGACTAAGCAAGGAGGAGGAATATAAATAAAGATTCTGACCTACTTGATATGCCCCTTTCGCATGGAATCTATCTATACATAACTAAAACTCTGATCTTGTGCTCTTCCAGTTTGCGCGGTCTTTCGATTTGCGCAAAAACGGAGCTGCGATTCTTCGTCAGCTCACTCACTGTACTCCTGCCGTGTGAGTGCACCAAGTTTCGTTCCGATCGGCGGTCTATTGTAAAAGTTAGCGAGGTTTAAAAATCTTAAAACCGCGCATGTACAGATCGATCTCCTGCCAGTCAGCGCCGCGTGGATTGGTCTTTTCTCCTGTCACTCCGTGGGACGGTCCGCCCCTTCCTGTGCCATCGTGTCTTTACTGGAGCTGAGGGTGGCCAGCGGTTTCCAACCGGACACGATTTTCAGAGGGACTGGAAGCGGCCCCGGCGCAGGAGATGTCGCCAAACTGAAAGCGGAGAATCTGATCCTGGCGGAGCAGAAAGACCAGCGACCAACGGCGGTTGTGAGTCCCCATCGCACCGCCAGCTCCAACCCCTTCCCCTCTGCTCCCCCTCGCAGGCTCCTGCCACCCTCTCCTGTGATACACCCCTCTCCCCCACAACCCCCATCTTTTTTCCGAGCAAAATTTCTGATTGATGTCCCTTCATCAGAATTCAGAAAGAGAGGTTCATTTTAAGCATCAGACAAGGATATGAGAGATGGGAATGTTTTTGATAATGCTGAGGCCTGGAATATTCTTGGCAATAAGATGTTGATGTAGTTATTTGGTTGATGTTAATGAGGATAGATAAAGACTGATAAAGAAATGTAAAAAGCGCTTCACTGCAGGGTGTGGGTATGCCAGTGGAAAAAAAGAAAGCCTGTCAATATCACAGATGGATGCCCTACAAGCACACCTGGCCAGTTCCAACAGAGAGAAAGCAAGCTACATACAAGAGTTGAATTCAAATTTAGTCCAGAAGGCGGCAATGCCAGAGATGGAACACCATGGCTCCAGAGGCAGGGGGTTAGAGTGGGAGTGTGATGAAGAATTAAAGTGATAATAGTCCTCAAAGCCAATGTACTGTAACATCCTAATTGCATTCTCGCAGTTCATCTGTTTCCACTGTATGATTGGTGACAGGATCTTCAACATAGATGCTTTTTTCCTGAACCATAATTTCCCCTTTGACATAAATGAGAGCCCTTGACCTTTTTCAGACCATTTCCTTCACTGCTTTTGCGTTTCCTTGTCTGCGTTGTCTTTTCGCTAACTGCCGTTATTAATTTCAATTTTATGATTTCAGAATCAGTGTTGCTGTAGCATCTCAATCCCACAGCAACACTGACCTCAGTCAATGCAAATGATTGCCTTTGTCCCATCAACCTCTCCCCAACTCTCCCTGCCAGTTAACTAATTTTCTCTCCTTCCCAGTTCTGATGAAGAAAAGTTAATGTTTCTCTTGCCACAGATGCAGCGGGGCCTGCAAAGTGTTTCTGGCATTTTCTATTTTTATACAAGAGCATGTATATAATTCAGTAATTCCTTCAGCTACGAAAGCAAGGCCAGGATTTAACAGCTGTAAGGCAGCCTCCAGAAGTACAAGTCATTGGGAACATTCTCACCCTCAGCTGTGGTCGAGGGAGTGGCCATCACCGGCAAAGTCACCTGTTGCATCTTCTACAATGCTTTAATACCGTGGCTTATTGCAGGGAAGTCCCAACCTCTCTCATCGCTCATGTTCAATGACGGCAAGATAAGGCAATTGTTGTTTTTTGTGCAACACTTCCATGGCCTTGGTGCAGTAGAGAGGCCATATACAACTGTAATTGTCAACTCTGCATGATTTATAGTTTATCTTCAGAAATGCTGAATGTAGTTCACTTTTGGTGGTATGCATATAAAAAATATCAATCATATTAAAAAAAACTACTTAATTATCTTCAAGATTTCAACCACTAGAAAATTACCATAAACATGTTAAAACATTATTCATGGTAGAGAAAAGTAATTATTATTTTGTGCCTGTGCTAAATGCATGCACAATATCAATTTGTGGTTATATTAACACATTTTGTTCACTGACAGCAAAAAAAGCAATTGCTGATACATATAACCTATGATGGTACCCGCATATAGCGCAATAATCGAAAGCAAATTTTTTTTATCTCCTTATCTGTTGTCGGGACTTTGTGCTGTTCAGAGTCTTTTTGTTAAAAGTCACTTAAGTAAAATAGAACAAATTCTCTGAGCAACACATTAGGATTACTTTAAAATTTTGATGTGACATTTAACAAAGTGTTGAAAACCCATCTCCTATGTTTGAATGAAAGCAGATTAATACTCGTTACTTGAATTGATGCTTTTTAAAAAATCATGAGTCATGTGCGTTGGTTTGCTTCATTTTTTTTGCTGATTAATTGATTAAGCAACATTTTCAGAGCACTTAAGCCTGCTGGAAGTAGACCAATTTGTCATGTCAGTGTCACATTTAAACCTGTTCTTTATGCCTCGTGAGGCTCCGAAAGTGAAATTCCTCTTTGTAAATGAGCATCTGTTTATTTTGCTTGACTTTGTATATCGCTCACCTAAGCGCATTATTTTAAATTGTTTGTTTTCTGTAAGAGTGACGCAAGTTGAAGGCCTGCAGAAGTGAACAACCGTTCAAAATGCACATGCTATATCAGTTATTCCACAGTTTTAACAAATTAAAAATTACAATTTTAACAAAAGTCAAGGTATAAATGAGTCTTGCAGTTGGAGCCGATGCAGTATACTTCAGATGCTGTTTATACAAGCTTTAGCCTCCGGTTAAAAAAAAACGAACAAAAATGTCTCAGCAAGTAAAATGAATAATACGTACAAGGGCAGCACAATGACACAGAAGGTGGTGCTGCTGCCTCAAAACTCCAACAAGAGAGTTAGATTTAGCTCTCAGGGCGAAAGGAATCAAGGGATATGGGGGAAAAGCAGGAAAGGGGTACTGATTTTAGAGGATTAGCCATGATCATATTGAATGGCGGTGCTGACTCGAAGGGCTGAATGACCTACTCCTGCACCTATTTTATGTTTTTCGATGTTTCTATCCAGCTTCAATCGGAATGTCTGGGTGGAATTTGCATGGTTCCCCTTTGACAGCACGTGTTTCCCTTATGTACTTTCTCCAAAGATGTTGCTGATGGGAACATCAATTAGTTACAGTAAAAAAAATACTGCGAGTGTAGGTGGATGGTAGAAGAAACAGGATGGAGATAATGGGTGCAAATGAAAGAAAGGTTATATGGAAACAAGTGAGGAAAATGGGATTCCTCTGACTTTTATCGACAGGTCAAATAGTCTCCAAGGAAATATGAGAGAGAATCAACTAGCAAAATCAAATATGTGGAACAAATTACAACAAGAAAAATGACCAAATTAAAATTACTTTCAGCAATTTAAGAATGGAGTTTCAACAAATTAGAATAGATCAGGTTTTTTTTTTAACAAGTTAGATGCAAGTTTTTGTTGTTGCCTCTGCCCATGTCCAGTAAGCAGATTTTTTAAAATATCAAGTCAGAGGTAGATACATTCTTGATTAGCAAGGGGTGAAAAATTATTGGGGTCAGGAAAGAATCTGGATTTGAGATCAACCATGATCTCATTAAATAGCAAAGAGCGTTCAAGGAACTGAGGGCAGATTATTTAAGGCAGCAAGGTTGTGTTCACAGAATGGAGAAAGCATCCCAAGTAAACTGGAGAATATAAATTCTCCAGATGCGAGAATTGCCTTAAATTGCACTTTGAATTTCATCCAAATACTCTGGGTAAATTCTCCAAACCAGGTATGAGCATCTGAAACCGCTACAGGAGTAAATTTTAAATGGCCTGCCTTATTGACACAGACCTCAGATAACAGCCAAGGGTAGAATGGAGAGCAAGAAAGGTGGCTTCAGAAGCAATCCACAGGAGTGTCTGATAGTCACACTCCCTAAAATCAATACGTGTGCACACACTACCCAAACAAAAATCACATTTAATATTTAATGCTTTTAATTCTGAATTGTTTCTGAATTTTGAATAGTTTTGCTCTTCGCACAAAGTTCCTGTACTAGAAAACTGTTACTGAATTGTTCCTGTAAATTGAAACGGGCATAACAATTCTGTAAAGCAGTATTCCAAATCAAAATTATAACCGTTCGGATTACTAGTTATGTTCTACTGAACGCAGTAGTTCTCCAGTCTTCATTAATGAGTGATACAACATAGAGTTAACTATAATCTTATTTTCCTCCTCACTTTAGGCTGCTATTTTTGAAGATATTCCCATGAGTAGATCTTTTAATAATTGTGCTCTGAGGAAACAGTATCGTTTATAAAGAAAGTGATCCGAAATCCCCAAAACACAATTAAACCTATGTAAAGTGCTCTTCATTCATCATGCTTAAGTGAATTAAATTGAATAAATTCAGTGTAAAACAATCTAACAAATTGTAAAGCAGTGTCAGTACTTTATGTTTACATAATTTTTAATTTAGCTCACAGAAAAAGCAATATTTGCGTATCTGACCATTCATAGATTGAAAATTGCTTTGAATCATTTTAAGCAAGTTCTATTTTGTGCTGTTATAAAATATGCTGAGTATAGAGATTTAGTGGCCACACGCACGACCAACTGAGGACAAATTCCTGAACAGATTATTACACATCAGTAACATTGATGGTTGAGTAATCTGCTGTAACTTTAAATTAATTCATTAATTTGGACATGATTACCTTAAAATGGTTCATGGGGCCAATGGCCCGAAAACATAATGTTATTTTTGAAAAACCCTCATATGTTTTTCTAATTCCCCTCCACAATATTCTACATCCAAACAAATCTTATTTGTACATTATCCAAAATTGTTGCACGAATTACATGAAAAACAGTACGATGTGTCAATTGTTGATATAGGTACATCCACAAGAACAGCCAAGGATAAGGATGTTTCCAAGAATAAGAGATGCTTTCTCTTGGGGATGAGTGAATTCAACAAAATGTCTTAAAGTTAAAGTTCACCTCTGGAACTTTGACAGAAGTCATCTGATTTCATTCAAGGAAATGTTTTAATGCAAATGCTAGTGCTTAGGTTGATTAATTTGATAAGAAAGACAAGTTGTACTGCAAGTTATGTCTACTTCAAGATTCTACTGTGCACCAGTATATCACAATTGCTCATATTATGCTTTGATTATGTTTTTTTTAAATTCTAATTATAGTCGGCTTTGACCATTGTCAGATGCTCCAGAAAAATCACAAATATTGTACGAGCATAATAGGTCAATTTCTATAAAAAAATCTTTATTAGTAACAATACTTCAATGATTAGAAAGTAAAATATAATTTACAAGCTCACTTTACCATCATCACGATATATTCGAAAAGATCTTTAAAAATGTGTCTGTATCGTGCAGAACTAATCACTTGAAAGTGAAAATTAAATTTAAAGCATTTTCAATTGGACAGAGTATTTTGCAATAGTCTCCAAGGATTGCAACGTTGACCAACAATTTCAAATGTATTCAGTTCATGGTTACTGAACAGAGGCCACCTCAGCTTTGGAAAGAAATATGGAAATCTTTGATCTATTGTCTGTTTTGAAACAATTTTGCTTTAATTAATTAATATTGATGTTATTGCCATTGTACTTTAGCAATGAAGAACATGAACTGCTTCTGATATTCTTACTTCGTCTTTTTACACGTTCATCAGATACATTCACAATGTTTTCCTCACCAGGGTTAAAACCATCAAGACTATTGTGAATACTTTATAAATTGTGAGAGAAATACGATAGCCAGTCAAATTATGTTCTCAGGCCTATAGAAAGCTTTTATATTATGAAGTTCTTATATAAAGGATTTCATAATAGTTCCATGTAACATGAGAAAGCTGCAGATTTAAGTTAACAATTATAACAAATAAAAATTAAACACTTTTCAAAATTAACACTACCCCGGATACTTGACCATACGTAAAACTTGACAACATAAATTTGACACCAAATGAAAATGTAACTTTTCACGATTATTAACGGTACCCCGAAGTCCTTGATTGCTTGAGAAAATTGCAGAATTAAGTTAGAAAATCAAATCAACCAAAATTTTAGTTTCTCAATTATTTACGCTACCTCAAAGTACCTAATTATAATGCATCCACAGTAAATTATCTACACCACAAATTAAACCATGCGGATCACTGAATTTTACTTTTTTATTAAATGCAATTCTTTGAGCAGTATCAGCGCAGTTATGAGAATTATAATTAAAAATAAAAACATGTCCTAGTATCAGCAAGATAGACACAAAATGTTGAAGAGACTCAGTGGGTCGGGCAGCATGTCTGGAGAAAAAGGATGGTGGAGTATCGGGTTGGGGCTCTTCGCCAGACTCTTCACAGTGGAGCAGACAAATCTTTGGTATAAATCTTCTTCAGTATAAACCAGCATCTGCAGTTCCTTTCTGCACAGATACAAGTATATCTGACGTGAAGGAGCATTTTAGCAATCTGGAGACACTTTATAGACTGGGTGTGTTTTCCTTGGATCCGAGAAGAAAAGATGGGGACCAGATTGGGGTTTACAAAATTATGAGAAGCATTGAAACCATTGGTACTAAGAAACTTTATCCCTTAGGAAAATGTCTGTAATCTGAGGATATGCTCTTAAGGTAGGGAGATAAGAATTTAAAAGGAGATATGAGAAAAACAAATCACCATGGTGGTTATGGAGGTAGTTATTTTCACAGCATTTCAGCACCACCTAAATGATTATTTGGAGCGTTATGACATAGAAGGCAATGAACAGTGCTGGAAAACTGGATGTATAGATAGCAACTTTATAAGCGGCATAGGTGGTCCAAAAGGGGCTGTTTCCTTGCTGTACGACTTTATGATTAATACAATCATGGGTTTAAGATCCAGAGTGAATAAATGCTTGAATAACATTACATCATATTTCACACTTTGTTCTAGCACAAATACAGTAAAGTATTTGTATTTGAGTTTAAAATAATATTGATTTCTCATCCTTCCTACCAAAATGAACAACCTCACATCTCTTCACATTATACTCCATGTACGAGTCACTGGATGCTCACTTCATCTGTCAAGATAACTTTTCCAACATTCTCATTCTTTATTTTCTTTCCACCTTTATTCTGATGGCAAATTTGGTCTTTGGCTTTGGTTTAGTTTGCAATGGCATTGTCTCAAGAGTCAGGAAGCTATGGGTTCACATCTCACCATAGATTTGGGTGCAAAATTCAAGACTGAACTTTGAACATTTCCAAGAATTAATATCTGCAGCAATTTTTTAATGTACTGATTTCACTGAACTATTAGAGACAATTCAAATCTTCATATGTATAACCTAGTAAAACATGAAAAGATACTCAGACTAGCAATACTCCACAGGAAATTTAATTCCATCTGACCTCACCCTTTATAAAACCAAAGAAAGAAAAGTTGCAAAATGGCAAATCAACAGCAAGCAAAACAAAAATGCTAAGTTTTCCAGTTTATCGAGTCAATTACACAGTATTTTAGACAATAGACAATTGGTGCAGGAGTAGGCCATTCGGCCCTACGAGCCAGCACCGCCATTCAATGTGATCATGCCTGATCATCCCCAATCAGTACCCCGTTCACGCCTTCTCCCCATATCCCCTGACTACGCTAACTTTAACAGCCCCATCTAGCTCTCTTGAAAGTATCCAGAGAACCAGCCTTCACCGCCCTCTGAGGCAGATAATTCCACACTCACAACTCCCTGTGTGAAAAAGTGTTTCCTCATCTCCATTCTAAATTCCTCATTTTCATTAAATTCCACACAGTAAATGAAACATGGTACAGGTGCACAACCTTTTATCCGAAAGCCTTGGGACCAGACACTTGTCGGATTTCGGACATTTTCGGATTTCCGAATGGAAGATTTTTAGCGTAGATTAGGTAGGTAGCGCGGGCGGCTTGAAAAGTCTGGAGCGACTGCCTCCTCCCCGGAGACCGGGGAATCATTGTTAGTTTGGAGGGATTTTATGTGGTGGTGGTGGGGTGGGTGGGTGAAGGGGGAAACTTTAATTCTTAGTCCCCTACCTGGTCGGCGACTCCCAACATCGCGGAGCTGGGGGCTCTGTCCGGCCGCGGGCGGAGCCGGTTGGAGCTCCGACCCCCGTAACTCGACCCCTGGCTGCGAGGCGCTCCAAATCCAGCGCCGCCCGCGGCCGGACGCCCCCCACCCCAGCTCCGCAAATGTTGGGAGAAGGCGGCCTCCGTGCCCTGGAGCTTACCGCACAGCGACCCGGTAAGGCATTGCCCGCTTCCCGCTGGTATCCCAGCGCTGCGACGCCGCCGACTCCCAACATTTGCGGAGCTGGGGTGGGGGGCGTCCGGCCGCGGGCGGCGCTGGATTTGGAGCGCCTCGCAGCCAGGGGTAGAGTTGCCGGGGTCGGAGCTACAACCGGCGCCGCCCGCAGCCCCACCGGCCACAGCGCTGCGGAGCTTACTGCACGGCGACCCGGTAAGGCATTGACCACTCCCCGTCTCTCCGACCAGGCAGGGGACTAAGAATTAAAGTTTACCCCTTCAACCCCCCCTTCACATAAAAGCCCTCCAAACTAACTGACTAACATTTAAGCAGTGATTTACAGATGTTTAAGTGTCTCCCCGGTCTCCGGGGAGGAGGCAGCCGCTACAGTAGTACAGACCTGGGTTGACCGTGGGTCGTTTCGGGTCAAGTTTGGCGCCAAACGCGAGCTTTGGTGTGCAGACGACATCCTGGAAAAAATGGCCGGTTTTCGGAGTTTTTCGGTTTCCGGAACACCGGATAAAAGGTTGTGCACCTGTACAAGCTTTCCAACACAAAGTATAATCACATTAATAGCAAACTGATTACAGTTTGTTTTGCTGTCTGCAAGATCTGTGGGAACAAATACCAACAGGATTTTTGCAACTTGTCAAAAAGTTAGTAATTTGTATTACACCGAGTAGAAAAGAAGCATGTAGTCAGCAACTACCCATTGATTTAAGAATGGGCCACTGAGTACTTTCATTGTCTTCTGCGAGTTTAATGGAGGACAAAGTAGTATATTAGAAACATACACACATTCTTTGTAGGTCGATGTGGGCAGAAGAACAAAAAGGCACAATTTGCAATCATTAGCCGTGGCTTAATAGCTACATATTTCCCGGTGATCTTTAACCATCTGCACCAAAACTATAGAAGAATTTCCCGTGATCCAAGGAAGATGCAAAGTTTGAGAATGGAAACAATGAATTCTCCAATTTTAGATAATTTCAAAACTTTATCCCTCTCCCTTCTTCCCCTTTCCACCCCCATTTCCCTCCCCTATGCCTCACCTGGACTCGCTCTTTTCTCCCCTCCATTCCATCCTTTAGCTTTACAATCTGCAACTCTTAAATCCTTTTGTCTCTCACCTTTTGTATTTTAATCTCTGGGCCTTTTCCACCATCTGCCTATCAGAAACCCCTATTTGATCTATTACCTGCCAGGTTTGGTCCCGCTCCTCCTCTCTTCCAGCTTTCTTCCACCCCCCACCTCAATTGTTCTAAAGAAGGGTTCTGACACAAAATGTCACCTGTCCATGTTCTCCAGAGATGTTACCTGACTCAATGAGTTTCGGGAGTGTTACATTGTCAAAGGTGTATTTTTATATGCAAAGTGTTACATTGTCAAAGGTGTATTTTTATATGCAAAGTTAAGCTACGCGGTAGATTTTAAAAAAGATAGACTAGCTGAGATGGAGTTGATAACCTTCAGCACCGTGTCCAATTTTCTCAAAAAATATTGACTTAACCCACTCCAGCTGGAAAACCTGGAACATAAGCAAATTGCTCACTTGAGAAGGCAAATGCAAACAGCAATGGTCTCGATAGCAACCTCAATAGAACAACACCTTATCCAGAATAGCAGGTTTACAAATCCCAAGTGTTGTCAACCAAGTACCATGAAGTGTCTGACTCTTGCAGACAGTTGCTTCAATCAACTGAAATGACAATAGCCACAGCTCATATAACATTTCACAAAGTAGGTGGATGGAAAACATCTACCCAAGATTTCTAACAAATCCCTTACAATGATAGTTCCTGCAAGTAAACAGATAAACTACCCAAATGCTGAAGATATTCTCATTGACTGCATAATCCAAAAGTAGACACGAATGTTTACATCTGCCTACCAACTGCTGGAAAAACGGATCCTAAAGAGAATAATTAACATCATTGATCCGCAGTTACCGTCAGAACAGGCTGGATTCCGAGAAATCAGATACACGACTTAAGTCTTTCTATAAGTCTTTCACATAAGTTATTTTCAGTGGGAAAAGGCAGCAGACTGGTAACTGTTCCACCAGCCAAATAGGATACCACCCGGTTAAAAAGACGAGCGCAAATGACTCAACCTGAACAGAAGGAAGCAGACCTATATTGTTAATATTAGATCAAATTGTTTCTTCAATCTCTCTCAATCAATCTTTCTACCTTCCACGTGAGTTTACTGTGGTCATAGTTACAGCTGTGTATATCCCACCGGATGCTAATGCTAGCATAGCCCTAGGCTACCTCCATAGCGCTATCAGCAAACAAGAGAACACCTACCCCAAAGCAACCCATATCATAGCTGGTGATTTCAATCACGCAGACTTAAAATCAGTTCTCCCCAAGTTTGAACAACACATCAAATGTGCAACCAGAGGAGAAAATACAAGGCCTACTCAAACATCAAGAAGGGGTTTAGAGCCACACCACTATCACACTTAGGCCAGTCGGATCACCCATCCATTCACTTAGCACCAGCATAAACCCCCCTCAGGAGAAAAGCTCAACCCACCACCAGGACTGTTAAAACTTGGCCTGAAGGAGCTTCCTCACAGCTACAGGACTGCTTTGAAAGGACAAACTGGGACATTTTTGGAAATCAGGACTTGGAGGAGTACACATCCACGGTACTCTTTTACATCCAGAACTGTGTTGACAACGTCACCGTCGACAAACTCATCCGGGTGTACCCCAACCAGAAGCCGTGGATGACAAGAGGTGCAAACTCTCCTCAAGGACCGCAACACCGCCTTCAGGTCTGGCGACAGAGCCCTGTACAGCGCTGCTAGAGCCAACCTGAAGAAAGGCATCAGGGAGGCCAAAGCGGCTCACAAGAGGAAGATAGAGGACCACTTTAACAATAACGATCCACGGCGGGGGTGTGGCAGGGCATCCAGCACATCACCAACTACAAGCCCAGCAACAGCACGACGGCCGATGGCGACGCCTCACTGGCAGAGGAGCTGAACTGCTTCTTTGCTCGCTTCGAGGCAGAACCAGAAGAGCTCGTCACCATTCTCCCACCAGCCCCTAACAACAACAACTACACCCTCACTGTGCAGGAGCATAAAGTGAGGCGGGTGCTCAGGGCGGTGAACCCGAGGAAGGCTGCCGGCCCGGATGGCGTGACAGGAAGGGTTCTGAAGGAATGTGCAGACCAGCTCTCCGAGGTCTTCACAAAAATCTTCAACTTGTCCCTGTCCAAATCCATCATCCCACCGTGCCTGAAGTCTGCCACAATCATCCCACTACCAAAAAAGCCTGTTATCAGCGGCCTTAACGACTACCGACCGGTCGCTCTCACACCAGTCATCATGAAGTGTTTCGAGAGGCTGGTCCAGCAGCACATCAAAGCCAGCCTCCCGCCCATCTTCGATCCACACCAGTTTGCCTACAGAGCAAATAGGTCCACTGAGGATGCCATCGCCACTGCTCTTCACACTGTACTGACCCACCTCGAACACCAGGGGAGCTATGTGAGGATGCTTTCCATTGACTTTAGCTCCGCCTTCAATACCATCATCCCCAGCAGACTGGTCACCAAACTCATGGATTTAGGACTCTCCCAACCCATCTGCCTCTGGATCAAGGACTTTCTGTCTAACCGCCCCCAGACCGTCAGACTGGGCCATCACCTCTCCACCCCCATCACACTCAGCACCGGCTCCCCACAGGGCTGTGTGTTGAGCCCCCTCCTCTACGCCCTCTACACCCACGATTGTGCCCCCGCCCACTCCACCAACACCATCGTCAAGTTTGCGGACGACACGACTGTGGTTGGACGTATCTCAGGAGGAGATGAGACAGCCTACAGGAAGGAAGTCCAAAGACTGGCAGCGTGGTGTTCAGACAACAACCTCATCCTAAACACTACAAAAACAAAGGAAATTATCATAGACTTCCGTAAGAACAGTGCAGCCCCCAAACCCCTATTCATCAATGGGGTCTGTGTGGAAAGGGTCTCAGACTTCAGATTCCTGGGCACACAAATTACGGAGGATCTCTCCTGGACTACAAACACCACCACAGCAGTCAAGAAGGCCCAGCAGCGACTCTACTTTCAGAGGATCCTCAGGAAAAACAACCTGGAGGAGAAGCTGCTGGTGTCCTTCTACCGCTGCTCCATCGAGTGTGCTGGCGTACTGTATAACCACATGGTATGCCAGCTGCTCTGCAGTGGACAGGAGAGCCCTTCAAAGGGCCATCAACACCGCACAAAAAATCACTGGCTGCCCATTGCCTTCCCTGCAGAACATCTTCAGCTCTCTCTGCCTTGGCAGGGCAGCCAACATCCTGAAGGACCCTTCCCACCCTGGACACAACCTGTTCCACCTGCTGCCCTCTGGCAGACGGCACAGGTCTTTCAAAACTCGCACAAACAGACTCAGAGACAGCTTCTACCCCATAGCCACACGTGAACTTAACAATGCAAAATAAGAAATAACACTCACATTCAACTGAATGGTTCTACCTCACCTGCTATTGTTATTTATCTGTAATTTTTTTTTATATGTATGTACTTTTACCTTTTCTTATATATTTAAAATTGCTCTTGTGTATCGCACCGTGGGATTGACTTTTAAATTTTGTTGTACCATGTGCAATGACAATAAAGAGATTAATTAATTCATTCATTCATTCATGTGCCAAGAACCATTCCCAAAGCAGACAATCGCTCTTTTTCCCCCTCGTCCATTGGGCAGAAGATACAAAAGTAAGAAGCATGTAACATTAGATTAATGGACAGCTTCGTCCCTGCTGTTATCACTCCCGAATACTCTGGTTGGGCAGCATCTCTGGAGAAAAGGAATAGGTGAGGTTTCGGGTCGAGACCCTTCGTCAGACTTTTAGTAATGATAGATTCCTATCATTACAATAGACATCCTGTTTATTCTGTGAGCTTCATGTGAACAATTAATTTCATTGCTGACGTATATGATAATAAATTAATCTGAATGACGATCTTTATAAATGGCACAATTCTGCTGCAGGGAAGTTGATGACCAAGTTTTCTATTTTATATCTGTGACCATTTGATGTATTTAATCAAATATAGAAAGGTACTACGAACAAAATGGAAAATGCTCACTTTTAAATAGTAGATTCAAATTAATTAACATTAATTCTGTATCTTTGACTCGAAAAGGAATGGACTTTTCTATGAACATGACATGTGGCTGGGTAGCTTTTTTCAACTGGCAAAAATACATTGGGCAGAATGATCTTCTGTACTGCAAGGTTTCCATGATTTCATTAGATGGTAAAAATTGCTAACTTCACCAGCATGAAAGTTCTTCAACTCAATAATGAGCATTCATCACATAAAAAAAGGAGCAAGTATACCAAATTTGAATATCTTGACATAAAATTGTGAGCAAAAGTCATATGATATTGAAACAGACAGCTCTGAACAAAAGAACCATGAAATGTTGCCATGGTTTGATTTTGTTGAAATCCAAATAAAAACTGCAAAAAAACCAACGATAAGTCAATTTATTTTGCTTCGAACATTTCCTGACACGGTATAATTTCTCCACGTCTGGTCAATGGACTTTAAGATCACAATAAAATCAATCACAAAGGGATGCTGTTCAAACAGGTCTTGCTTTGTCTGAACTCTTGTGCATGTTCCCACAATAATTTGCCAAAAAGTCTCAAATGTAAATAAATGCATTGGATATTCAAGCATTAATCAAGCTGAAGAAATGCTCTTTGTACACATATATACACCAAGAAAACTTGCTCTTTTATGAGCTTAAGCAAATTAGGCAGAAAAATCACTGAACTATAATTTAGAAATGTGCTGATGTTTGCACTGATTCTAACACATGTTAGAATCAGTGCAAACATCATTCATTACTCCTATGTGTTCAAATAATTCCAGAAGTTAGAAAATCTTATATAATTAAAATCAATTGTCTACCATGAGTTTAATTATATAAGATTTTCTAACCTGGAATTATTTGAACCCAGAGGAGTAATGAACATTAAGAGACAATTTCAATACTAACTGAAGCGACAGAAGTTACTCAACTAACTAATTACAATTTTTTGGTTGACTTGCTCACAATTATGCTTCAGATGTTTCTCCTTCTAGTGGTTTCATTGCCTTTGAACAAGGCCGAGTCCATTCACTCTTTCCAACCTATTCGGCCAACGGCTGCTATATAATTCAAGTCCATTAACGTGTCAGACTTGACTCCAATGCACCACATTTCAAAACCATAACTAAGAAAAGCTATTTTCATCTGGGTAACACTATCCAATTCCACTCTCATCATCAATTCATCTGCTTAGACTGTCATCTATTCCTGTATTACTTTGAGACAATGCCAAGGGCACAAGCTTTACAACACCTCTGCAACCCTCCTGCTGTCTTGAACTGCAATTACTGTTTACTCATTAAATCCGAGTTGGTCAATCTTCATTAATTCTGGTCATGCAGCACCACAGACATGGAGTTCCATGGTCTTCCCCTCCTTGTTTATCTCCATAATTTCACTGCTCTCGAACAATGTAATCATAAACACTCATTACCATTAAAAATTCCTGTACTCTCTCTTTTATACCCTATTTTAAAAATCACCCTTCCACACCCAACTATATCTACTATACTATCTCTCTCTCTCTCTCTCTCTCTCTCTCTCTCTCCCCCCCCCCCCCTCCATTTTCTAAAAACTCCATACTCTCTCAATAGCTATATCTTTGTATAATACTTTGATCATATGCCCAAATATCTCTCTATGATTAGGCATCAAACAATATTTGTCTGAAGAAGGGTTTCGGCCTGAAACGTTGCTCATTTCCTTCGCTCCATAGATGCTGTTGCACCCGCTGAGTTTCTCCAGCACTTTTGTCTACAAACAATATTTGATAATGCATTAATGAAGCATTTGGGACTGTGTCATACAAGCACATCGACAGATTTAGAACTGGGCAGACCAATAGCAGATCCATTTAAAAAATAATGCAAAGTCATTTCATGTGCAGTCAAAATACAGATAGGTATAATTACTTAAACCAAACTAAAATAACCTACATTTGAAATGAAAGATGTCTAGAGACATGGTTGAAAATGCTTTTACGCTAACAATAATTGGCAGTAATGCAAATCAGATTCTGCAGTATTTTAAAGGTTGAAAAGTGAGGTGATTTCACCATTCTATCAATCGTTAAAATGATGTGCTCTGGTGACTAGACATTTCTGATTACCACCGTACAAAAATAATTTTGCTAATATTAAAATAATACAAAATAGATCAACCAGAATGATAGATGTTGGGAAATGTGGTTTACGAGTAGTAGATATTATATTTGTGTCATAGATTCACAGTCAAACCGGTAGCGAAACAGGTCAAAGGTCACATTTTGTCATCCCCATTTTCTGCATGGACCACTCTCCACACTCTCCCTTCGCATCTCCCTCTTCCCTCCCCAGCATCTTCCTACCACTAACCCAAGATTTAAAAAAATATCTTGAGTTGCAAGATGTTCTTGCCCCATCTAAATTGTCAAATGCTTGTCAGCAACACTGTAAGGAGCAGGTGTTTTGCTGAATGCAGTGCGCATTTCCAACCAAGTTGATATGCGTTACCAAAAGTACAGAGTGCCATATCAATATTGTCAGATGTCATGAAACAGTACTATCAGCATAACACGATGAAGCTTCCATCCTTTTAAATACAGATCAGTGAACAAAGTGTCTACCATCTGTCACTGAATATTACAAATCTGGTCAGATATGAATTGTCGATGGTCATATTACAGACAGTTAGAACTCATAGCATTACTGCATTTTAACTACAATCAGGGTTTGATCCAGCCTACGGGTGTTGTCTGTACAGAGTTTGGCCGTTCTCTCAGAGACCACATGGGTTTTCTCCGAGAGCTCCAGATTCATCCAACGTACCTCCAATAATCCAGCCGCTTCAGGCTAGAGAATTTCAGAGATTTACCACTCTTTGCAGGAGGAAAATGTTATGCTGTGTAGCAAAGTGTGCAGTCAAGCACTTCAGTAGTAGGAATAAAGGCGTAGACCATTTTTAAATGGGAGCAGGCTTCAGAAATCAGAGTTGCAAAGGTACTTGGGAGTGCTGGTGCAGGTTTTTGAAAGGTTAATTTGCAAATCGAATCAATATTTGCAAATCGGAGGTCAAATGCGATATTAGTATTTATTTCAAGTGGACTAGAAGAAAACAGAGAGGTAATGCTGAGGCTTTTCAGGCACTGCATTTGGAGTATCGCAATCAGTTTTGGACCCTATATTTAAGGAGAGATGTGCTGGTGATAGAGAGGGTCCAGAGGAGGTTTAAGAGATTGAATCCAGGGATGATTGGGTTAATGTATGATGAGCATTTGACAGTACTGGGCCTGTCCTCGCTGGTGTTTAGATGGATGAGGGAGACCCAATTGAAACTTACCAAATGGTGAAAGGACTGGATGGAGTTGATGTGGCGAGGACGTTTCCACTAGTGGGAGAGTCCAGGACCAGAAGGCACAACCTCAGAATAAAAGGACGTACATTTAGATAGGAGACAAGGAGGAATTACTTTAGCCAGAGGGTGGTGAATCTGTGGAATTCATTGCCACGGGCAGCTATGGAGCCCAAAACATTAAGTATTTTAAGGATACAAGGATACAAAGGACATTTATTATCACATACACCAATTGGTGTAGTGAAATTTGACTTGCCATTGCAGCACACGAATAAAGATAAGACACAACATTAAAGAATTTAACAATAAACATAAAAACAATGGCTCCCACTGTGGGGGAAGGCAGCAAAGTTCAGTCCCGTCCCCTGTTCCCCATAGTTGGGCCCGTTGTGGCCTCCGCAGTCGCCGCTATGGCAGCCTGATGCTTCAGGCCCTCTTGCCAGGTAGATGGAACCCCGGCGTCGGGTGAACACTCCTCAGCGGCTAGGAATGTCTGGAGTGGCCTCTTCCTCCCCGGAGCCCGCGGCTCCCGTAGTCCTCAGGCCGCGCTGGTTGGAGCTCCGACTCTGGCGATCTCGGATCCCAGGCTCCGTGGTGTTTTAAATCCAGCGCCGCCCGCGGCTGGACGCCCGCAGCCACAGCTCCTCGATGTTGGAGTCGGCGGCCACAGCACTCCAGAGCTTACCGCACAGCGACTCGGTAAGGCATCGCCCGCTCCATTATGGTGTCCCAGTGCTGCGCCGCCGCCGAAGCAGGGGTTCCGGTCAGTCCCGACAGGAAACGCCGCTCCAGTCCGATGGTAGGCCACGAGGAGGAGGCGAAGAAGCAACTCGGAGGGAAGCCGCCTCTCCGACCAGGTAGGGACTAGGAAATAAAGTTTCCCCTTTTCCCTCCCCCACCCACCACATCAAAGACTAGAAGACCTCCAAAACAAACACTTTTAACTAACTAAAAATTAAAAAGAGGGTGAAAGGACTAACAGCTGCTGGCAGGGCAGCCATACTCGACAGCGCCCCCTACGAAGATTTTAAAGCGAGATTGACATTCTTGATTAGTAAAGGTGTCAAATGTTATGGGAAGAATGCAAGAGAATTGAGTTGAGAGGGAAAAAGATAGACCAGCCATGATTGAATGGCGGAGTAGATTTGATGGGCTGAATGGCCTAATTCTGCTACTATGACTTATGAACTATCTCAACTACCTTATAACAAAACTTCTAATCTTCTTCTCTCTACTTACAAAGCTTTCAGTATTGAATATTTAACTTGGTTTAGATGATACCACTAATTTACAATGCGTTTCAGAGGATTTGGGAATTATTCCAAACCTAACAAATTTCAATAATAATAACTGACCCAGTCTGAAGAAGCGTCTCGAGCTGAAATGTTACCTATCCATGTTCTCAAAAAAACGCTGTTTGATCCTCTGACTTACTCTAGCACTTTGTGGGGATTTTTTTTGTAAAGCAGCATCTGCAGTTCCTTGTGTCTCCAGATTTCAACAATACCAACCTTACAGCATGCAAAAATAAATCAAACTGTACGTTGATTACATACAACTTATCGATAACAAATTAGATGTTAGTAAATATTTAAGTGTACGGGAAATGGATTTAACATCTTTCTAACATTTGCTATCTTTCTAACTTAAAAAAAAGATTCGGCTTTATTAACCCAGTGCCATTTTGTGGTATTCATTATATTGTTTTGTGACATCAGAGTCATGTTCAAAACAGGTAACTATCCAAATCCATTTCAAGAAGAAAAAACTCAATGCATGACTGTTATATGGTTATATTGTTATATGATGATTTTTTCAGGCTAGTCAATTTCACTAATTACATTCAAGACATCATAGAATAACAAGAGACCATTTGGTCCCATGGGATAATGAAGGTTTTACTTATTTTGTAGTGCCATCTCTCTTTTACCAATTAATCCCAACCCCTTTTCTGTACGTAACTTCTCGTCTTGATTCCTCATAATTTTCCTAAAGCACCATTGTTTCTACCCGAAATTCAGAATAAGTCTTCCCAAATCCAACAAAACCAAAAATAAAACAGGTGCACACAAAGGAAAAACAAAGTTTGTAATCGCCAAAGCAAATGATGTCCATTCATTGTTTTTTCAGATTAAAATGTTCAGATTTTCACTGTTGATGGTAAGGTTCTTGCAAACTACATAGTCATAATTAGCTTTCACGGCACTTCGTCCAACAATGAGATCATAATTAGCATCAAGCAAAATTTGAACGTAGAATTATTCCTTCGGAAACATCTTTCCTCCATATTTTATTCCCTCAATTGGTTCCAGCCTTTGGTGAATAATTGGTATTAGCATCTATCCAAAATTGTTCTCAGAAAGTTGTCAAAAATTGCTTGAGACCAGCTTGATAACTCATCAGTTTCTTCCTTTGGATTTTGGCCTTATGTCACTTTGTAAATCTATCTGTACATAACTAAAATTCTGATCTTGTTATCTTCCGGTTTGCGCGGTTTTTCTATTTGCACAAAAACAGTACGCGGTAGCGCTATGATTTTCCGCCAGCTCACTCACTGTTCCCCTGTGCTGCGAGTGCACCAAGTTTCGTTCCGATCGGTAGTATAAAGGAAAAGTTAGCGAGGTTTAAAAATCGTAAAAACCGCGCATGCGTAGATCGATCGCCTCTTCTGCCAGTCAGTGCCGCGCGGATTGGTCTTTTCTCATTGTCACTCCCCGGGACGGTCTGTCTCTTCTTGCGCCATCATGTCTTCACTGGAGTGGAGGGTGGCCGGCGGAGATCTCCAACCGGACCCAATTTTTGGAGGGACCGGAAGCGGCCTAGCCCGGCCCAGCCCAGACCGAAGTTGGAGTAGTTGCCGATGTCGCCAAACGGAAAGCGGAGACTTGGATCCTGGAGGAGGAGAACGACCAGTGCCCGCTGCGAGTCCACATCGCACCGCCAGCCACAGCCCCTTCCCCTCTGGACCCCCTCGCTGGCTCCTGCCCCCCTTCCCCGTGATACCGCCCTCTCAACCATGGATCTTCCCCATCTTTTCTCCGAGCTCTCTCCCTCCACAAACCCCCCCCCCCCCCCCCCCCCCTCCACAAACCCCCCCCCGCCCCCATAACCCCCCCCCCCCCCCACACAACTCCCTGCCCTCACACCCCTCCCCCCACAAACCCCCCCGCCCCCGCCCACACACACCCCCCCCCCCCACAACCTCCCACAGATAGATAGGGTAAATGCACAGATTCCTCTACCTAGTGCAAGGTAATCAAAAACCAGAGGACACGGGTTTAATGTGAGATGGGGAAAGATTTAATGGGAACCTGAGGGACAACCTTCTCCACACAAAGGGTGGCGGTAATATAGAAAGAGCCACCAGAAGAGGTAGTTGACGCAGGTACTATGGCAACATTTGAAAGACATTTGGTCAGTAACACACATTGGAAATGTTTAGAAGGATATGGACTAAACACAGGCAGGTGGGACTAGTGTGGATAGAACATCGTGGTCGGTGTGGGCAAGTTAGGCCGAAGGGCCTTTTTTCATGCTGTATGACTAATTTCATCGTTTCAATCCTGGTGCATATGGTAAATAAGCACTCTTGACGACATGTGGATATACAATTGCATTTGAGCAAATGAGAAAAAGGGACACAAATTTCAACTTAAATTTCTGGAAATTATCTTAGGTTCTGGTTATAACGCGAACATTCCACTCAGTATCGCCCTCTGCACAGTTGATGTAAGAGAGCAAAGGAACGGATTCTCTGCAATTCCATTATATTAGCTTATTAATTTACCTGATCTTAGTGAGAATGCTTCTGTAGAATTCAGTCCCTTTGGTTATTAAACTACAAAAAGGTCACATATAGAGCATTTATCTAGCTTAAACGACTTGCCAAATTATTTCTTATGAACATTCGAAAGCATTGGAACTCAACCATGTGATTTGTTAAGCAGCTTATATCATTCTGACAAGGTGCAAGGTTCAGCCCTCTTTCATTTGGATTTACAAATGCAAGGAATCTATTCTACTGGAACTTAATATTTGTTTCAGGTATCGGGGTAATTCCGGTGCATCCGAATCAAGTGCCAAATCATGTTGATTTAAGCCTGGTCTACCACTTTACCAACAAATACAAATGGCAACAAAATAAATAAATGATCTATATCTTGATGAGAACACAAGTGAAGTCCAATTTCAAACAGCTCTCTGTGAAGCCATATAATCACATCCCAAATTTGCGGGAGGGTGTTCAGTTTTATTATAGGGGTGGATGAATCACACCCCAAGGTGTACATCAGTGATGTCTGTCAACAAGGCTGTAGCCCGCTGGTCTGAAAAGTTCTGAAGGACTGAACAAAAATGCACAAAGCAATTGACTATTTTTCTCCTAACAAAGCAAGAGGACATTTCAATTGCAATTATTACAATTATGTTCGGTTTATTGGGGCCTTGGCTTGGTCTCTACAAGTTTCACACCAGTTTTTAGGGCAAATTTTCTCAGAGAAAGAGTTTTAAAATTTCATCATGATGCCACTAGTGTGACTAGGTAATTGGAGGGAAGTTCAATTTCAATTTCAAAGAATAGCTGGGAGGAAAGTCTTTTATATATACATTACCGTTCTCTTAATGTTAGGCGCCCCCTAATACAATTTAAAATACTGCATAGACTCTATTATTTAAAGTATAAATTGAACAAGATCTTCCCAAATGTCTCTCCTATCTGCGATAAATGTCTCCTCCAAGAAGCGACTATAACCCATTCTTTTGTTTCCTGCACAAAATTACCAAACATCTGGAGGGGAATTTTTGGTATCTTTTCCAAAATACTTAAAACTAAATTGGATCCCGATATAAAACTGATCACACTGGGTATGTCAGAGGCCTGTTCTGAGCTAACGATATTTCAAAGACGTTTCCTTAACTATGGCCTAATAACGGCAAAAAAATCAATACTTAGATTTTAGAAACAGATAACAGTCCCTATGTGGATGTGGATCACAGACATGTCCGAGACACTACATTTGGAAAATATTAGGCTTGTCTTGGCAGAAAAACCAGATCAATTTCTTAAGACATGGACACCCTTTACCGAATTCTTACAACAAAAATCTATGGTGCAACACAAAGTACATATTTAAATCCGATGTTGGATTGGGTGGACGGGGGGCGGGGGGGGGGGGGGGGGGGGGGGGGTCGAGGGGCGACGTATATCTCCACTTTTCTTTTTCTTTTTTTATTTCTATATCTTTCTTCCACACTGCTTTGGTAGTTTGGGGATTTTCTTTTGTTCTTCTTCAATCTATCTTTTCACTTTCTACTTCTTTTCTTTCTTGGTTTCTTCTTCTTTTCTTTTATCATTTTCATAATTTAGGTTATAAGGTTAAAAATGAAGCTGTACAATAATTGTATAATTTTAGATGCCTAATGTTTTATCTCTGTATTGCTACTAATAAAAATTAAATAAATAAATAAATAAATGACACGAGTATCTGGGAAAATTCCAGTCTCAAGGGAGATTGTCATAAATGTAAGAACAAAACTGGATAAACATTCTTTAAAAACAGTTAGGTATGCAATAGAAATGGTGTTACCTGCCTCCAAGTTAAAGGGGGAGGAGTGTTAGGTATGTGATAATTAGCATATGTAATTAGTATATGTGATGTCTTGTGATGCCTTGTGCAATATACGCATGTACGGGGGAGACTCAAGGTGGCGTCCTGGAATAAAGAAGCTTGTTAGTTTGCTCCCGTGTCCTAGCCTTATTAAAGTCAGTTCCAAGCATCCAAATACACAACAAAAACTTTGTCGGAGCCACGTCGAAATGACAGTTAGTGGATTTGCTTTCAGCCACAATTTTACAAAGTTCTGAGGTAGAAATACTTATGAAACTGCTCATTTTTGCCTGTGCCTTACTAGGTCGGCAGTAGAGGATAGTAGAATCTAAAGGGATACCAGCTCTGATAGTCTGAAGCTTATCTTTAAAATAATCTGCAAATAGCTCACATTTTTCAACATAAGCTTGGCTTAAAAAAAAAATCAGCAGTTGAAGCAGAGTTTAGTAATCAGTCAATGGTGGAGAACAAAATCTTAGTATTTCCACCACTTTCTGTGATCATTTGAGAAAAATGGGTCCTCCTTGCAGATCTTACAGCATTATTATAAGGAGCAATGTTTTCTTTATGGATGCCAAGGCGTACCGTATTTCCCAGCAATGAAGGCGCCATTTTTTACCCAAAAAGAAGGCTCGAAAATGTACCTGCGTCTTGGAGGCCAAAGGTTAGGTTGTTAGCCAAGAAAGATAGACTTGGCTATCCCTCAGTACAGCAACATCGTTCTTGATGTTGCTGTACTGAGGAATAGCCAAGTCTATCCCTCATTACTGGCAGCTGATGGGAAGCGGCCGTAAAGTGGGGCGCGGCTGTATAAGGACAGCGCCGCTGGGGGCGGGGGAGGAAAAGAGTTCCTTTTAGAACATGTGGCGAGTCTGGCTTGGGTCAGCACGGCCTGGGCTACACAAATTGGCTGGGCCACCAGGGGTAAAGTTGCGGGGAGGGCAGGAGCATTGAGAAGGAGGGGGTCGGGGATCATGCCAGTAACTCACTCACTGATGCCGAGGCGCTCCAGGCGCGGAGCCACTGCATTGTGGCCGGGAAGGGGGACATACAGTACTTCTAGTCCTGCTTTTCTCCACTTTCTTTCGGCTACTCTACATGATTTTTTTCAACGTATGAACAGAGTTATTTAACCATGGAGATGTTTTAACCCTTACTTTCCTTTTAATCTTGAAAGGCGCAACTTTATTAAGTGTCGTAGCTAGGTTACTGTCAAAAGCTTTTATCATTTTGCCAACAGAATCTCCTTGGGTGAGAAGAGCAAATGTACTTACAAGCTCAGAAAATTTGAGTTCGATGCTGGATCTAAAAAGCACCTTTTACATGGAGACTCCAAAGAGCGCCTAAGTAACTTTAAAAATACATCAAAAAACACACAGTAATGGTCAGAAAGTAAAATCAGACACCAGGAGGTTATCAATTTTTAACCCTGGGGATATCACCAGGTCCAGTGTATTTCTATGTTTGAGAGTGGCCTCATTTACATGTTGAGTAAAGTCTAGCGTGTCAAGTAAGCTCAGAAACTCTGTCGCCTTGAGGTCTATCCGTTTTTACACGAATGTTAAAATCTCCATTTAAAATCACTGTCATATCTCATTATGACCAGTGAGATCAATTCAGAGAATTCTATAAGGAATAAGGATAGCTGTGTGGGTGGTCTGTACAGTGTTAGAGTGAGCACAGTTTCATCTGTTTTAATGTTAATGGCAAGATATTCAAAAGAACAGAATCTCACAAGATCAACCTCTGTGCACACAAAAATCTTTTGTAAAAATTACCGCTATACCCCCACCCCTTCCACTTTTCCTGACAGATTAGATAACATTATAATTAGGTGGTCAAGCTTCAATAAGTGATGACACTCCATCAATGTGCAACCATGTCTCCACCAAAAACAGAAATTGGAGATTCTTTTCAGATATGATGTAATTGACGATAAAAGTCTTGTTGGTTAATGATCTAACATTGAGCAGATCCATCTCAAGAAGGGTCTCGGCCCAAAACGTCACCATTCCTTCTCTCCAGAGACGCTGCCTGTTCCGCTGAGTTACTCCAATATTTTGTGTCTATCTTTGGTATAAACCAACAACTGCAGTTCTTCCAACACTTGAAGTATGATTAAGATAGCCTGGCTACAAAATGCAAAAACTCAGCATGCAAAAATGCTGCAGGTAAAACAAGAGATCTAACATAAAAAATTTAAACAATTGCTCTGAGCATCAATATGCAATCTGCTAATTTGCACCACATTTTCATGCTAATTCTAAACAAATTTATGGTTTGGTAGCTCTAGCCTTTGTTCTAACCACCTGGCTGTCAAAAAAAACCTTCCTGGTATGGACCAGCACATTGTGTCCTTTTCTAGTTTGTTGTAATGGAGTTAGATTGCAGCTGCTTATACAATAGACAGAGATAACTTTGTTTTGTTTAGTCAATTAAATATTGGAGATCTGAGCAATTGGTGATAAGACAGTTCTAAAAATATGCCATCAAGAGTCTACATATAAACAATGGAATAGAAACATAGAAACATAGAAATTAGGTGCAGGAGTAGGCCATTCGGCCCATCGAGCCTGCACCGCCATTCAATATGATCATGGCTGATCATCCAACTCAGTATCCCGTACCTGCCTTCTCTCCATAGTCAGGTAGAAAAGGACAATAAGTGCTGGAGTAATTCAGCAGGTCAGGCAGCATCCCTGGAGATCATGGATAGGTGACATTTTGGGTTGAGACCATCTTTGGGCAGATTGGAGGGGGGGGAAAGAAAGTTGTAAAAAGGGAGAGGCAGGATAGAGTGTGGCAGGTAATAGGTCAACGTAGGTGGCAGGGCCGGCTTTAGGAGGAGCGGGGCCCGATTGGGAACAATTATCATAGAAATATGAATAAATAATTATAAATGAGTCACGTGTCGTGAGTAATATGACAGTCAGTCGGCTTTTAAAAAAATCTTAAAACGCGCATGCGCAGATTGTTCTCCTCTCCGTAAAAATAAAAATAAAAATAAATTAACAATTCAATTTTCCCAAGGCTTCCAAATCTCCTTCTTTCTGAATTACAGAATGGGTGGGGGTGGAGGGTGACGGCAGGTGGAAAGATGGTGGCAAAAGCAGGAGCACATCGGGACAACATGAATCAGTTGTCATCTTATTGAATTACTATACTATTACAGCCACTTCCCATCAGCTGCCAGCAATGAGGGATAGACTTGGCTATCCCTCAGTACAGCAACATTGTTCTTGATGTTGCCGTACTGAGGGATAACAAAGTCTATCTTTCTTGGCTAACAACCCAACCTTCGGCCTCCAAGATGCAGGTCCTTTTTCTATCAATGTTACAACATTTTGAGATTTAAAAAATCAGGTCTGCAAATTATCCCATCAGATAAAGCTTAAAAAGTTTAATTTGACACCTAATTCACTTTCATATCTTCAGTTTTAAACAAGTTATGGCCATTTTCATACTCAGAAATTAGCATCTTGTTTCCTATTGCTTTTCCATTGACTTAACACAAAAGTTGTGATCGAGGACAGTCAAAAGCCCATAACTTTCTTAAAAATTAAGAGAACCGAATGAAATTTTCAGTTATTATAGATTGAAGCATTCTGAAACAAAAATAAAACATCTTACTTGGATGACCTGAAATTAAAGCATATAATTAGTTAATTACCTAATTGTAGTTAATTACAAAATTGACCGTTGTGACGGAAATTAATAATAAACACCCAGACTACCTTGAAATTCACAAATGTGATATTCCCAAGATCAGAACTTTAATATTATTGTATATGCTGTAGATCCGTAACAGATAGATAAATAAATTACCATTTCTAGCAATAGACCAGGTCTTTATGGAGAAAATCAGTTGCTAGCTGGTACATTGGCATATCATAAACAGTAGCATCATCATACTCCACAGATTGTAACCAATAAGCAACTCTGTACCTTGTTTTTACTCAACTTTTCAATTTTGTCATTGTAAACTACAAGTTTTTGCTCTTAAATAAAGTAAAAAGGGGTCCACCTTCAACTTCAGAGCCAAATAAAAAACACAGAGTTCTGGAGGAACTCAGCGGGCAAGGCAGCACCCGCGAAGGAAACATATCACTTATCAGGAACCGCCACGGGCCAGGACTCGCTCCCCCCCCCCCCAAACAGAAAGGAACCACAGATGCAGCCGTTACCGCAAAACGTCCAAGAAGGAACTGCAGATGCTGGAAAATCAAAGGTAGACAGAAATGCTGGAGAAACTCAGCAGGTGAGGCAGCATCTGTGGAGCGGAGGAAATAGCCAACGTTTCGGGCCGGGTTTGAAGAAGGGTTTCGAACCGAAACGTTGCCCATTTCCTTCGCTCCATAGATGCTGCCTCACCCGCTGAGTTTCTCCAGCATTTTTGTCTACCGCAAAACGTCAATGATTCCGAGAATACCGAGGGAGTTAGAGAGAGACGAGATGGGGAGCGGGAGAGGGAGAGCGCACGAGAGAGAGAGGGAGGGAGAGAGAGCGAAAGACAGAGAGACACAACATGGGTTGGTAGGTAATTTAAATGACTAACCTGCTGCACACCAAGAAGCTCGCCAAGAAGAAGCCCTCAATCATGATGGTGAGTTTTAAGAAATTCTCAATGTGTCATCAATGCATCGATCTTCATTCCTCAGTAAATGTAATTGTGTTTTGAACAAGTATTAATGACGCCGCGTAAATTGTATTCAAACTAACGCAGCGTAATTAATACTTGTTCAAAACACAATTACATTTACTGAGGAATGTGAATCGGTGCATTGATGACCCATTGTATAACTACTTGTTAACTATTGACTGTTAACAAGTACGACAGTAGTAGTTAACAAATTATTCATGTCTGATAGCCGTGCAGCGGTCGTTATCCATGTTCGTTTTGTTAAAAAAAATCCGTACGGCGAATGTTTTTTTTAATCTTTAATTAACAAAACGAAATTGTATTTCCGTACGAAATACGGAAAATTAACACGTGGTCCCTCTTAGGCGCAGGGCTCAATTGGGAGAAATCGGTCCAATCAGCTTAAGGCCGGCCCTGGTAGGTGGTGGGGAGGGGGGGGTGAGAGGGTTGATTGGCAAATGGTTGGAACAAGGGTCAGAGATAAGAAGGGAAAATGTGAAATGGGTTTGAAGGGGTGTGGAAAATCATTCATAATGAGGCGATACAGAAAGGAAGATCATTTGCTTCTCCGGAATTATGTTTGTTTTGTCATAAAACTAATATAAAGGACAGTTAGCATTGGAAAAAGCACCAGGCAGATAGAGAAAGCAGCATAAAACTCAAGCCAGTTGTATTTCAACATTATAAAGTTATATAGCTAGTTTAAGACTGTCCTTGGAATCTAACATGTACTGTGGCACATTCACATACAATGGATACCAAATTAAAAAACATGTAGTTGATAGTGAAAATTCTGCTGTATCTGCACTATAGCTCTGGCAACATTCCATTGAAAGGCCAAGAAAATAATCAAAGATAAAATGACATATATTGAATGTGTATGTCTCCACGCATTGTGCTCCAGGGTGGCAGTCGAGCATGTATGCCTATCTGCGGACCAAGGTCAGACCTGCACAGATAACATTTATTTTGAATTATTAGCTTTGACAAACACATGAGGATGATATGTTAAGAAATTTCCACCATACCCTCACATTTTCAAGACATACACAATGGGCATGCATCCCAGGAGACAGGACCCGATTTTGTCTTGGATTTCTAATTCCACAAGACGGGACTCAGCTACATTTGAGGCCACAGTCCTGGCGACTGTCTGCATTCTCGGAATGATACCCTTGTTAAGTGCCTTCCAAAAGGCTACTACATTTAGAATGGTTTGTAGTGGATTGCAATGATAAGAACAAAGTCCTGTATGATCTTTCAATGTGTTCAACGATGTTGCCATGACACATATTTGTGAATGTAATTGTGGACTGGACACTTCAATTTTAAGGAAACGGTCAACAAATACCATAAACAATGGTATTTTCTGGACTTTGCATTCAATTCACTTGTGCGGAGTCCCAATGACACTGATGATTGATACTTTTCTGTGCATATACTACAAACTCCATCAGAGGGCAGTGTTACAATTTTAATCAAGTTTTCTTATTCTGCCTTGGAGTAGATGGTTTGAGAAATTGAACTATTCACACATCGCAAAAGGCCAGAATTAGAGTTCAATGTTTATTTTGAACTAAAAACATCCTCTGAGATCGAAGAGAGAAAATAAAAAGTGTTGCACAGCTCTACTTCTACAGTTCTACTTGGCTAGAACACAGAATGGTACAGCACCAAAGCAGACCCATCAGCCCACAATGTCTCCGCCAAACTTAAACTAAACTAAACGTACTTCATGGAAAACTGCGCACGTGCGTTGACAGCAGCTGGCGAGGGGGAAGGGCCAGGAGGCAGGTGGCATTTTTTTTAAAGTGAGTTTTGTGAACAACTTTATCCAAAATCTGGGGACATAATTGAGCAAATTTAGAGAGGAGTGGATATCTGAAATCATAAGTTAAATCCCTATCGAAATATGTAAAAAATATGTTTTTGCATCTGGTTTTCGAGGAGATACGTTTCACAGGCAAAATGACACCCACACACAGAGTTTTTAAAGTATATAGATATATGATATGATATGATAGATGGACATTTTGTCAGAAATTAGGGAGAGAGAAAACATGTTGATATCAAGTTACAAGGAGCATGGAGCAAGGGTAGTGAGAAAAAAGGGATCACATCTGATACGAAGGGGGCCCACATTGCCGCAGTGACAGGTCAGAGTTAGTGGGATAAACAACTAATTTGAGAGCAATGAGCCCACATAAGTGGATTACGCTCTTGGGTGCCCAGCAGGGTTCATCTCACAGCTCTATTAATGGTTTGTCATGTGTGTCAATAAATTAAACTGCTGGAGGAGTTCAGTGGGTCAGGCATCATCTGTGGAAGGAAATGGGCAGAAGACATTTGGTCTTTCATCAGACTGGAAAAAGCAATGGATTCCAATATATTATTGCTTACCAACTTTTGCTACTCTACAAGCTTCAACTGGATCTGCTAAAAATAAGCAAATTTGCACTGAAAAAACCATTATGTCATTCTTTACACAGTGTCAAATACCAGGGCGTTGTGGCTCCCCTCGGGTATTGGATGAACAGCTCACTGCTGTCATATCATTGCTGTGCTCACTGCCAAATCAGAAGTTGAAGACGTTTGCTGCAGCTGTACTCTCTCCACCAAAGGGGAAGGTTGCCGCGGAAGTGAAGTAAAACGTGTCAGAAGTGTGGGGAGGGAGCAGCAGGAAAAGAACATGTCCAAAGGACAGATGACAGGAGGAGGTAAATTACAAAGCGTCTGAAGGTTAATTGAAAATGGGCACAAAAATCATACAAAGATAAAATGACAAAAACAGAAATGATTACCAGCAAATAGCATAAAGGAACAATTCATAGTATTTGTTAGGTCCAGTCAGCTGCAAAACATTTATTAAAATTCTACTCTTTCAGCTTGGTTTAGGAGGCTAAGGATAGAGTACTTAACATGGTAGTCGAACAGTTTATAATGACAAGAAACCATCAGGTTTAAGAAAGATGCTGGAAAATCGAAGGTAGACAAAAATGCTGGAGAAACTCAGCATGCGAGGCAGCATCTATGGAGTGAATAGGCGACGTTTCGGGTATTCCCATAGCTCCGCTTTCACTCCCCATCCCCCCAACTCATAACAAGGACAGGGTCCCCCTTGTCCTCACTTACCACCCTATCAGCCATCGCATACAACACATAATCCTCCGACATTTTTGCCACCTGCAACGGGATCCCAACACTGGCCACTTCTTCCCATCTCCTCCCCTTTCTGCTTTCCTCAGAGACCGTTCCCTCTGTAACTCCCTGGTGAATTTGTCCCTTCCCACCCAAACCACCCCCTCCCCTGGTAATTCCATTGCAACCGCAGGAAATGCTACACTTGTCGCTTTACCTCTCCCCTCGACTCCATCCAAGGACCCAACCAGTCTTTTCAGGTGAGGCAGAGGTTCACCTGCACCTCCTCCAACCTCATCTATTCCATCCGCTGTTCCAGGTGTCAACTGCTCTACATCGGTGAGACCGGCTTGGCGATCTCTTTACCCAACACCTCCGCTCAGTTCGCAATAACCAACCTGATCTCCCAGTGACTCAGCACTTCAACTCCCACTTCCATTCCAAATCCAACCTTTCTGTCCTGAGCCTCCTCCATGGCCAGAGTGAGTCCCACCACAAATTGGAGGAGCAGCACCTCATATTTCGCTTGAGTAGTTTACACTCCAGCAGTATGAACATTGACCTCTCTAAATTCTGGTAGTCCTTGCTTTCTCCCTCCTTCCCCTCCCCTTCCCAGCTCTCCCACAGCCCACTGTCTCTGCATCTTCCTTTCTTTTTCCCGTTCCACACCCCCCCCCCCCCCCCCGCCCCGACATCAGTCGGAAGAAGGGTCTCGACCCGAAACGTCGCCTATTCCTTCGTACCATAGAAACCATCAGGTCATTTGTAGGACAGAAGTACGATGTTCTCCAAAGAAATCACCAATTTTGTGAAGATTCTCCTGTGTGGCAGAGACACGACCAGCAAACCAAATATATATGAACAAAAATGTCACCCGTTTTCATCTGGAATGGGCATCTACGAGAAATGGGCAGTGGAGAAAAAGGCACAACAAGACAGGACCCGGTACAAGGATTTGTTGCAGCTAATTTTAATTTCAAAATACACTTTATTCAGGTAATAAATATATACAATACATGAACCATGCAAAAAATTCATCGTCATTTTTGGAAGCTGTACAAACATTCAATACTGTTTACACACATTGCTCAAATTTCTCAAATTTATCCCCCACCCTTGCCACTCATGTGGCCCCTTGGCGTGGAATCCCTTCCCTTATTTTGAGGGGTGTCGCCACCACACCCTGCCACCCATGTCCAGCAGCAGAAAGACCTTAGAGTATGGTCCTACCCCACAGAGCCTCGACGTTGGCTGCACCAAGCTTGAGTGCGTCCCTCAGCACGTACTCCTGCAGTCTGCAGCGGGCCAGTCGGCAACATTCCCTGATGGACATCTCTCTCTGCTGGGTGGTAAACAACGCTCGGGCAGACCAAAGAGCGCCTTTCACCGAGTTAATGACCTTCCAGCAGCATTCGATGTCCGTCTCTGAATGCGTCCCTGGAAACAGTCCGTAAATCGCAAAATCCTCTGTGACGGAGCTGTTCGGAATAAATCGTGACAGGGACCCTTGCAAACCTCTCCAGACTTTCTTTACAAATCCACACTCTGCAAAGAGGTGGGCAACCGTCTCCTCTCTATTGCAGGGCAGCGTGCGCTGGTAGTGAGGTTCCGACGGTGTAGGAAGGATCTGACTGGGAGGGCTCCCCTCACCGCCAGCCAAGCCAGGTCTTGGTGCTTGTTGGTGAGTTGCGGTGATGAGGTATTTCACCAGACAAGCTGGGCAGTCTGCTCTGGGAACCACGCCACAGGATCCATGGAGTCATTTCCCCGCAGTGCCTGCAGGACGTTTTTCGTGCTGACCACTGCCCGATGAACTTGTTGTTAAAGGTGTTGAAGAACCTTTCCACAAATGACAGATGGGGCGGCAATGTCCAGCTGACTGGCACATTGCGTGGCATCTGCGCCAGGCCCATCATTCACAACACTGGGGACAGGTAGAACCTTGCCATAGAGGGATAACAGAGAAGGTTCGCCAGACTGATTCCTGGGATGTCAGGACTTTCATATGAAGAAAGACTGGATAGACTCGGCTTGTACTCGCTAGTAATCGGACAGTGAGGGGGTATCTTATTGAAACTTACAAAATTCTTAAGGGGTTGGACAGGCTAGATGCAGGAAGATTGTTCCCGATGTTGGGGAAGTCCAGGACAAGGGGTCACAGTTTGAGGATAGAGGGGAAATCCTTTAGGACCGAGATGAGAAAACCATTTTTCACACAGAGAATGGTGAATCTCTGGAATTCTCTGCCACAGAAGGTAGTTGAGGCCAGTTCATTGGCTATATTTAAGAGGGAGTTGGATGTGGCTCTTGTGGCTAAAGGGATCAGGGGGGTATGGAGAGAAGGCAGGTAGGTACAGGATACTGAGTTGGATGGTCAGCCATGATCATATTGAAAGGTGGCCGAATGGCCTACTCCTGCACCTATTTTCTATGTTTCTAACTTTCTATGTTTCTAACCTCAGCAGGTAGTGACACTTGGTGCCCACGTGCCTTGGCTTTTGATCTACAGTCAGTGGTCGCTGCGAAGTGAAAAACATTTACAGTAAATCCAGTGAGGTAGATCAGAATAATTGATGGAAACATTAAAATAGGCATGTCATAAATACTGTCAACCTCTTCATCCACACACCATCTTCACTTGAAGGTCACTCCTTCACTGCTGATCAAAATCCGGGAACTCCCTCCCAAATAGCATTGTGGGTATATTGTGGGATGGGCAGTTAAATGCTGGTTTTACTGCAAATCCCACATCCCTTAAAAATCAACAACAAAATTCTCAATTACAAATAACCTCTACTCTATCCCACGGCCATACTGTAACCAAATTCAAAGAATTGCTAATTATTTTTTCCCCCAAGCACAGAAGTGAAGATTAGAGCCTATAAATTTGGCTATACAACATAGTTTTCATATAGCCTACAGAACCTCCGTTATGACAGGTTGGACATGCATGGACATTAAGATCTGGAATACAATGCCCATGCTGTTGGCTAAAAATTAATGAGTGCAGTACTCGTGCACATATCCTTCAATGTGTCTATTAAAACTCTATCTATTTGTCTGAAGCTACTTTAGACAATTTGCAGACTGATCTTTACAGGCAGTGGTATTCTTAAATAGGAACACATCAAAGGGAAGCAGCTTAGATGTTCAGTTTTTTGCAGATAATGGACACAATTTTAAATCTTTCCAGTTATTGACAAATTACAACACACATGTAATTATATACGTGTGGAAACTGCATGCCGGTGGTTTACAAATACATTTAAAACTTTCCAAACACGACTGCAAGATGTGGAGAATAACAATTATTTTAAAACTGTAAACGATGGAAATATGAAATAAAAACAAAAAATCTTAAAAAAATGACAGTTGTTCAATTATTGCTGTGAATGTTTCCAATAAACCAGCAAAGTGGGCCTTGTGAAAACATTTTAAAAAAAAGCTGTACTATTGTTAGATCATTGAATTTTTAATGACACTTTGAGTCCAGTGGTGGCATTCAAAACCTTTTATTCAGGGCAACATGATGGCTCAACGGTAGAGTTGCTGCCTCACAGCGCCAGAGACCCATGTTCGATCCCGTACATGGGTAATGTCTGTATGTTCTCCCAGTGGCCTGCGTGGGTATTCTCCAGGAGCTCCAGTTTTCTCCCACACTTCAAAGATGTACAGGTATGTAGGTTCATTGGCTTGGTAAATGTAAAAAATGTCCCTTGAGGGTTTAGGATAGTGTTAATATGCGGGGATCGCTGGTCGGTGCAGACCCAGTGGGCCGAAGGGCCTGCTTCCGCACTGTATCTCTAAACTAAAAAATGAAACTAAATACGAAGACAACGGAAAAGCATGCAATTACTAGTTGTATTTCCTGCTCTCCCCAAATGCTACCTCCCCTTTCTTTCTGTTGATTCCCTATCAATATTTAAAATCAACATTTTCTGATTGTTTTAACACTGTGGCATTTACTAACTCATTGCTACGCCTCCCTATATGGGAGCTCCGTCAGTTTCTTAAAACTGGTTTCAGCCAGTCTAAACCAACCCTGCAATATTGTTAAAGCCTAGTTTATTTGCAGTCTCCTATTGGCAATAAAAGAAAAACAATCACAATTCTATGGAGTTGCTCCTCAACTGTGGAGCAAAGCAGTTAATATCTAGAGGTATCAAACACATGAAGGCTTCTGTGACGCAAGTTACAACATATTCAGATCCTGCCACGCCTCAGAACTATCCAAACCCTCACTACTTAAATAATATGCTTCTTTGGTGTTTTGCAAGGCAATTTGATCCTTTCTTATTTTCCCACATTTGCCAGATTCTCTTGTTGGCATGACATAAAAATACTGTGATGCTGGGATCAGCGTTGTGTCATTTGTTTTTTTATATATACAATATACACAAATGACTTGGAAGAAGATATGAAGTGTATGATAGCTCAATATATCGATGACACAAAGACAGGTAGTTGTGAAGAGGACATAAGGAGGGTAAATGAGTAAGAAAAAAATCTGGCAAATGAAACTAGCCAGTGTTGTCTTTTTAAACGGGAAACCCACAACAGGGCTAATTGGGGCATCTTGGTTGGCATGGACAAGCTGGGCTGCCTGTACTGTTTGACACACATTTGTGCTTTCTAATTACAATAATATAACTTGTATTTGTATAATTCCTGCTTTATAGATTTCCTCTTAACAAATGCCTTTACAATTTTTTTTAAATTAAAGCCTTGTAACTAAAAAGAATACACCTGCATTTCTTTAATATGTCAGCCTTGCTATGCCACGCAGATTAAGAAGGTTTTTTGTTCTACCAATATATGCATTGTAAAGTGCAAACCTGGGCATGTCCCGTATTCTAATATCTATACGAGTAACAATATCACAAAACATAAATGATAGTATAAACTCTTCCTTACACATGTCACATTTAGATACCCAATGGCATGGCACTGTGCAAACTTGGGCAAGAAATCGTTCTGAGGTTTCTCTGAAACCCCAGGCTAAATGTATGGTCAGTTTGTATTAAATAGCAATTGCCACTCGTGAACAACTGAGATCATGGACAAAAAGTACGATAAAAGTCTGTTTTTACAATAAACGCTGATGGGTGCTTCTTGACGCAGCTTGTAGAGTAAATGTGGCCCCAAGTGTGATAGTAGTCAGGCAGAACAAGAAGAATTGGTTCCTAGGCTGTGTTCAGATAGGACCGTGGAATGACACAGCTAAATTTATGTTTATATTAGACTAACATAGAAATATTTGTGCCAAGCAGTTGAGTGGGTGGAGAGATAACCATCAAGGAGAAAGTAAAAGCATTTACAGTGATGAAGGAAAAGGCCGTTGGCATGATCAATGACAAATTTAAAGGGAGCCTTCAAAGCAGAAAGGCAAGCGGCAAGCTGAAGTGGTTCAGAACAGTCATATATCGCCTAACAGATGAAAGGAGTGAAAATGACCAATTAACCCAATTGAGGAGTAGGCTGTGATCCAGGAAGTATGGCTTCAAATTATTTATTGCAAGGAATTAAAAAGTGATAAGGATGTAAAAGTGAAAAATAATTTGCATGCCGATGGAAACCAGTAGAATAGCAATAAGAACAATTAGTTTGTGCTGCTATAATTTTATGTTTCATTATGACATCGGAGATTATACAGCCCACTGAATCTCAGAGCAATCCCATTCCACCACTTATTTCCCTGCCCCTACTCTCCCTCGCATGATGATTAACACATGCCATTTTCTCTTGGTACCCACCTACACTTGGAGCAATTTACAGTAGCCAGAATCGCCCAACACCCAGCATATCATTGAGATATGGAAAGAAAGCAGTGGACCCAGACAAAGCCCATGTAGCCACAGAACATGCTAACTCAAGGCGGCACCAGAGGTAGAATAAGATGTGGGTTGCTGAAGCCGAGGCAGCTGCACTACCTGCAACACCACCGTGTAGACTTGAGAGGTGCCTGAATTTCCGCATTCTTTGAAGTGTTTTAAAAGAATGAAGTTGATTATGCTGGCATTAACAGTATTTTATTTGGGCAAAGAGGAAATGGTGCCTCAGAGGAAGCTTGGTCAGAAAGTGTTCATGCTTGAATGCATGCCGAGGATTGGACTTAAAGATTGATGCCCCAGTTGGAATCTCATTTTCATAACAGCCAATTGAGCAAAATCTAAATTTTGTGGAGAAAGGAAAAGACTGGAAGATGGAAAATCATTGACGCCTACTAAATTGGTAAAAAAAAAAATCAGTAAACAAATGAGACACCTTGACTGGACTGTTAAACACGGGGTGGGAGATTGCAACCTTCACGTGGTCTGCCGCCCTTTTTCGACAAATGCAATCAACCCGGTGTGCACAATCAGATCAAATAGAATAAGTTGTCCTACAACTTTAGGCTGTGCACGCCATACGCAAGAAGAAGAAGAAGAAGACTGTTAAAACACCAGTATTGACAGATTGAGATAAGTGGCCATTTTCTGTGCCAGATACTTTACAAAAAATACTAGAGAACACTATTGCCACGCCATTTAATGCAAGTACACATTTTAACAACTGCACTCCATCCATACTGGTCACAAACACTGTTAAAGTATAATGAAGAGTGTGATGAGCCTGACCCAGGAGATACGCAAACCAGATGTATTTCAGTGGATATGCTTCTCCTATGAAGAGCAGCTTTGTGTGCATTTCTGGTCACCCCATTGCAGAGATGATTGAGGACGTTAGTGAGTGTGCTGAAGATGTTTAACAGAATACTGTCTGGATTAGAGGGTATTTGCTTCAAGGAGAGTTTGGACAAAATGGTTTTGTTTTCTTTGGAGCGTCAGAAGTTGAGGGGAGACCCGATAAGAGTATATAAAACTATGAGAGGCACAGATAGGATAGTCATAAACCCTTCATCCCCCAGCCCCTAAAAGGTGGAAATGTCATGCACTGAAGGGAATAACTTCAAGGTCAGAGGGGGAGTTTAAACATGAGTGAAACATTTAAAACAAAATATAACAAATAGTGATTGGTGCCTGAAATGTGCTGTCAGGGATAGTGGTGGAAACAGATACAATAGTAGTGTTTAAAAGGCTTTTTGCTAGGCGTATGGATATGCAGGGATTTGGTTGACACGCAAGCAGAGGAATTTAACTTGGCATCATGTTCGACAAAGACATTGTGGGCCAAGGGACATGTTCCTGTATTGTACTGTTCCATGTTCGATGAACTATGTAGAAGGAAATCATACTCTCTAAACTAGAAAATGCTGAACCCATTCAGCAAGTCAGAACCCATCTGTGGAAAGCGAAACAGTTAATGTTTCAGATCAAATACTCGTCAGGCATCTTCAACCTGAAACATTAACTCATTCTTTTCATAGCTGCTGCTTGATCTGCTGAATGTTTTCAGCATTTCCGTTTTTTTCCGATTTCCAGAATTGTAGTGTTTTAACTTTCTCACTAGAACCATCCTGACATTACCAAAGATCAACAACATTCCATGTTTTAAAGTTGGGAATACCTTTAAGAAAATAAACTACATTGAAATAAAGTTGTATTAATTATTTTATGCTTATGCTCAAAGCACAACCTCACTGGTGGTCTTACAGGCAGCACACGTGAAACTGTTAATACGTTTGTAAACACTGCAGATATTACAACTACATTTCCATGTTTAACAAACACCCTGTTTCAGCAAAGATACAATTTGAAAGGACAACTGAACAAACTAAACTGCACAAATACAGATAATACACAGCAGAATTGATACTTGAAAAAGTAAAGTGAATAACAATGACTGTACATTGTAAGTTACATTATTTATAACATGTAACTTACTTCATAGAAATCTCTGGCTCCCAAATCTGTTACTGTATGATCCTTGTACTGCACTATTTATAGGCAGTTATGTTTTGTTAGCTTATCACTTTTCCTGTGCTTATTAAACATTCTGGTTATGGCATTTCACTGTGCCTAGATACATGTGACAATAACATTCCCTTGAATGATGAAATGGACTTTGAGATCTTGTCATGTTTTGTTTTGACATAGCTATGAAACTGAAGAGGGCAAAGCACTGTGAACGGTTTCCCCAAGTTGCTGCCACAGCTAATGACCATAAGACATAGGAGTGGAATTAGGCCATTCGGCCCATCAAGCCTGCTCCACCATTTGATCATGGCTGATCTGTTTTCTCCCCTCAACCTCATTCTCCTGTCTTTGCCCCATAACCTTTGACTCCGTACAAATTACCCTGTCTACCCTATCAAAAATACCGTGGGCTCCACAGCCATCTGTAACAATAAATTTCACAGATTCACCACCCTCCCTGGCTAAAGAAACTCCTCCTCATGTCCATTCTAAACTTGAGACAACCATACTGATTAAATAAAATGGGTGCACTGAAAAGTCTGTTTGCCAACTTGAAGCTGGGGTTTAAAGCCCCACTGTTGGGATAAATAGCCAGTGGGCTGGCATATTCCATCGGCTGCTCACCTTAACATCAGAACAGAAACACTTGAAATTGGCCAAGAGTGTGCATGATGTGATGCACAATTCCAATTGTCTCATTTTTTCTCTCCCCCCGCCAGTCCTTATCCTGATAAAAGATCGATGCTTTTACTTACAGTATTCTCCGGGAAGAAATGAGAGGAATGAGTACTTCCTATGGGCCCTTGCTTAGTTTTCTGAGCTAGTGCAGACTCAGAAAAAAAGTATTCTCTACCTCCCACCCACATCTGCCAATCACAAATTAGTATTCGAGGGGAACAACAAGGTAGGAGAAAAGAGCCGGAAACTTTTTTTTAAACAACACATGAACACACTTGAATGTGAAATTTGGGACGAACATGTCGCGTCGCCCCTGGGCAATGTAAAAATAATCGAATTAATTCCTTTGGATGCACTGTACACGAGCTCGCTGCATTCAAGGTTTCAGTTGCAGCACGATGGCCATTTATGAAAATCGCGGACTTTTATTATGCGACGAGTTACCTGTGTGATAAAAGTGAACTAAACTGGCTTGAAATGCATTCGTCGTCACCCTAACCCCAGTACAGTAAGTACTGAGTGTAATGACCCACTGTCACACAGCTCGCTTTCGAACAGCAGTGCCAGACGTATTACAGCTAAACATAAACATACACTCTTGTCTCTGGAGGGCTCGGCACTCACCAAAGTCACACTTCCCTCACCAAGTAATCTAGAGGTATTTGGGGAAAAATGCTCTATTTGTAAACAAGAATAAAGCCACCCGATTGCCTTTATGCGCAGCATCTCCATGCAGTTTCTATTTTTTTTAAAGTAAAAGTGTCACCTGCAGCAAAGAAGCGAGTCACAGGCGTGCAGCGGGCTGTAGCGTTGCAGCGCTCGGCGAGTGTCCACGATCGGCAGCAAAAATGTTTGGCCGACAGTGCGCTCGCTGCCAGATATAAGTCGGGGAGCTAGGCCACGTGCACACTCTCCCCGCCGCCGCCGCCGCCGCCCCGGGACCGCAGGCGCGCGACCCCCCCAGGCGCGGCCCCGCACGCTCGCTCCCGGGGGAGGGCGATCGCAAACCCACTGCTCAACCCGACCTGAAAACACACGTTATCCGTGTGTGGCGGTGCTTAGTTAACAAAAATAAAGTCTCCACCTTTCCAAGGGCGAATTTATTTGTTGGATTATTATGATCTAAGCCCCCTACCCCCACCCCCCCCCCCCCCCCCCAAGCCAAAACTGAATGTTATTGGCCCTAAAAGCAAAAAGAAACACACACACACGCACACACACACGCACACACACACACACACACACAATGCTGGAGTAACTCATTGGGTCAGGCAGAACATGTAGAGAGCATGGATAAGCGACGTGTGAAGGAAGCAACTGCAAATGCTGGTTTAAACCGAAGATAAACATAAAAAGCTGGAGTAACTCAGCGGGACAGAGAGCCTGGATAGGCGACGTTTCGGCTCCGAACTTTTCGGACTGGCTCCGCTTCCCACTTTTGTACGGTGCGTCCTTTAAAAAAACTTAAAACGAAGACACAAGAAACTGCAGATGCTGGAACCCTGGTCAAAACACAAACGCGTTGGAGAAATTTAGCGGGTCAGCGACATATGTGGAGGAAATGGCTAACAATGTCCCTGGTTCTTCCATTATAATCCTGTGTGTAGACACAAAAAGCTGGAGAAACTCGGCGGGGCATTGCAGCATCTCTGGAGAGAAGGAATGGGTGACGTTTCGGGAGAGGCGAGACCCTTCTTTTGGTCGGGGCTTATTTCCTCCAGCACGATGTGTTTTGAAAAACAGAAACGAGTGTGATTTTCAAAGTACACACTAACCTGGTCAGCCAAAACAAGCAAGCTGGAAATGCAAGACTAGCCTATAGAAAGATCTTCAAAGTCAGTCGTTCAAGTTAAATTATTGTATATTACTTCGTGGCTTGTGGAGATAATTTATCACATTGCAGTGATTCTATAAAACTGGAATCATAATGCCATCAAAATCTACATGCAATACATACTATAGAGCTGTACAGGGTCACAAACTCACTATTGTACATAGCAACTTCCTCGCGGTCATTTTAACCCTCAAAAAAGACAACCACACCAAAGTTATCACCCAAGGCAGAACATCTGCATTTCCCAGGGGGGCATTCATTACTGATGATTACTGAAAGTCACATATTCATGTGCCAAAGACTGTACCATCCTTACACAAAGGAAGAATGATTTTAGTCCCTATCTGATATTTTTGCATCAGCTTAACATAATCTAAAATCTTCACTTGACATCAAGAAGACTTGGGCGTTATATCAGATTTGGGTTTTACTTATTCCAAACATCACTGTTGGGGAACAGACATTGATGACAATTATGTTCTTCTGTTACCTCAATAGCCAGCTTTCTGAAAATGCTCACCTTGAATGTCAGATTAAGTGTTGAATCCAACATGCAGAATTCTCCTTTGGAAAACTGTTGCAACATGTTTACACTGATTGTAGAAATCAAGAAACATAAACAAGCAAATAGATATAACTAAGCTGACAGGAGCAAGCCATCAAGTGGCAACAATGGCTCCACAACTTCCATCAAGATGTGGCCAAACTGAGAAGAAATCCACTGCCCTCAAAGCTGAAAAGAGAAAGAAAAAGAACAAAAGGGAAGTAACCCACAGGCAGTTTGTGGCTGACCTGTATTAAAGAGACAGTCTGAATCTTCTGTGGTTGAGTCTATGGTTCCAGGATAAGACTGCTCTGCCAATTCTGGCCCATCTTGATCATCCTCCATTTAATGGATTGCTGATGACAAAAATAGTGAGAGGTCAAGAGGCCACAAACTCACCATGAATTAAACAATATGCCTCCTGAGAAGAGAAAGAAACCTAAAGTATGCATGTATCATTTGTACAGAGGACAATTTACAATTTTTAGAAAGGGAATTCTTGCTATTGAGGGAGTGCTGTGTAGGTTCACGAGGTTAATTCCCGGGATGGCGGGACTGTCATATGTTGATAGACTGGAGCGGCTGGGCATGTAGACTCTAGAATTTAGAAGGATGAGAGGAGATCTTATTGAAACATATAAGATTATTAAGGGGTTGGACACACTAGAGGCAGGAAACATGTTCCCAATTTTGGGAGAGTCCAGAACCAGGGACCATAGTTTAAGAATAAGTGGTAAGCCATTTAGAACGGAGATGAGGAAATTTTTTTTCACACAGAGAGTTGTGAGTGTGTGGAATTCTCTGCCTCAGAGGGCGGTGGAGGCTGGTTCTCTGGATGCTTTCAAGAGAGAGTTAGATAGAGCTCTTAGCGATAGTGGAGTTAAGGGATATGGAGAGAAGGCAGAAACTGGGTACTGATTGTGGATGATCATGGATGATCAGCCATGATCACATTGAATGGCGGTGCTGGCTCGAAGGGTCGATTGGCCTACTCCTGTAACTATTGTCTATTGAAATGACTTTTGCAAAGTATTGCTAAGACAATAATTTGCTAAAGTATTCCAGGACAAGGGGTCACAGCTTAAGGATAAGGGGGAAATCCTTTAAAACCGAGATGAGAATAACTTTTTTCACACAGAGAGTGGTGAATCTCTGGAACTCTCTGCCACAGAGGGTAGTTGAGGCCAGTTCATTGGCTATATTTAAGAGGGAGTTAGATGTGGCCCTTGTGGCTAAGGGGATCAGGGGGTATGGAGAGAAGGCAGGTACGGGATACTGAGTTGGATGATCAGCCATGATCAGATTGAATGGCGGTGCAGGCTCGAAGGGCCGAATGGCCTACTCCTGCACCTAATTTCCTATGTTTCTATGTTTCTAGGAGGCTGCTCTAATTTTAATCTATTGTACGTTTTCTATGTACTTACAGCAATCAATTATTTACCATGAATTGTTTTACTCCTTCCATCACACAAGTTTAGTTTAGTTTATTCTTGTCACATGTACCAAGGTACAGTGAAAAGCTTTCTGTTGTGCATTATCCAGTCAAAGAAAAGCCTATATATGTACCGTCTCAAGCCGTCCACAGTGTGCAGATAAAGGGTACAACATTTAGTGCAAGATAGAGTCTGATAAAATGTAATGTAAAGATATTTCAAAGGTCTCCAATGAAGTAGATGAGAGATCAGGGCTGCACTACAGCTGGTGAGAGGACAGTTCAATTGCCTGATTGAAAGCTGGAAAGCCACGGATGTTTACTATCCTGTTATTAAAATTCAGCTTAGTCATGAATTTTTGCCACCTTTCTTATGCACAAGAAAGGGCACAACCTGTCTATTAGCCCATAACCCAGGAAAATGAATACAATTAGTTTCTAAGCCATTGTTTCCCTTAAATTCCAATTTCTTTATTTAATTATGGTGCAAGATCATGAGTAATTGAAAATGAATACAATTCAAAATAGATTGCCTGAGATCCAAAATGGAATAGTGCAAACGAAAAAGGCATGCTGCAACATGAAGAAACAAAGAATTGCAGATGCTGGTTCATACACAAAATGACACAAAATGCTGTAATTACACACCCAGTCAGGTAACATCTCAGGAAACATGGATAGGTGAGAGTATCGAAAAAGAGTGCCTAAGGGGGCAGAAACACTGGTGGGTGTTGTGTACAGGCCACCTAACAGTAGTAGTGAAGTTGGAGATGGTATCAAACAGGAAATTAGAAATGCGTGCGACAAACACAAAACAGTTATAATGGGTGAATTCAATCTACATATAGATTGGGTGAATCAAATTGGCAGGGGTGCTGAGGAAGAGGATTTCTTGGAATTACCCCAGATGTTTGTCTCCTTTCATGCTGGAACATGTTCAACAAATTAAATTGTTGCCAATCAATTCGTTCGACTAAGTTTGAAATGATATAACTTGGAAGAGTTTATACTCACCTTACTGCATTTGAGGACTTTATTCAATAGATTTTCATGCTTCATATAAAATGTTTATGTTTAATGTAGATGCTAAAGCTCTGCAGCTTTAATTGTTTTATTTTGTTCTGCACTCCTTACATTTAATGAAATACATTTATATTTGTTATATATTTGTGTTTATTTTAATCCAAATAGTGAATAGAACCATCTGCTGTCAGTATTGTATCCTTTTGTTATTTTACGTTGCACGGTGAGCCAGATGCAACGACATTTTATTCAGACTTGCATTTGTTGGTGTATTTTTGAATGACAATAAAGTATTTGATTGATTGATTGATTGATTGATTGAGTGATTGACATCCTCTCCAGATTAGAGGTTGCTTTCTTGGTTATTCCCCACTATCTACCATCTCCCAATAAAATGGAAGCAAGGTAGAAAAAAAGTCCCAAAACGAGGAACAATGGAATAGGCTGAACCTGGAACGGGTACGAACAACCACAAAATAATAGCTCACAGAGTAGAGAAGAAATGTGTTCCCTGGTTTATCATGTACAACAACATATTTGATCAACCTAAATTGTAATTGCATGCATCATAATCAAGAGCCAACCTAGCATTTTAGTTCACTCTGTTAATCTTTTCACACTAATCCTACACAAATTCTCTTCATATTGCCCTCAACTCACCCCTAATTTTTACTATTTATTGATAAACTATAGGTAATCTACAACAGTTAATTAACCTACCAACCTGCTTATCTATGGAATGTGGGAGAAAACTGTAGCACCCAGAGGAAACCCATAAAATCACAGGGATAAAATACAAACTCTATACGTACGACACCACTTGCCCAGATGCATGCAGTTCCAGCAACTTAAGAAGCTGAACATCACCCGGGAACTTTTTTACCAAGAAAGTATCAAAGTGCTGGAGTAACTCAGTGGGTAAGGCAGCTTCTCTGGAGAAAAAGGATAGGTATTGTTTCGGGTTGGAACCCTTCTTCAGATTGGCTTTCCTGCCCACTTCTTTTGTATAGTGTCCATTAAAACATAGAATGAAGAAGGATCCCGACCCAAAACATCACCCATCTTTTTTCTCTAGAAATGCTGCCTAAGCCACTTAGTTACTCCAGCACTTCGTGTCTATTGTTGGTATGAACCAGCGTCTGCAGTTCTTTGTTTCTACATCATCCAGGCAAAACTGGTTGCTTGATTGGCCTCCAGTCAAGCATCCTATACATTCATTCCCTCCACCACTGATGCACTAGTATAAGGACCATGCCATCTATAAAGTTGATACAGTTACTCGCCTGGACCACTCTGATGATACCTCATGGGGACACCACCATCTGCAGGTTGCTGTCCAAGGCTTTCTACTTTGGAAATATATTGTCATTCCTTCATTGTCACTGGATTTAAATCCTGGAATTCCTTTGACAACATCACTGCAGAAGTTATTTCACTAGAAGGATTGCAGCAGTTCAAAAGATGGTTCACCTTCTTAAAGGCAATTAGAGATGGCCAATTAAGTACTTCTGTAGCCAGTGCGACAAGAATTGCAATTTACTCATTACAGTCTCCACAAATAAACAATGTAATAGCAATCAGATACCTTGTCTTATTGATGGTAGACAAAAATGCTGGAGAAACTCAGCGGGTGAGGAAGCATCTATGGAGCGAAGGAAATAGGCAACATTTCGGGCCGAAACCCTTCTTCAGACTGATGTGAGGGGGGGGGGGGGGGAGAAAGGAAGGGAAGGAGCCAGTGCTCTGAGGGAGAGCTGAGAAAGGGTGGAGAATGAAAGGACTACCTGAAATTAGAGAAGTCAATGTTCATACCGCTGGGGTGCAAACTGCCCAAGCGAAATATGAGGTGCTGCTCCTCCAATTTACGATGGCCCGCACTCTGGCCATGGAGGAGGCCGAGGACAGAAAGGTCGGATTTGGAATGGGAGGGGGAGTCGAAGTGCTGAGCCACCAGGAGATCAGGTTGGTTATTGCGAACCGAGCGGAGGTGTTTGGCGAAGCGATCGCCAAGCCTATGCTTGGTCTCACCGATGTAGAGCAGCTGACACCTAGAGCAGCGGGTGCAGTAGATCAGGTTGGAGGAGGTGCAGGTGAACCTCTGTCGCACCTGGAAAGTCTTATTGATAATTGATTGATAGCAATTATTGTTCAAAATAGCACAGATGATATTTCACATCGATCTGGTAGGCAGAGAGGGCTTGAAATCTCACCTTAAAGACAATGTATCCAATGATGTAGCACTTCCTCGTTCCACTCTAAATATGTCTCGGATATTGTTTTCAAATTTTCATGGTGAGGACCCCACAATTTTCTGACTCCAAGGAAAGAGTACAGTTAATTTACCAATAATCCCACCATCACTCACATCTTCCCCCTCTAGACAATAGACAATAGGAGCAGCAGTAGGCCATTCGGCTCTTCGAGCCAGCACCGCCATTCAATGTGATCATGGCTGATCATCCCCAATCAGTACCCCGTTCCTGCCCTCTCCCCATTTCTCCCGATTTCACTATTTTTAAGTCTATCTAGAGTCTATTTCTAAGCCTATCTAGGGCTCTCTTGAAAGTATCCAGAGAACCTGCCTCCACCACCCTCTGAGGCAGAGAATTCCACACTCACCACTCTCTGTGAGAAAAAGTGTTTCCTCGTCTCCGTTCTAAATGGCTTACTCCTTATTCTTAAACTGTGATAAATGGTAGATAGATGATGAGATGATGGTAAACAATTTTAAAATGGAAGATGAAACAGGGATTAATCTCATATTTGTACTTCAGAAATTGGTGGAGGCTATTATAAAGAATTGTTCACAAGAAACTTGGAAAATATCAATGGGATTAGCCAACATGGATTTCTGAAAGGGAATTTGCATTTGACAAAACTCACTGGAGTTTCTTGTGAATAAATAGAAATAGAATAAATATGGGAGAGCTAGTAGATATTATGTAGTTGGATTTTTAGAAAACTTTTGACAAAGTCCCAAATAAAAAGGATAGTGTGACAAATTAAGATGCTAGTATTGAATGTCATGAAAATTTTTTGTTAAACGGGAAACAGATTGCAGGTATTAATGCATTTTTTACTTTGTGGCAGATGCTAACAGGTAGGACTACAATAATCAGTGCTTGGACCTCAATCTATTCATTATGTACCAATTATTTGGATGTGAACCAAATTATATTATATTGAAGCCTTCCAATGACAATAAACTGTGTGAGATTATAAATGGGGAGGAGGATGCAAAGAGGTCTCAAGACTTAGATAGACTGCTCAAGTGGCAAAAACATGGCACATGCAGTACAATATGAATACATGTGAAGTTATCCACTTTGGCAGGACAAATAGTAATGCAGCATATTATTAAGGGGTCTTCATATTCAAAGAGATGTTCATCTGTCTGAAAATAATCATGGAGGTGAAACAAGCAGTTAAGAAGGCAAACATAGAAACATAGAAACATAGAAATTAGGTGCAGGAGTAGGCCATTCGGCCCTTCAAGCCTGCACCGCCATTCAATATAATCATGGCTGATCATTCAACTCAGTATCCCATACCTGCCTTCTCTCCATACCCTCTGATCACTTTAGCCACAAGGGCCACATCTTTATCCCTCTTAAATATAGCCAATAAACTGGCCTCAACTGTGGCAGAGAGTTCCAGAGATTCACCACTCTCTGTGTGAAAAAAGTTTTTCTCATCTCGGTTTTAAAGGATTTCCCCCTTATCCTTAAGCTGTGACCCCTTGTCCAGGACTTCCCTAACATCGGGAACAATCTTCCTGCACCTAGCCTGTCCAACCCCTTAAGAATTTTGTAAGTTTCTATAAGATCCCCTTTCAATCTCCTAAATTCTAGAGAGTATAAACCAAGTCTATCCAGTCTTTCTTCATAAGACAGTCCTGACATCACAGGAATCAGTCTGGTGAACCTTCTCTCCACTCCCTCTATGGCAATAATGTCCTTCCTCAGATTTGGAGACCAAAACTGTACGCAATACTCCAGGTGTGGTCTCACCAAGACCCTGTACAACTACAGTAGAACCTCACTGCTCCTATACTCAAATCCTTTTGCTATGAATGCTAACATACCATTTGCTTTCTTCACTGCCTGCTGCACCTGCATGCCTACTTTCAATGACTGGTGTACCATGACACCCAGGTCTCGCTGCATCTCCCCTTTTCCTAATCGGCCACCATTTAGATAATAGTCTGCTTTCCTGTTTTTGCAACCAAAATGGACAACCTCACATTTATCCACATTATACTGCAAGTGGTCCATTGGCATTCATGGCAATAAGATTGGAGTACAGTGGCCAGAAGCCCTGATGCTATGATCCAGGACCCTGGTCAGATCAGACTTGGAGCATTCATACATTTTGGCTCTTCTTAGCTAGCTAGCAAGACATCCTTGCCCCGGTACTCAAACCATCTTACTGAGAAAGGATATATTTATCAAAGATAGAATATGGGAAAGGTCAGATTTTTTAGGAGTTGGGACTGCCAAATAAGGAGAGATTACTTCCATTAGGTTTGTTTTTACTAAAGCTTGGAAGAGTGAGGGGAGACCTAATTGCAGCTTACAAAATGTTGACAGCAATAGATGGATTGGATTTGGGGAGAATATTTCCCCTGCTTGGGGTTTCTAAAATGAAGGATCCAGAGTCCCAGTCTAAAGGGAAGAACTCTTGTGCAGAGTTGAGAAGAAATGTATTTATTCATTGGCAATGAACATATGAAATTGGCTATCACAGAGGATTGCTAAACATTTTTAAGGAGGGAAATACAACTTTCCGACAAAAGAAACATCAAAGGGAATAGAGAGATCGCAAGAAAATGGTACTTAAGGTTAATGATCAGACATGAGAAGGGCCAAATAACTTATACTTGTTGATAGACAAACCTGCTGGAATAACTCCGTGGGACAGGTAGCATCTCTGGAGAGAAGGAATGGGCGACGTTTCCGGTCGGGACACTTCTTCAGACTTTCAGACGCTGCCTGTCCCACTGAGTTCCTCCAGCATTCTGTGTCTGTCTTCGGTGTTTGTCACCATCTGCAGTTCCTTCCTACACATCACTGACCTGCACCTGTTCCGTTTGTTATATTTATCTTTGTGAGTTTCTCCTAAAGGTTAACAAACCACAGTAACATAGTAATTGGAGTAAAATTATGCAAACTCCAAAACATAAATTAGAATCAATCTGTTCCGTGGTTCCATTTTACAAGAGAATAAACCGAATTAAGATGTCAAGAATGTGAGCGGTGTGCGCTAGGACCCGGAGGAAACCAATGCGCAGAGCTTGTTGGGTGAGTGCAACCTCGGCTGCAGCAGCATCAGGAGCATCCATTCATTGATGGAAAAAACTAAGACATTTGTCTTAGTGTCGGTCTAGGAAAATAAGCATAATCTTTGCAGTGAAGTCCGTCCCGTTTTTGCTTCGCTGCGGATAAATAGGAGCTGCAATTGCATTGTACACATATTTTTTTTTTGCTGGGAAGGAATGGAGTACATCAGAACCCCAAAGGTAAAGGCAGATGATCAAGATACCACTCGCATCTTTGATATCGTGTTATTACAGATGACATTAACATGTATTATTTTGACCTTGCAAATTGTTACATTTTGGATTTGGATGTGTTTTTTTTTAAAATAATTCCATTTTTATCCATTCAGGTGCATGCGTGGAATTATATTGGATTAAAAAAAATTCTTCGAAGGATAATAACAAAATCCCGTTCCAAGAGCAGCATGTGATGTTTTGAGAAGCTTTGAAGGATTAATAGACCCTCAAGCGAAAACGATTGTACAGTTTAGATTCCCAATAAAATCACAGGCCTGTTCCTGTTCCTGTTTTCTCACAGACCATTGGATAATAATTTGTTCCTTCGATCTGAAACTGATTTTTACTGGGAAGTCTTTAGATTTATTTGATAAAGCCTGTCACAAGGCAAGGACGTTTTTTTTAAAAGCTTTTTTTGAGGAAGGCAATGCGTTAAATTGATTAATTATATATAATCCTTGAAATAAGCGGCTTTAATGTTCTAATTAAAATCTGTAATTGCCTAATTTGGAGGTAAAGTGTTAGAAACAAGGGGAAGTTTTGAATGATACTGATAAATAAATAAAAATGTTATTCCTCAGCATCAGTAGGTGAAATATGTGTACAGTGAGGTACATTTTATATCGGGGTTCTGAATAGTTGCTTTGATGTCATGTAAACATATCAACAGCCATTTCTGTTCCCACTGGTACCACAGTCAGCTGGTAAAGAAACAACACCTGATCCGTCATTTTGTGTGTGTTATTGTGTGTGTTCAATCATTCTCAGTTTGTACTTTCTATCGAATGTATGTTTTGTAATGCTGCCAAGGATGCAAGTACCTCTTCATTCTAATTAACACTTGCTGGGTTGCTGGTATAACTCTATGGTGTCTTTTCAGCCTTTTTTTTGCTTGACACAGCTACTTTAATCATTTATAATCTATTGTAAAATGATGCCAAATAATGGCAATGCCATTCACATTTAGCTTGGATTTGGATTTTCTTACTCCATTAACATACATTTGGGAGATTTGATTGTGGTATTAATATATGAAAGGGCTAGTTGGATTCCTTGTGATGTCATGTTAAATTCAACAGACTTGGAAATGGAAATGCATGGAAGTAAATTAGATATCACAGTTTCTTTCTGATCCATATATGTTTTTTTTATTACTGTGAGATGTTTTTGGATTGTATAGTGAAAGTGCAGAGTCCACAAACATTCAAAAGGGAGCTGAGGGAATATCTGCCATGAACTTGTATGTATACAAAGAGTAGAAATATCACACATTTTGCTTCATAATCACTGTAATCTCCTGGAACTCATTTATATTGCCTTGGAGGGGAGGGGAGGGGAGAGGAGAGGAGAGGAGAGGTGGTGCAGAAGAATTTCATAAAACTCTACTCTAATATGATCCTTTTCCTGAGATGGAGGGAGTGCGTTTGAGGACACGAAGCTCAATCACATGTAACCTCGTGCAAGCTCAATAATTTGACCTTGCTCTACTAGTTTATTTGATTAATGGTGTGACACCATGAAGCACTTGGACATCACCCATGTTAACTGGTGACCAGAAAGTTGTAGTTTTGAATAAAATGCAGCAGCAAGTATTGTTAAAACTTTACACCTGGTATTTAAAAAAATGAAAGTACAAGTATCTTTGTGAATGACTTTATTCAGGAAGATATATATTTATTTTTTAAAGAAAAAAATCTTAAACTTTAGGCCACGCCAATATTTTCTCTCCCATCTTTTGAAAAGTTGTCGTGGGTTACTTTGGCATGTTTGCAGGAGTTAGGCCTACAATGCTGGTGGATGGACTGTTCCAGAATTTCAACTTGCTTATTATGAATGGTGATGCATATCTAAATTATGTTCATGTGTGACTTGGTTGGAACTTGTAAACCCACAGCACCCTGTGAGAGATGGGTAGACTTTGAGGAGGTCAGAAGGTGTGTCATTCAGTTCAGATAACCCTTCATCTGACCATGTCTAGTGGCCAGGGCATTTCTTGTGTGGTTGTCCCAATTGCATTTCATATCAATGATGATCTCAAATATGTTGATGTGCGGGAATTTAGTGATTGTAATGGCATTGAATTTCATGGGAAACTTGGTAAATCCATGGAGACACAATGAACTCCGGCTGCAAGAGGATCGGAGCTGAGAACTGAGTTTTCAGGGTTATATGTCATATCGGAATGACAGATAGTGGGCAGAGGGGGTGGAGTAGCTCTGTTGGTTAGGAATGAAATTCAGTCCTTAGTGAGGGGTGACATATGATCAGAAGATGTAGAGCCATCGTGGATAGAGCTAATAAATTATAAGGGTAGCAATACCTAATGGGAGTTATTTACAGGCCCCCAAACAGTAGCCAGGAAATAGGGTACAAGTTACATTACACCAGGAGATAAAATTGTCATGTAAAAAAGGCAATGCTATGGGGGTCATGGGAGATTTCAATATGCAGGTAGACTGGGAAATCAGGTTGGTACTGGACTCCAAGAAAGGGAATTTATAGAGTGCCTCTGAGATGGATTCTTAGTGCAGCTTGTAGTGGAGCCTACCAGGGAAAAGGCAATTCTGGATTTACTGTTATGTAATGAACCAGATGTGATAAAGAAACTCAAGATAAAGGAACCATTAGGAGGTAGCGACCACAATATGATAAGCTTTAATCTGCAATTCGAGAGGGAGAAGGTGATATTCAATGTGCCGGTATTGCAGCTGAGCAAAGGGGACTACAGAGGCTTGAGGGAGGAGCTGGCCAAGGTTGACTGGAAAGGGACCCTAGCAGGGGTGATGGTGGAACAGCAATGGAAGAAATTTCTGGGAATAAACCAGAAGATGCAGGATCTTTTCATTGCAAAGAGGATGAAAGATTCTAGTGGGAGAAAGAGGCGACCATGGCTGACAAGGGAAATCAAGCACGGTATAAAACTAAAAGTGAAGGTGTATAACATTGCAAAGATTAGTGGGAGGCCAGAAGCCATAGGTTAACTAAAAAGGAACTACAGGGAGAAAAGATGAAACGCAAATGTAAGCTAGCCAATAATATAAAAGAGGATAGCAAGAGTATATTCAGTTATATAAAGAGCAGGAAAGAGGCAAGAGTGGACGTTGGACCATTGGAGAATGATGCAGGAGAAGTGATAGTTGAACAACTATTTTGCATCAGCCTTCGCAGTGGAAGACACCAGTAACGTGCCTGAAATTCACGAGGGTCAGAGGGTGAAAGTTAGTGGAGTGGCCATTACTAGGGAGAAGGTGCTTGGGAAGCTGAAAGGACTGAAGGTGGATTGGTCACCTGGACCAGATGGACTGCACCCTAGGGTTCTGAAGGAGGTGGCTTTGGAGATCATGGAGGCATTGACAGTGATATTTCAAGAATCACTACAGTCAAGAGAGATCCAAGATGATTGGAAAATTGCCAATATTACCCTGCTGCACAAGAAGAGAGCCAAGGCAGAACAGTGGGAACTATAGTCTGACTTCCATGGTTGATAAGATAAGATAAGAGTCCATTATAAAGGATGAGGTTACGAAGTACTTTGAAGTTCACGATAAAATAGGCCGAAGTCAGCATGGCTTTGTGAAGGGGAGGTCTCGCTTGCCAAATTTGCTGGAATTCTTTGAAGAAGTAAATAGCAGGACAGGCAAAGGAGAGTCAATAGATGTTGTTTACATAGATTCTCAGAAAGCCTTTGATAAGGTGCCACAGTTAGCCTGCAAAGGAAGATGAGAGCCCACGGTATCAAGGGCAGGTACTTGCATGGGTTGGCTGGATGATAGAAGACAAAGAGTGGCAATAAAGGGGGCTATTTCTGGTTGGCTGCCAGTGACCAGTGTAATTCGGTGCTGGGGCCGCTAGTCTTCATGTTGTATATTGATGATTTGGGTGAGGGGATTGAAAGCTTTGTGGCATTTATTTGCAGATGATACGAAAACTGTTGGAGAGGCAGGTAGTGTAGAGAAAGCAGGGACTGTGCAGAAGGACCTGGACAGGTTAGGAGAGTGGGCAGAGAAGTGGCAGTTGGAATATAACGTAGCAAAATGTGGAGTCATGCATTTTGGTAGTAGGAATAAAGGCATAGACAATTTTCTAAATGGGGTGAGAATCCAGAAATCGGAGGTGCAAAGGGATTTGGGAGTGCTGGTGCAGGATTCCCAAAAATCTACAAGTAGAATCAGTAGTGAAGAAAGCAAGCTCAATGCTAGAAATATAGGATCTATCTAGGATCTATATTTACTTGGAAGGCAAGAACTGATTAGAAGTCAGCATGGTTTTGAGTAGGGGAGATCATGTCTCACAAATCAGGCAGAGTTTTTTGTGGAGGTGACTGAGAAAATTGATGAAGACAGTGTGATAGACTTTAGTAAAAGGCTCGTTCCACTTTCATGACCTAATTCACGACCTCTGGCGAGTTTGTCCTTGACTCAAACTCGCAGCATGGTGGTCACGAGGTCGTAGGAGGTCGTAGGTAGGTCGTAGGTAGGTCGTAGCAGGCCATGATGCTAGTCGTAGGTACTCGTGGCATCAAGTAGGTTTTTCTAGCATGATGAAAAATGTCCACGAGTAAAAAAAGGTTGTGAATTAGGTCATGAAAGTGGGACAGGCCCTTTAGGCTTTTGACAAAGGTAGAGTGATCAAGAAGGTTAAGGAACAAGAGATCTGAGGCAAACTAGATCCAAAATTGGTTGGATGATAGGCAGAGGATAGTCACTGAAGGATGTTTTTCTGACTGCAAGCCCATAGCAAGTAGTGTACCATAGGGATTGTTGTTTGTAATATATATGAATGATTTGATGAGATAGTAGGTAATCTGGTTAATAGGATTGCAGATGACACAAACATTGGTGGAGTCACAGACAGTGAAGAAGGTTGTTTACAGATACAGCTGGACATAGATCAGCTGGAATGTTGGGTGGGAGCAGTGGTCTGTGGAACGAATCTAAACGAGAAATCAAATTATAGAAGGACATGTAGAGTAAATGGCAGGGACTTTAGGATCATTGATTTATGGAGAGATCTCGGGGTCTCTGTCTCTAGCTTGTTGAAAGTGGCACGCAGGTGGATAGGGTAATGAAGAATGCATTTGGTTTGCATTCATAGGTTGAGACCCGAGTAGATGTCACGTTGCATAGAAACATAGAAACATAAAAAATAGGTGCAGGAGTAGGCCATTTGGCCCTTTGAGCTTTCACCGCCATTCAATATGATCATGGCTGATCATCCAACTCAGTATCCTGTACCTGCCTTCTCTCCATACCCCCAGATCCCTTTAGCCACAAGGGCCACATCTAACTCCCTCTTAAATATAGCCAATGAACTGGCCTCAACTACCTTCTGTGGCAGATAGTTCCAGAGACTCACCACTCTCTGCGTGAAAAATGTTTTTCTCATCTCGGTCCTAAAGGATTTCCCCTTTATCCTTAAACTGTGACCCCTTGCCCTGGACTTCCCCAACATCGGGAACAATCTTCCTGCATCTAGCCTGTCCAACCCCCTAAGAATTTTGTAAGTTTCGATAAGATCCCCCCTCAATCTTCTGAATTCTAGTGAGTACAAGCCAAGTCTATCCAGTCTTTCTTCATATGAAAGCCCTGACATCCCAGGAATCAGTCTGGTGAACCTTCTCTGTACTCCCTCTATGGCAAGAATGTCTTTCCTCAGATTTGGAGACCAAAACTGTACACAATACTCCAGGTGTGGTCTCACCAAGACCCTGTACAACTGCAGTAGAACCTCCCTGCTCCTATACTCAAACCCTTTTGCTATGAATGCTAACATACCATTCGCTTTTTTTCACTGCCTGTTGCACCTGCATGCCTACTTTCAATGACTGGTGTACCATGACACCCAGGTCTCGTTGCATCTCCCCTTTTCCTAATCGGCCACCAGTGAGATAATAGTCTACAAGACATTGCACAAGACATTGGTTAGATCGCATTTGGGGTACTATGTATGGTTCTGGTTGCCACACTATAAGGAGATTGTGATAACATTAGAGATGGCAGAAAAGATTCATCAGGATATTGCCTGGAGAGAGCTCCAGCAGTAAGGATAGGCTGAGTTTATTCTCACTGAAACGCAGGTGGCTGAGCATTAACCATAAGGAGTTTTACAAAATTAGAGGGGCATAGATAGGATGGATGGGGTATTTTTACCAGGGAAGGAGAGTTTAACATTAGAGGGCACAAGTTGAAGGTGAGAGGGGAGAAATGTAAAGACAATCTATGGGGGTAGGTTTTTCATCGTAAGTTATCTGGAACGAGCTCTCAGAGGAGATGATAGAGACAGATATCAGTCTGAGGAAGGGTCTTGACCAGAAATGTCACCTATCATTCTCTCAAGAGATGCTGTCTGTCCCGCTGAGTTACTCCAGCATTTTATGTCTATCTTCAGATACAAATAATTTTGGAAAGGCATTTGGACAGATGCAGTGCATTCAGAAAGTATTCAGACCACTTCACTTTTTCCACTTTTTGTTATGTTACAGCCTTATTCTAACATGGATTAACATTTTTTTTTATCATCAATCTACACACAATACCCCCATAATAAAAAAAGTGAAAACAGAAATATCACATTTACATAATTATACAAATACTTAGTACTTTGTTGAGGCACCTATGGCAACGATTACAGCCTCAGGTCTTCTTGGGTAGGACGCTACAAGCTTGGCACACCTGTATTAGGGTAATTTCTCCCATTCTTCTCAGCAGATTCTCTAAAGCTCTGTCATGATGGATGGGGAGCATCGAGGCACAGCTATTTTCAGGTCCCTCCAGAGATGTTCGATCGGGTTCAAGTCCGGGCTCTGGCTGGGCCAGTCAACGACATTCACGGACTTGTTACAAAGCCACTCTTGCGTTGTCTTGGCTGTGAGCTTAGGGTCGTTGTCTCCGAAACGCTCTGGAGCAGGTTTTCATCAAGGATCTCTCTGTACTTTGCTCCGTTCATCTTTGCCTCGATCCTGACTAGTTACCCAGTTCCTGTTGCTGACAAACAACCCCACAGCATGATGCTGTCATCACCATGCTTCACCGTAGGTATGGTATAGGCCAGGTGATGAGTGGTGTCTGGTTTCCTCCAGACGTGACACTTGGCATTCAGGCCAAAGAGTTCAACCTTCGTTTCATCGGACCAGAGAATCTTGTTTCTTATGCCTTTTGGCAAACTCCAAGCGGACTGTCGTGCCTTTTACTGAGGAGTGGCTTCCGTCTGGCCACTCTATCATAAAGACCTGATTGATGGAGTGCCGCAGATATAGTTGTCCTTCCAGAAGGTTCTTCCATCTCCACAGAGAAACTCTGGAGCTCTGTCAGAGTGACAATCAGATTCTTGGTTACCTCCCTGACCAAAGCCCTTCTCCCCCGATTGTTCAGTTTGACCGGGTGGCCAGCTCAATGATGAGTCCTGGTGGTTCCAAAATTCTTCCATTGAAGAATGACGGAGGTCACTGTGCTCTTCGGGACCTGCAATACTGCAGAAATTGTTTTATACCCTTCCCCAGATCTGGTGTCTCGCCACAATCCTGTCTCGGAGGTCTACAGACAATTTATTTGTCTTTATGGCTTTATGGGGGGGGGGGGGGGGAGATCAGGTTGGTTGATGCGGCCCGAGCGGAGGTGTTCGGCACTTGGTCTCACCGATGTAGATCAGCTGACATCTAGAGCAGCAGATGCAATAGATGAGGTTGGAGGAGGTACAGGTGAACCTCTGTCGTACCTGGAACGACTGCTTGGGTCCTTGAATGGAGTCGAAGGGGAAGCTGAAGCGACACAGGGATAGACTTTTGACCCACATCCACTATAAACCCACTGACTCCCATGACTATCTAGACTACACTTTTTCCCACCCTGCTTCCTGTAAGGACTCCATCCCCTACTCCAAATTCCTCCATCTACGCCGCATCTGCTCCTAGGATGAGGTGTTCCACACCAGGGCATCGGAAATGTCTTCATTCTTCAGGGAACGGGGGTTCTCCTTCCCTACCATAGATGGGGCTCTCACCAGGGTCTCTTCAATACCCCGCAACACTGCTCTCTCTCGAACATCCCCCCACTCGGAACAAGGGCAGAGCCCCCTAGTCCTCACCTTTCACCCCACTAGCAGTCACATACAACAAATATTCCTCCGTAACCCCACCACTCGCCACATCTCCCCCCCTGTCTGCTTTCCGCAAAGACCGCTCCCTCCGTAACTCCTTTGGCAATTCTTCCCTTCCTACCCGCACCACCCCCTCCCCGGGCACTTTCCCTTTCAACCACAGGAGATGCTACACGTGTCGCTTCACCTCCCCCCTCGACTCCATTCAAGGAACCAAGCAGTCGTTACAGGTGCGAAAGGGGTTCACCTGCACTTCCTCCAACCTCATCTATTGCATTCGCTGCTCTAGATGTCAGCTGATCTACATCGGTGAGACCAAGCGTAGGCTTGGCGATCGTTTCGCTGAGCACCTCCGCTCGATCCGCATTAACCAATCTGATCTCCCTGTGGCTCAGCACTTCAACTCCCCCCTCTCATTCCAAATCCGACCTCTCTGTCCTGGGCCTCCTCCATGACTAGAGTGAGCAACACTGGAAATTGGAGGAGCAGCACCTCATATTCCGCTTGGGCAGTCTGCACCCCAGCGGCTTGAACATTGACTTCTCGAATTTCCGTTAGCCCTTGCTGTATCCTCCCCTTCTCAGCTCTCCCTCAGCCCTCGAGCTCCCCCTCTTCCTTTCTTCTGCCCGCTCCCCCCACCCTGCATCTGTCTGAAGAAGGGTTTCGGTCCGAAACTTTGCCTATTTCCTTCGCTCCCGCTGAGTTTCTCCAGCATTTTTGTGTACCTTCCAGCATCTGCAGTTCCTTCTTGAACATTGAACCTAAGCTCAATTTTGAGTGTCATAGCAAATGGTCTGCATACTTATGTAAATGTGCTATTTCAGTTATTCCTTTTTAATTACTTTGCAAAAAGTTCTAAACGCCATTCTGTGGTATTGTGTTTAGATTGATGATAAAAAAAAAAGAATTGGAATCCATTTTAAAATAAGGCTATAGTAACAAAATGTGGAAAAAATGAAGGGGTCTGAATACTTTCTGAATGCACTATAGATAGGAAATGCATAATTGGATATGGTCCTATTGCGGGCAAAGAGGATTAGAGTGGAAAGGCATCATAGTTGGCATGGATGACGTGGGCAGCAGGGGCCCATTTCTGTGGTGTACGATTCAACGATACTGGAAATAACAATTAAGTTATTTGCTTTTCCCACTGTTAGGCTGCCAGTTCCATGGACCCACTGTCTAAGTAAAGTATTTTACAACATGTCCCTACTTATTAAACCCTTTGCAAGAGAGATGGAACTCTTCCTTCTACTCTGCTGGCTCCTCAGTTATAAAGTTGTGGAATCTTGTAGTCCGCAAACAGACATGTCAGACCGCAGTGTTTACACCGATGATCCAACACCCATTTACACTAAGCCTTTACTAATCTCACTCTTTTGTCCCACACTCCCTCCAATGCTTCCAGTTCCTATCAAGTTCAAGTTCAAGTGAGTTTATTATCATGTGTCCCTGTATAGGACAATGAAATTCTTGCTTTGCTTAAGCACACAGAAAATAGTAGGCATTTACTACAAAACAGATAAATGTGTCCATATACCATGATATAAATATATACACGCATGAATAAATAAACTGATAAAGTGCAAATAGCAGAAAGTTTTGTCTGAGCCAAGTTTAATAGCCTGATGGCTGTGGGGAAGTAGCTATTCCTGAACCTGGTTGTTGCAGTCTTCAGGCTCCTGTACCTTCTACCTGAAGGTAGCAGGGAGATGAGTGTGTGGCCAGGATGGTGTGGGTCTTTGATGATACTGCCAGCCTTTTTGAGGCAGCGACTGCGATAAATCCCCTCGATGGAAGGAAGGTCAGAGCCGATGATGGACTGGGCAGTGTTTACTACTTTTTGTAGTCTTTTCCTCTCCAGGGCGCTCAAATTGCCGAACCAGGCCACGATGCAACCGGTCAGCATGCTCTCTCCTGTGCACCTGTAGAAGTTGGAGAGAGTCTTCCTTGACAAACCGACTCTCCATAATCTTCTCAGGAAGTAGAGGCGCTGATGAGCTTTTTTGATAATTGCGTTAGTGTTCTCGGACCAGGAAATCACCTTCTACACACCAGGGGCAACTTACACATAACATAAACTGGGCAATCCACATATCTCTGGGATGTGGGAAGAAAATAGAGCACCTGGGAAAATCCCATGTCACTGCACGGAGAACATTTTGTATGCAGCATAATTAAACTATTTTTGTCTTCCTAAAGATAGTAGTTCATCTGATCATTCCTTATAGTTGAACGTCTTCATTCCTGGCAATATACAGTTCCAGTTACGGAAATTCATCCGTACAGAATTCTCAAACCACTGCCAAACAAATTTGAGCTTTGGAATAAAAATTTACTCTTATGAGAAAGAATAACTAAATAGACAGAAAATAAACAATAAACGTTGACAAAAGGACACAAGAAGTTACTCAGCAGGTCAGGCAGCATCTCTGGAGAACATGGATGTTGACAATTTTTTATCAAAGGTTTCTGTTATAAAAAATTGCGATATACGGCTGGTTTTCTCAGAATACAACACTCTGTAATGCGGGGGCTGTACTGTACCTGTACAGCTCCGCTCTACTCATCACATTAGAGTCATGGAGTCACACAGTACGGATACAGGCCATTTGGCCCAACTTGCCCACGCCGACCAACATGCCCCATCTGCACCTGCCTGCTTTTGGTCCATATCCCTCTAAGCCTATCCTGTCCATGTACCTGTGTAAATGTTTCTTAAACGTTGCAATAGTACCTGCCTGAACTACCTCCTCCGGCAGCTTGTTCCATATACCCACCACCCTATGTGTAAAAAAAGCTCAGATTCCCTTTAAATCTTTCACCCCTCACCTTAAACCTATGTCCTCTGGTTCTCGATTCCCCTACTCTGGGCAAATGACTGTGCGTCTCAGATTCAACTTTAATTGTCATTGTCAGTGTACAGTACAGAGACAACGAAATGCAGTTAGCATCTCCCTGAAAGAGCGACATAGAATATGATTCCAATAAATAAATCTATTTACATGTATACAGACATAGTGTTTTTCCTGTGGGAGGAGTGTCCGGGGGGTTGGGGGGGGGGGGTGATTGGCAGTCACCGAGGTACGTTGTTGAGTAGTGTGACAGCCGCAGGGAAGAAGCTGTACCTGGACCTGCTGGTCCGGCAATGGAGAGACCTGTAGCGCCTCCCGGATGGTAGGAGGGTAAACAGTCCATGGTTGGGGTGAGAGCAGTCCTTGGCGATGCTGAGTGCCCTCCGCAGACAACGCTTGCTTTGGACAGACCCAATGGAGGGGAGCGAGGAACCGGCGATGCATTGGGCAATTTTCACCACCCTCTGCAGTGCTTTCCGGTCGGAGACAGAGCAGTTGCCATACCATACTGTAATACAATTGGTAAGGATGCTCTTGATGGTGCAGCAGTAGAAGTCCACCAGGATCTACTTGATCTATTCCTCACATGATGTTGTACAGGCAACACCCTGGTAAATCTTCTCTGAACCCTTTCAAACTTGACAACATCTTTCCTATTACATGGTGACCAAAACTGAACACCATACTCAAGATGTGGCTTCACCAATGTCTTATATAACTGTAACATGGCCTCCCAACTATTCTCAATATTCTGACAGATGAAAGCCTTCTTGACCACCCTATCTACTTGTCATGCCACTTTCAAAAAACTGTGTACTTGCACTCCTAGGTCCCTATGCTCTACAACATTCCCCAGAGCCCCACTGTGTTAGACTGAGCCTGCCCATGTTAGACTTCTCAAATGCAACACCTCATTTCTCTGTATTAAAGTCCATTCCTCAGCCCACCTGCCAATCCGATCAAGATCCTGCTATAATCTTTGACAACCATCTTCACTATCTGCGAAACCACCCACTTTAGTGTCATCAGCAAACTTGTTGATCGTGCCATGCAAGTTCTCATCCAAATCATTGATGTAAATGACAAACAGCAATGGGCTCAGCACCAAACCCTAAGGCACACCACTAGTCAAATGTCTCCGGTCGGAAAAACATCCTTCCACCATTACTCTCTCGTTCCTTCCATGAATCTAATTTTCTATCCATTTAGCAATCTCTCCTTGGATCCCATGCAATCAATATTCCAGAGCAGCCTACCATACGGAACCTTGTTGAATGCCTTGCTGAAGTCCAAATATACAACATCTACATAACAGCTCTGCTATCATCAACCATTTTGGTCACATCTTCAATAAATTCAATCAGATTTGTGAGACACAAACTCCCACATACAAAACCATGCTGACTATCCCATATCAGCCCTTGTCCATCAAAACATGGCATGAATTTCTGAAGTTATGTCACCAGCTAAGGATTATTATGTTGACCTACTCAGCCACACTGGTAGCTGTTTAATTATGAACTAGAGGTGAAATAGGTGTATAAGGTGGAAGTACATGGCAGTGACACAAAAGCAAAAGAAAAGTAAATATATAGTGCACAAATAGTTTGTTGAGCCACGAGTAACAGATGATTGTAGCAATTTTGATCAGAAGGTCTCAATGACATTCAGCTGTTTATGACTGTGTAAATGTTTGCTTCAACCTCATTTGCATTTACGATTTTTTTAAAGTCATTTTTTTCTGATTGTAGCAGATACCATGTTTAATCACTTGTTGCCGGAAATAATGTCAACAATCTCTGATTGCCTGTTTAACAATAATAAAATAATTTTTTTAACTTTATTTCCCCTTTTAAATGTTTTTGTTGATCTCGTTTTGATTCGTAGCTTCTTAAATCAAGGATAGGCTAGACTTTAGGGCATGTATACTTGCTCTTTAAAACATGCAAAATGTAACAATGCTCTTTTAGGGAAATCTTTTAGGGAAATCATTGTATTTGTTAAAGACATTTTAGATCCATCGGACAGAATCTCTTCTGTCTTCAGAGGAGAGAGCTACCTGCAAATGGAGCAACTGAACCCTACTATGAAAATGTCAGCCATTCCTTGACCTAAAACGTCACCCTTTCCTTCTCTCCAGAGATGCTGCCTGTCCTGCTGAGTTACTACAGCACTTTGTTTCTATCTTCGGTTTAAACCGGCATCTGCAGTTCCTTCCTACACAAGCAAATGCAAATCTTTTGTGCCTCACGCTTTTCCAAAGATCATTCATTTTCAGCACACAATTCTCGAAGAACGAGATTATTTCTATTATTAATGTTTGGGCATAACGTCAAACAATGATGGTGGTGGGTATAATTGATGAACATGATGCCGGCACATATCACTTGAAAGTAGTTATTTCAGGATGGCTGCTTTTCCCTTCAAACTAAGCCCAAGAGGCATTGACGTAAAATATTGAAGTTCAACACCTAGTGAAGTTAGTTAATTGTTTTGCTTTGCTGAGTAATTGGATTTGGTGATGCATTTACTGAATAGACAATTAAAGCTTTCAAAGTATCACCATAATAGTATTGATGAATGTGGCAATTTAAGCAAACAAATTGAATAATCAGATATCATCTCACAGTAAATCTGTTTCTAAACAATGTATCATAAGAAACCATGAAGCTATGAGTTTAGTGATCACGTTGTGGTGGGTTTAGAGATGAGGAAATATTGCAACACGATATGATACGATAGAAATTTATTTATCCCAGAATGGAAATTGATCTGCCTTGAACAGTCATAAAAAACACAGAATACATGAAACATGAAATTAAAGTGACGAGTGGAAAGGCTTGGGGATGTGCAAAGGTTGAGGAGTGTGGTGGGGGTGGGGGGGTTCAGTCTCATCTTGATGGAACCAGTCTGCTGCTGATGGTACTCCTCAGGTTGACCAGTGTTTCATGGAGGGGGTGAGCTGTATTATCCAGGATGCTCAGCAGTTTGAGGAGCATCTTCCCCTCCAAGACCACCCCTCATGAATCCAACTCCGCCCCCAGGCCGGAGCCAGACTTCCGGATGAGTTTGTTGATCCTATTGGCGTCCTCAGCCTTCGCCCTGCTGCCCCAGCACATGGCAATAATAATAATAATAATAATAATATTTACTTATATAGCACTTTTAAACAAAATCACTTTGAACCAAGGTGCTTTACAGAGATTGATTAAACTAATTGAATAGATTAAATGTCAATAAATCCATACAAAATAAAAAAGAAAAAGAAAAAAAAGACACAGAACAGTACCCTATAGAAATCAACAAGAAACGTCCCCCCCACAGCAGAATTCACTGTGAGGGAAGGCACTAAAAATATCCAGTTCTCCCCCTCATAGCCCACCCGAGGTCGGGGTCTATATGTGGCCTCCTCAGCCAACCCGATGTTTTCAGGCCCTCTGCCGCGAAGCTGGATCATCAGCGTCGGGTGAACATTCTTCAGCGGCCTGGACTGAAGCGGCCGCTTCCTCCCCGAAGACTGCATTGTCCAAAGTTCTCAGGCCGCGCCGGCCGGACCTCCGACTCTGGCGATCTCGGATCCCAGGCTCCAGTGTTCTAAATCCAGTGCCGCCCGCCCGCGGCTGGACGCTCTGCAGCCGCAGCTCAACAATGTTGGTGTCCCAGCATTTGCACCGCCGGCAAAGCTGCAGTCCCGGCAGGAAACGGCGCTCCAGCACTGCTCCAGCTTGATGGTAGGCCGCACAGAGAGGACGAAGATGCGGTTCGGAAGAAAACCGCATCTCCGACCAGGTAGGACTGGGATTAAAACAGTTTCCCCCTTCCCCTCCCCCCACCCACCACATAAAAGAAGACCTCCAATAAACATTTTGTACGGACAGGACTAAAAATAAAAATAAAAAATGGTGAAAGGACGGACTGCAGGAGGAGCAGCTTACACAACGGCGCATCACCCCCGCAGTCCGCCATCTATAGTGGACGATGGCACTGGCTACCACCGATTGGTAGAACATCTGCAGCATCTTACTGCAGATGTCGAAGGGGCGGAGCCTCCTCAAAAAGTACAGCCGACTCTGTCCCTTCTTGTACAGGGCCTCAGCGTTCCTGGACCAGTCCAGCTTTCTGTCCTGGTACACTCCCAGGTATTTGTACTCCCTGGTAAACTGCACATCCACACCATTGATGGAGACAAGGGACAGGGGTGTTCCTCTCCTCTTAAAGTCCACCACCAATTCCTAGGTCTTGACGGTATTGAGCTGCAGGTGATTCAGCTTAACACCGTGAGATCAACTGTCCATTTGCACTACATTCATTTCTTTTCTTTACATTGAAACAGGATGACTTTGCAATTGTATCATTTTCAATCTCAGTTGAAAATGGTATAATTCATCCTTGGTCGTTATTTGCTTACATGTTGAGCCTTCGGAGGGTTGAGGCATGAGTCATGGTGAACCCACCTCTCACAATTGTTTCTGTCAAAAACAGATTAACATCATTTATATAATTTTGTTTCATTGGGAACCTAACCACCAGATGACGACATTAACTAAATGTGATTTATTTAATGAAAAACCTTTCAGGGAGCCAATGATGATGTGATAGGTTTCTTTGCACATGTAAATCTTTATTTCATTAGTTTAGTTCAACATTAGAATATTAGTTTAAATTTAATCAAATAAACCTGTATTCATGTGAGTCACTGTAAGAGTGAGTCACTAAGGAAGACACAAACAATATCCCTGATTTACTAGTGGCCAGAGGATCTAGGGCAGGGGTCGGCAACCTTTGTTCTGCATAGTGGCCAGGACACATGTCTGTGAGTGGATGGAGTACCACGTGTTCACATAGATCACACCCCCATCCCGCCCCGGATGGCAGGCATCAAATCACGTGTTCACATGAATCCTGCAGCTTCAAGGACACCACCAGGAGCACTGGCCCCTAGTTACGAGTGCTTTTGAACATGGCGAACCAACGGACCATTGCCTTGGCTCTGTCCTGAAGGCGGTGGCTCCAATACTCATACTCACTCGTCCCCGGCCAATTAACAACCCTGATCCCGACAGTGAAGCCCAGACACAGCTTTGCGCAGGATGCGGTACAGCTCTAGGGCTCGGCGGCTCCGTAATCGCGGCAGCCAGCACAGGCCTCCTTGCGTCACCGCGCCTCAGGCACGGGAGGTACCGGAGATGAGGGAGGTCTGCAGGCCAGATGACGACGGAAAAAAATATATGCCTGCGGGCCGGGTGATTTCGGGTTACGGGCCGCATTCGGCCCGGGGGCTGTAGGTTGCCGACCCCTAATCTAGGGTGACAGAGGAACTGAAGGAAATTCACATTAGGCAGGAAATGGTGTTGAATAGACTGATGGGACTGAAGGCTGATAAATCCCCAGGGCCTGATGGTCTGCATCCCAGGGTACTTATGGAAGTGACTCTAGAAATCATGGACGCATTGGTGATCATTTTTCAATGTTCTATAGATTCAGGATCGCTTCCTATGGATTGGAGGGTGGCTAATGTTATCCTACTTTTTAAGAAAGGAGCGAGAAAGGTGGGAGAGAGAAAACAGGGAATTATAGACCAGTTAGCCTGACATTGGTGGGGGGGAAAATGCTTGAGTCAATTATAAAAGATGAATTAGCGGCACATTTGGTTAGCAGTAACAGAATCGGTCCGAGTCAGCATGGATTACGAAGGAGAAATCATGCTTGACTAATCTTCTGGAATTCTTTGAGGATGTAACTTAGAAAATGGACAAGGGAGAGCCAGTGGATGCAGTGCACCTGGACTTTCAGTAAGCATTTGATAAGCTCCCACATAGGAGATTTGTGGGCAAAATTAGAGCACATGGTATTGGGGGTAGGGTACTGCCATGGATAGAAAATTGATTGGCAAACAGGAAAGAAAGAGTAGGGATAAACGGGTCCCTTTCAGAAGGGCAGGCAATGACTAGTGGGCAGATGCAAGACACGGTGCTGGGACCGCAGCTATTTACAATATACATCAATGATTTAGATGAAGGGATTCAAAGTAACATTAGCAAATTTGCAGATGACACAAACGTGGGTGGCAGGGTGAACTGTGAGGAGGATGCTATGGGGATGCAGGGTGACGTGGACAGGTTGGGTGAGTGGGCAGATGCATGGCTGCATAGTGTGGATAAATGTGAGGTTATCCACTTTGGTGGCAAAAACAGGAAGGCAGATTATTATCTGAATTATGTCAAGTTGGGAAAAGGGGAAGTACATAGAGATCTTGGGGGTCCTTGGTCATCAAAGTAACTTGCAGGTACAGCAGGCAGTGAAGAAAGCGAATGACATGTTGGCCTTCATAACAAGAGGAGTTGAGTATAGGAGCAAAGAGGTCATTCTGCAGTTGTACAGGGCCCTAGTGAGAGCACACCTGGAGTATTGTGTGTCTCCAAATTTGAGGAAGGACATTCTTGCTATTGAGGGAGTGCAGTGTAGGTTCACGAGGTTAATTTCCGGGATGGCAGGACTGTCATATGTTGATAGAATGGAGTGGCTGGGCTTGTATACTCTGGAATTTAGAAGGATGAGAGAGAATCTTATTGAAACATACTAGATTATTTAGGGTTTTGGACACGCCAGAGGCAGGACACATGTTCCTGATGTTGGGAAGTCCAGAACCAGGGGCCACAGTTTAAGAATAAGGGGGAAGCCACTTAGAACGGGGATGAGGAAAAACTTTTTCACACAGAGAGTTGTGAATCTGTGGAATTCTCTGCCTCACTGCCTCAGAAGGCAGTGGAGGTCAATGTTCTGGAGGCTTTCAAGAGAGAGTTAGATGCAGCTCTTAAATGTAAAGGAGTGAAGGTATATGGGGAGAAGGCAGGAACGGGGTACTGATTGTGGATGATCAGCCATGATCACAGTGAATGCTGGTGCTGGCTCGAAGGGCCGAATGGCCTACTCCTGCACCTATTGTCTACTGTCTATATGGAAGACTAATATGCTAGGGCAGTTTGAGATCAAAAAGGAGGTGGTGTTGGGGCTCTCTGTAGATCATTAAGGGCCTGATATGTTCTATGCAAGTTATTGAGAGAGGCAAGAGAGAAGATTGCAGGGGTCTTGACGAAGGTTTCTTCTCTAGACACAGGCAAAGTCCCAGAGAATTGGGGAGTAGAGATAATCCAGGAGATGGTAGGCCAATGAGCCTCATATCATCGGTAGGGAAGCTGTGGCAGTGGATTAACCAAGATAGGATTTACTCGCATTTAGAAGAGTATGAGCAAATTAGGAGCAGTCAACATGGCTTTGTACGTGGCACGTTATGCTGTACGAACTTGACAGATATTTTTGAGGAGGTGATGAAGGTGATTGATGAAGGTACGGCAGTGGATGTTGCCTATATGAATTTTAGTAAGGCATTTGATGCAGTCCCTTGTGGTAGGCTGATCAAGGTAATTAAGATGCATGGATTCCACAGTGACGGTCGTTTGGATTTGGATCTGGCTTACTCATGGAAGACGGAGGATTGTGGTAGAAGGATGTTATTCTTGCTAGAAGTCTGTGACAAGACACAACTTGGATCAAAATGTAGATGGAGTTGTCCAATGAAGATCAAGGAATTAGGGGTTCTGCGGAACATGCAGAGAAGAGGAGTTGAGGTTCAGCCATGATCATGAATGGTGGGACAGGCTTGAGGTGTCAAAAGCGGTGTGCCTCAGATTTCTGTGCTGGGTAAATTACTGTTTGTCATCTCTATCAATGATTTGGATGAGAACATACATGGCAAATTAGCAAGTTTGCAGATGATAAAAACTGGGTGGTTATGCAGGTAGTGAAGATGGTTGTGACAAATTACAGCAGGATCGTGATCGATTGGCTAGGTGGGCTGAGGAATGGTTGATGGGATTTAATACAGAGAAATGTGAGGTTGTGCATTTTGGGAAGTCTGACATGGGCAGGACCTGCACAATAAATGGTAGGGCTCTGGGGAGTGTCATAGAGCAGAGGGATCTAGGAGTGCAAGTGCATGGTTCCTTGAAGGTGGAGTCGCGGGTAGATAGGGTTGGTCAAAAAGGCTTGGCACATTAGTTGTCGTCAGTCAGAGTATTGAGTACAGAAGTTGGAAGGTCATGTTGCAGTTATATAGGATGTTGGTGAGGCTGTATTGAGAGTATTGTGTTCAGTTCAGGGCACCATGTTATGGGAAAGATGTTGTCAAGCTGGAAAGTACAGCAAGAATTTACAAGGATGTTAGGACTAGAGTATCTGAGCTACAGAGAGAGGTTGAGTAGGCTGGGACTCTATTCCCTGGAGCACAGTAGGATGAAGGGTGATCTTATAGAGATGTATAAAATCATGCGAGGAATAGACCAGGTAAATGCACAGAGTCTCTTGCCCAGAGTTGGTGAATGAGGACCAGAGGACATAGGTTTAAGGTGAAGTCTGAGCCTGGGATCCCTCGTTGGGGACCCCGGAGAAGAAGAGCTCTGACCGCCGGCCCGCGGCCTGCTTCTAACCACGGGCACGGCAGCGACTTACCATCCGGAGCGGGATCCCTCGCTGGGGATCCCTGGGGAGGAGCTCTGACCACCGGCCCTGCGGTCTGCGGTGCTTCTGGCTGCAGCGCAGCAGGGACTTTAGATCTTCGACTGCCGGCCTGCGGCCTACACCATCTTGAAGCCGCGGTCTCCAGTAGGGAAGCACCGATTCGGGACTTACCTTGTCTGCACATCTGGCCGCCTGCAGCGGCGACTGCGGAGGGTTGTGGTCCCAACCACGGGGGAAAATGGAGGAGGACTGTTCAAACTTTGGGTCTTCCACCACAGTGATAAATTTTTATTGTGTATTGTGTGTTTTTTTATTTATTGTACCACTGCTGGCAAATTCATTTCACTGCACTTTATGTGCACATGACGAATAAATCTGACTTGACTTGACAAGGGGAAAATAATTTGAGGGGTACCTTTTACACACAAAGGGTGGTGGGTGTACGGAACAAGCTGCTTGAGGAGGTCATTGAGAGAGGGACTATCTCAGCATATAAGAACCAGTTAGACAGGTACATGAATAGGACAGGTTTGGAGGGATATGGACCAAACGCAGGCAGGTGGGACTAGTGTAGCTGGGACAGTTTGGCTGGTGTGAGCAAGTTGGGCTGAAAGGCCTGTTTCCACACTGTATCACTCTATCTGCAATTCCTTGTTTCTGCAATCTAAATACTATAACATTTCTGTGCTATAATTGCTATATTGCTGTTGATGATTTCCATATTATTTTCTGCTAAAACTTTACACTGCACGTTTAAAATAAAAGTGATACCTGAAATGACAGTTCTTCAGTTAGACTTCTGTACTGAGAGGGTTTCAGCCTTCTAAGGATTGCATTATGAAATTATATTCTCCTGTTTCTAGATTTCCTCACAAAACAGCAGCATTTCAGAATCTAACCTATCAATCCCCCTCACTTATTCTTCCAAAATTGGATTGGTATGCTAGAAACATAGAAACATAGAAATTAGGTGCAGGAGTAGGCCATTCGGCCCTTCGAGTCTGCACCGCCATTCAATATGATCATGGCTGATCATCCAACTCAGTATCCCGTACCTGCCTTCTCTCAATACCCCCTGATCCCCTTAGCCACAAGGGCCACATCTAACTCCCTCTTAAATATAGCCAATGAACTGGCCTCAACTACCCTCTGTGGCAGAGAGTTCCAGAGATTCACAACTGTGTGAAAAAAGTTCTTCTCATCTCGGTTTTAAAGGATTTCCCCCTTATCCTTAAGCTGTGACTCCTTGTCCTGGACTTCCCTAACATCGGGAACAATCTTCCTGCATCTAGCCTGTCCAACCCCTTAAGAATTTTGTAAGTTTCTATAAGATCCCCTCTCAATCTTCTAAATTCTAGAGAGTATAAACCAAGTCTATCCAGTCTTTCTTCATAAGACAGTCCTGACATCCCAGGAATCAGTCTGGTGAACCGTCTCTGCACTCCCTCTATGGCAATAATGTCCTTCCTCAGATTTGGAGACCAAAACTGTACGCAATACTCCAGGTGTGGTCTCACCAAGACCCTGTACAACTGCAACTGATGAGCCCAACAGCGCTATTTTTCAACATTGAGAACCCTTTCATCCCAGGAATCATTCACTTGAACCTTCTCTGAACTCACTCCAATTCAAGGATATCTCTTAATTAAGGAGAGTAAACCTGTACACAGTATTCCAGGTGTGGTTTCACCAAAGGTACACAAAAATGCTGGAGAAACTCAGCGGGTGCAGCAGCATCTATGGAGCGAAGGAAACAGACAACGTTTCGGGCCGAAACCCTTCTTCAGACTGATGGGGGTGGGAGCTGGGGCGGGAGAAGAAAGGAAAAAGGAGGAGGAGGAGCCCGAGGGCTGAGGGAGAGATAGGAAGGGAAGAAGACAGCAAGGGCTAACAAAATTGGGAGAATTCAAAGTTCATGCCACCAGGATGCAAACTCCCCAAGGTGAGGTGCTGTTCCTCCAATTTCCGGTGGTGCTCACTCTGGCCATGGAGGAGGCCCAGGACAGAGAGGTCGGATACGGAATGGGAGGGGGAGTTGAAGTACTGAGCCACCGGAAGGTCAGGTTGGTTAATGCGGACCGAGCGGAGATGTTCGGCGAAACGATCGCCAAGCCTATGCTTGGTTTCACCAAAGGCCTGTAGCTTTGTAAGATTTTCTCCATTTGTATACGGCCTTCCTCACAATAATGGAAAACATTCTCATTTATCTTCCTTATAAATTCCAGTATTTTGTATGAGGCCACCCAGATCCCTCTGTACAGCAGCAGTCTGTGGTCTATCTCGATATACACATTATTCCCTTTTATTCTTCCCCAAATTAAACTCAATGTGTCAAATCTCCGCTGGCTCGTATAACCAATCTAGATCCCTTGGCAGCTTCTTTGCCTTCTCAAATTGATTTTCCATCTCTTTTTCATCTGCAAATAAGGCTGCAATATCCTTGAATCCTTTATAAGTCAGTAATGTAGTTGCAGAACTGATTCCTGTGGCACAATGCCTGTTAGCCTGTCAGCCTTGAAATGACCCATTAATCCAGATCCTATTTTGTTAGTTCGCCAGTCCTTTCCCATGCTAGTGCATTGCCCCAATGCCATGATTGTTCAGCGTTTACAATCTCCCAATTTCAACCCTTTTTACTCTTTCTATTAATAGCTGATCATCTTTGATTTCAGGCTCTTGTGTTCCCAGCCATAGTAAATTCAGTGGGACAACTGCTAAAGACACCATTTACCTATTTTCCAGTTGTGACACTTGAGCTTGACATTTGTGCAACTTCAAGTTCCAATCGTAATTGCAGCTCTTCGACTGAAAGGCAACAATGCAAATGATTGCGCGTAAAACCAAGTTTTCTTTAAATTATGCAAATGCAATGCACGTCTCTGGTTTCTTGTGTGCAGGGCATACATATAATATGCTATCTTAGGTGAGCCTACAATTCTATGGGAAATGTTGGGTCCCTGTCACACGGGAGTCCTGGTTCCCCAACGCAACCCGTTCCCCAACACAATATTGCACCATTAAACCTATAGCCCTCACGGTAGGCCTGGTCCCCCAACTTAACCTGTTGCCAAACATAAGATTCCTGCAACTCCCCTGCCTCCCTCAGCAGTGGACTTTAAAAAAAATTCCAATTGCACTTCCCCAATTGCAATACCAATTGACCCTCCCCCTCCTGTCCTGCCAGGAGCTGTGATGGTAACATTGTTTCAAATGTTGGGTGGAGGGCTGTGATATCCCATTCAGGTAAAACCCCCTTTTCACGGTGCGACTTGACGCAAGAGGTAACCAGAGTTTGACATCGTGGGAACCTCGTGCGGTAACAGTACGGCATTCGTGGACCACCGTGGCGCTAACGGCAGGTAATCGTGTACCTTGGGTACTCGGGAGAAAATTCAAACATGTTTGAATTTGTCCAAGAGTGTCTTGTGCACTTGTGGTTGAGCATTGCAACATTTTATGAACGAAGTGTCCCGTGCGATATCCTAGTAACTCTTGTGGTCACCGTGGGAACTCTTGCGAACGGTGAACCCGGAAGTTGGATAGAGTGAATCCAGCCAGTTTGCTATTTACATACAAATCTAATAAAACTAGCTAACAAGCATTTTGTCTGAAAGCAGTTTCTAACTGGAGGAACTCCGCGGGCCAGGCAGCATCTACGGAGGGAAATTGACAGGCGAGCCTTTCCTCAGGAGAGAGAGAGAGAGAGAGAGAGAGAGAGAGAGAGAGTGTCCTGGTCAGTCCTTTGAAGATAGACACCAGTTGCTTGGAGCAACTCAGCGGGACGTGCAGCATCTCTGGAGAGAAGGAACGGGTGGCGTTTCGGGCTGAAAGTTTCTTCAGACTGAAAGTTTCACCTCTCAGTAGATCATAAAATAACACAATAATCACGGTCAATGTGAGATACAGTCTTTATTCATATTTGACAAAATAATAAGACGACTTCTTGCACATATTGAGAGAAGGTGCATCACACCAAACAACATTTGTCTGAAAAAACACAGATTATTCTTCAGCTCATTAAAGAGCTCGGGTGAAAAAAACAATAGAGTGTGTGACAACAAAGTAACATCATTTGTGCCACGTGATTAACTACACTACAGTCCACGATGTTCATTCGGGAAAGATCGGGAGACGGACAAGTCACTCGCACAAATGACAGAATTGCCGAGTACCGTGGGAACTCTTTACTCTACCCCCGTTATATCGTGTGATATCGTGCTAGACCACGACCACTCCACTCTGGCTACATCTTGCGTCAAGTCGCCCCGTGAAAACGAGCCATAAAAGGTTGGTGTAAGCATAAAGTGTTCGTGTATTTCAACTTTGTATCGAAGTTTGTTGGTAGCTGGCAGTAAAAATCTTGATAAGTTGGCTTTTTTAAACCTTGAAATATCAATGACATGAAATATAGCATAAAATCTTCTGAACCTGATTATGGCATGGAATGCAAAAATATGAGTCAGACTATGTAAAATTTTAAGCGCTAGCACGTAGCGTTTTGAAGAAGATACATAACATACAACATATACAGATATACAGACAAGATGAGACTTTAAAAGGGATCGATAGATTAAGGTTTCATCACCTGCATCGTGTGCATGGAATAATCCAAATGCATTATGTGCTAGAGCAGTGATTCTTAACCTGGGGGTCGTGACCTCCATGGGGGTTGTTTGGGGGTTTTTCTGGGGGTCATGAAGGGGTTATAAATAACATATCTATTATTGAGCCCATTTTTAGGAACCTAACAAAGGTACATACCACACACAGTATTTTGTTCGCGTTAGCGTGTACGTATACGCACACGAACTGTGTGCTTTGCGAACCACCTCCGCCAAGAAGCGCACATATAGTGAAGCATTTCTCAAGTTCGGTTTGACAAGCATTGTTCAAAAATCCATGGTCAAGCCGCAATGTGTTATCTGTGCCAAGGTTTTGCCACGAGTGCATGAAGCCCAGAAAACTGAAGATCCATTTGGAGTCGGCAAAGCGACCTGGCAGGGAAGGGCGTGGAAAAACAAAAAGAAGCCACATTCAAGGGTTCCCGCATCGATTCGACGGGTCACAGCGCTCGTCAAAATGAAGCAGCACTGCAGGTTTCATACCGGATTGCTTATCGAATTGCACAGACTAAGAAACCTCACACCATCGGTGAAGAGCTTATCAAGCCATGCCTTCTTGAAGCAGCGAAGTTGGTGCTGGGGGAACAGCAGTCAAACATGTTCAGACAGATTTCCCCTTCGAATGACACAGTCAAAAGTCGAATCTCGGATATAAGTAATGATATTCTGCTGCAAGTAGTGAGCGCTGTGAAGAGCAGTCCAGTGTATTCACCGCAACTGGACGAGTCAACAGATGTTGTCTCGTGTTCCCATCTGCTAGTCTACATTCGATACCTCGACGGAGAAGCCATGAAGGATGTGTACCTGTTCTCGGAGCCATTGGCCACTACCACTAGGGGAGAAGATGTGTTCAGAATGCTGATAGCCCTCATCAAACATGAGCTTGGCTGGGAATGACATGTCGGGCTGTGTACAGATGGGGCACCTTCCATGGTTGGAAGCAGATTTGGCCTCAAAGCCTTCATGAAGGATATCACTCCCCATGTCTCCTTTACCCACTGCATGATACATTGAATTGAATCCTTTATTTGTCATTCAGACCTTTCGGTCTGAATGAAATGTTGTTGCCTGCAGCCATACATGTAATAATAACAACACACAATAAACACAAATTAACATCCACCACAGTGAGTTCACCAAGCACCTCCTCACTGTGATGGAGGCAAAAGTCTTAGAGTTACTGTCTCTTCCCTCCTCTTCTCCCTCTGCGCTGAGGTGATACCCCACCGGGCGATGGTAAGTCAGTCCCGCGGTTCAAGCTCCGCGGCCCGGGGGAGGTCGAAGCTGCCGCCCTCCAGTCCAGCGGACGCAGCTGTTGCCACGAGAGCTCCGGAAAACAGGCACCAGCCTGTGACCCGCGAGCTCCCGACGATGTCGTCCACTGGCCCGCGGCCGAGCCCCGGATTCAGGTCGCCGCCGCCAGAACGCCACCTCAGCCACCAGAGCACCGTCTCCGCCCCGCACTGGGCCGCCCGCACGGGAGCGTCTCAGATCCCACACGGGAGCGTCTCAGCACCAGACCGGGCCGCCCACACGGGAGCGCCTTCCAGCTGAGAGCCGGGCCGCCCACACGGGAGCGTCTCAGCCCCGCACCAGGCCGCCCACATGGGAGCGTCTTCCAGCCCCGCACCACCCGCCCACAGGGGTGCGCCCTCCAGCCGGTAGCCGGGACGCCCACACAGGAGTGTCTCAGCCCCGCACCGTCCGCCTTCACCGGAGCACCGAGTCGTACCGCTGCCTGAACGCCGCCGCAGCTCGGAGACGGCCAGCTTCGCGGTGGTAAGTCCTGGCTGGCTCTACCTCCGAAGCCTCGAGGTCGGTCGCAGGTTGGAGGCCGCCAGCTCCACCATTAGGCCTCAGCTCAGGCGGGGGAAGAGAAGGGGGATACGACAAAAAAGTTGCATTCCCTCGAAGGGAGAGACAGAAAGCCCTGTTTCAGCACCCCCCCCCCCCCTCTCCCTCCTGGTCTTCCACAAGTGCTTTCAGATGTGGTGAAAATTGTGAACCACATCCGAGGGAGCACAACAAACTCAAGAATCTTCAGAGTGATGTGTGAAGAAATGGGTGCCGATGTTCTGATATTCCACACAGAGGTGCGCTGGCCTTCGCGTGGTAAAGTTCTCAATTGTGTGATTCAACTTCGAGAGGAAATAGCGCTGTTCTTGGAGAGAGGGTGTACGAAGAAGGAGAATCATCTTCATGAAAAGATGCAGGATGAACTGATCGTGATGAAGGTTGCTTACTTGGCTGTCTTTGTCACCAAGATGAATTCCTTGAACCTGTTACTTCAAGGAAACCTCCCAATGCTACACATGGCTTGTGACAAAGTGGCAGCGTTCAGGAGGAAGATTCATCTTTACCAGAGAAGAGTCCAGGATGGTGACACGACTATCTTCCCTGAGATGACGCCTCTCATGGATGCTACCCCAGATGCTGAATGCCACTTCCACGAGGAGATCTCAACCCATTTTCTGGCAATTAGCGAAGCCATCAAATGTTAATTTCCCGGACTGGACGACCGCTCTCGTGATGAATGGATCGTCGAACCGTTTTCCGTTGAAGACGGTGCTATCAGCAATACTGACGTGGCTGCGAAGGTTGAATTTTACCGAATTCATGAAGATGCGCAGCTCCAGAGTAACTTCATTGAACACGAAGGGTCTGAAGAAGGGTTTCGGACCGAAACGTTGCCTATTTCCTTCACTCCATAGATGCTGCTGCACCTGCTGAGTTTCTCCAGCATTTTTGTGTACCTTCATGGAACAAGAGCTCGCCACATTTTGGCTGAAATTGAAGGATTGTCCTGTTCTTTCGAAGAGGGCTCTGACCCTATTGGCCCAGTCCCCCTCAACCTATCACTGTGAGGCTGGATTCTCAACCATGGTAACTCTGATAATGAAGGCACACAATAGACTTGTGATCAACACTGACATGAGGTGCTGCCTGTCGAGCATTCGTCCTTGTTTTGATCGCCTGATGGCTGGGAAGCATTTTCAGTCATCCCATTGACTGAATACTGGCAGACATGTTTTAATAAATCGGGCTTTTTTTTCAATGTTTGTTTTGGGGTCACGGTACTGACCAAGAATGTTTGATGGGGTCGTGGGGTCAAAAAGGTTAAGAACCATTGTGCTAGAGTAATGGGCCTGTCCCACAGGCAATTTTTTCGGTGACTGTCGGAGACTCATAGTCGTAGCAGGTCGCTGAAAAAACAGCGACTGGACCCCCCTACGACAATGTCTAGGACAACGTCTACAACAAACTACCTGCTAGTCAACGTCAAGCTACAGCAAGCTACCGACAACCGGCGACCATTAGGATGTCCACCTACGACCACATCTACGCCAACCTACATCCACCTGTACCAAGCTACCACAAGGTAGGCCAATTCAGTCACCGGTACCTGTCGCTGGTTGACGTAGGTTGACGTATGTAGTAGCCAACTGAAGTCAGCACCGGCACCGGCACCGGCGCCAACCTACGTAATCATGGCAGCAACCTACATCATCCTGGCAACAGCACCTACATCAGGCTATGATCGTTGGCGTCACGCCCACGGGCGCCGACTGTCGCCAAAACGTTTCAAAATCCAGCGGCGACCGGAAAAAAGGTACGACTCTTTGGGCGACTGAGGAGACCATACAGACGACACCCCGGCGACCATGTGGTGACAGCCTAGTCACCTGCAGTCACCTAAAATATCGCCTAAGTGGGACAGGTGCATAACTCAGTGGGTCAGGCAGCATCCCGGGAGAACATGGATAGGTGACGTTCCTTCAAAGAATCCTGACCTGAGTTACTCCAGCACTTATGTATTTTCTTATAAACAGCATCTGCAGTTCCTTGTTTCTATAACCTAAATGCACTAACATTTATGCGCCATAATTGCGATATGGTTGTTGGTGATTTCCTTATTAATTTCTGCTAAAAATGTACACTACAGCTTTTAAAAAAAAAAAGTGATGCATGATATTGTTTTGCTTGAAATAGTAAGTGGAGATTATTAAAAGTCTTGATCAAGAGCCGGTGAAGCAGGACTAAAAAATCCATTGTTATCTTACGCGTATTGTACCTGTTGTCTTGAGTCTGGTATAATGTGTTTTTGTGTTTTTTGTTTATTTTTATTTTTAGGGTAAGTAATAATCCTTTGTGCATATCATTGGAAATAGTCCTTGGAAAGTTACTCAGTGATAAATTCATGCTGCAGCCAACTCTCAAACTATTTTTGATCAGATATCCTTGCATTGTTTCACAAATATTTTTTTTGCAATTTAATGTCAGATAGTAACTCTGCTTTAGTTGTAGCATTCGACTTTTGGAGTTGGAAATATTTTGGACTGAAGTTCTTGAATGGAATGCGAGTGCAATATCTTACTGACGAGACGGGCAGGCACATTTTAACTATCAGCAGGACAAAAGATCTCTGGGCACTATTTGAAGAGCAGTGTGTTTATTCTGCTGTCTTGGCCAATATTTATCCCTTGATCAGAATCACCAGAAAAACAACTTATTTGCTGAGATGCAAGAATGCCTGCATTTCATTGTCTAGATCATTTGTGATCACCTCTGGCCATCAAAGGCTGAACATAAATCAGTGTATATACTTTTCTAATTAAAGACGGAGTGTTGTATCATTGCATTATGCTTTTCATCTCTGACCTTTGTTAGATTGCTGGGAATAAAACAAGTGAATTTCTCCATTGCATATACAGTGCCTTCCATAATGTTTAATAAGACCCATCATTTATTTATTTGCCTCTGTACTCCACAATTTTAGATTTTTGTAATATAAAAAATCACGTGGTTAAAGTGCACATTGTCAGATTTTAATAAAGGCCATTTTTATACATTTTGGTTTCACCATGTAGAAATTACAACAGTGTTTATACATAGTCCCACCATTACAGGGCACCATAAAGTTTGGGACACAGCAATGTCAAGTAAATGAAAGTAGTCATGTTTAGTATTTTGTTGCATATCCTTTGCATGCAATGACTGCTTGAAGTTTGCGATTCATGGACATCACCAGTTGCTGGGTGTCTTCTGTGTTGATGCTCTGCCATCTATTGCAGCCATCTTTAGCTTATGCTTGTTTTGGGGGCTAATCCCCTTAAGTTTTCTCTTCAGCATATAAAAGGCATGCTCAATTGGGTTCAGATTGGGTGATTGACTTGGCCACTCAAGAATTTAGCTTTGAAAATCTCTTTTGTTGCTTTAACAGTATGTTTGGGACATTGTCTTGCTGTAGAATGAACCGCCAGCCAATGCGTTTTTAGGCATTTGTTTGAACTTGAGCAGATAAAATGTGTCTATACACTTCAGAATTCATTATGCTACTACCATCAGCAGTTGCATCATCAATAAAGATAAGTGAGCCAGTACCTTCAGCAGCCATAATATTGCCCAGGCCATAACACCCCCACCACTGTGTTTCACAGATGAGGTGGTATGCTTTGGATCTTGGGCAGTTCCTTTTCCCCTCCATATTTGCTCTTGCCATCACTCTGATATAAGTTAATCTTCGTCTCATCTGTCCACAAGACCTTTTTCCAGAACTGTGGTTACTCTTTTAAGTACTTCTCGGCAAACTGTAACCCGGCCATCCTATTTTTGCGGCTAACCAGTGCCTCTTTATTTCTGTTTGTGAAGTCTTCTGCGGACAGTGGTCATTGACAAATCCACACCTGAAGAGTGTTTCTGATCTGTCGGACAGGTGTTTGGGGATTTTTCTTTATTATAGAGAGAATTCTTCTGTCATCAGCTGTGGAGGTCTACCTTGGCCTGCCAGTCTCTTTGCGATTAGTAAGCTCACCAGTACTCTCTTTCTTCTTAATGTTGTTCCAAACAGTTGGTTTTAGTAAGCCTAATGTTTGGCTGATGTCTCTAACAGTTGTATTCATGTTTCTCAGTCTCATAATGGCTTCTTTGACTTTCATTGGCACAACTTTGGTCCTCATGTTGATAAACAGCAATAAAAGTTTCCAAAGTTGATGGAGAGACTGGAGGAAAGACTCAGTGCTGAGAGCTCTCTTATACCTGTATTAAGGAGGCAATTTAAACACACCTGAGCAATTAAAAACACCTGTGAAGCCATGTCCCAAACATTATGGTGCCCTGAAATGGGGGGACTATGTATAAACACAGCTGTAATTTCTACATGGTGAAACCAAAATGTATAAAAATACCCTTTAATAAAATCTGACAATGTGCAGATTTAACCTCATGTGATTTTTTTTCTGTTACAAATCTCAAATTGTGGAGTACAGGGGCAAATAAATAAATGATGGGTTTTTGTCCTAAACATTATGGAGGGCACTGTAGTTTTCATGATTAGTTTAGTTCAGAGATACAGTGTGGAAACGGCCCTTCAGCCCACCGATTCTGCACCGACCAGCGATCACCCGTGAACTGCTACTATCCTACACACTAGGGATAACTTACAGAAGCCAATTAACCTACAAACCTGCATGTCTTTGGAGGTCACGGTCCCACATAAGACATTAGTATACAATACAATACAATACAATACAATACAATACAATTTATTTGTTGTCATTTGAACCCAGAGGTTCAAACGAAATGTGGTTTCTGCAGTCATACAAACAAGTAGAAGAACCAAGACACAACACAATTTACACAAACATCCATCACAATGAATCTCCTCCTCGCTATGATGGAAGGCAAAGTCTTATCTCTCCCCTGCACTCCTCGTTCTCCTCCCGAAGCCCCCGGCGGGCGATGGTAAATAAGTCCCACGGCAATTATAAAGCCGCGGCGGGTGATGCAAGGCCGCGCTCCGGGTCTTGGTGTTGGAGCCCCCGGCGTGCGCTAACAAGTCCCGCGGCCATTTAAAGCCACGCCGGGCGATGTAAGGCCCTGCTCCAGGTCATCCTCAACTCCGCCACTCGGGCGGGAGAAGTCGCTGTTGTGGAAGCCCCGAAAAGCGGTCTCCCACCAGGGACCCGCGGGCTCCCGGTGTCACCGTCCACCGGGCCGGCGGCTGCAGCCTCCGAATCTCCTGGGTCGGACAGCAGCAGCGCGCCACCACCCGCTCCGAACTCGGCCAGCTCCACGATGGTGGGTAAGTCTACAGCTCCGCGACTGCAGCCCCAGGTCGTTCCAGTTGGAGGCCGCTCCACGGTGCTTGGCCCCAACGACAACGGAGACACGACAGAGAAAAGGTCGGGTTCTCCGTGCAGGGGAAAGATTTTTAAAGCTTCCCCACCCCCCGCCCCCCACACACATACCCAGTTTAAAAAAAAAAAAAAACTATTTTTAAAACGAGACAAAAAAATAGAAAAAGACAGACGGACTGCAGAGGCCGCTGCAACGTGAGTTGCGCTGCCCACTTTACTTAAAGCACACGGTATTGGGGGTTCAGTATTGATGTGGATAGAGAACTGGCTGGCAGACAGGAAGCAAAGAGTAGGAGTAAACGGGTCCTTTTCACAATGGCAGGCAGTGACTAGTGGGGTACCGCAAGGCTCAGTGCTGGGGCCCCAGCTATTTACGATATATATTAATGATTTGGACAAAGGAATTGAATGCAACATCTCCAAGTTTGCGGATGACACGAAGCTGGGGGGCAGTGTTAGGTGTGAGGAGGATACTAGGAGGCTGCAAGGTGACTTGGATAGGCTGGGTGAGGGGGCAAATGCATGGCAGATGCAGTATAATGTGGATAAATGTGAGGTTATCCACTTTGGTGGCAAAAACAGGAAGTAGACTATTATCTGAATGGTGGCTGATTAGGAAAAGGGGAGATGCAATGAGACCTGGGTGTCATGGTACACCAGTCATTGAAAGTAGGCATGCAGGTGCAGCAGGAAGCGAAGAAGGCGAATGGTATGTTAGCATTCATAGCAAAAGGATTTGAGTATAGGAGCAGGGAGGTTCTACTGCAGTTGTACAGGGTCTTGGTGAGACCACACCTGGAGTATTGTGTACAGTATTGGTCTCCTAATCTGAGGAAAGACATTCTTGCCGTAGAGAGAGAGAGAAAATTCACCAGATTCCTGGGATGTCAGGACTTTCATATGAAGAAAGACTGGATAGACTCGGTTTGTACTCACTAGAATTTAGAAGATTGAGGGGGGATCTTATAGAAACTTTCAAAATTCTTAAGGGGTCGGACAGGCTAGATGCAGGAAGATTGTTCCCGATGTTGGGAAAGTCCAGACCAAGGGGTCACAGTTTAAGGATAAGGGGGAGATCTTTTAGGACCGAGATGAGGAAAACATTTTTCACACAGAGAGTGGTGAATCACTGGAATTCTCTGCCACAGAAGGTAGTTGAGGCCAGTTCATTGGCTATATTTAAGGGGGAGTTAGATGTGGCCCTGGTGGCTAAAGGGATCAGGGGGTATGGAGAGAAGGCAGGTACAGGATACTGAGTTGGATGATCAGCCATGATCATATTGAATGGCGGTGCAGGCTCGAAGGGCCAAATGGCCTACTCCTGCACCTATTTTTTATGTTTCTATGTTTCTATGTGTGGGAGGAAACCGGAGCACCCAGAGAAAACCCACGTGATCACAGAGAGAATGTGCAAACTCTGTACAAACAGCACTTGCAGTATGAATCAAACCCGAGTCTCTGGCGCTATAAGGCACCATATCTACCTATGCCACTGTGACGCCCCTGCTATATTACTATATTTTTTACAGTCAGGAATATTAAAATCATGTTGCACCAGCCACTTATTTCATATTTATATTGGACAGTTTGTCTTTATTTTAAAAAGGAATACTGTAGCACAGACTTCAGAAGGGTCTTGACTCAAAAAGCCACCTTTCCATTTTCTCCAAAGATGCTGCCTTGATCCCCTGATGTTACTCCAGCATTTTGTGTCTATCTTTGTATACACCAGCATCTGTAGTTGATTTTTATTATCACTTTACTGTTCTCAGATTCAGATTCAATTTTAATTGTCATTGTCAGTGTACAGTACAGAGACAACGAAATGCATTTAGCATCTCCCTTGAAGAGCGACATAGCAAACGATTTTGAATAAAAATAAATAAATAATAAGTGTCCGGGGGGGGGGGGGGGGGGGGGGGGGGGTGATTGGCAGTCACCGAGGTACGTTGTTTAGTAGAGTGACAGCGGCCGGAAAGAAGCTGTTCCTCGACCTGCTGGTTCGGCAACGGAGAGACCTGTAGCGCCTCCCGGATGGTAGGAGGGTAAACAGTCCATGGTTGGGGTGAGAGCAGTCCTTGGCGATGCTGAGCGCCCTCCGCAGACAGCGCTTGCTTTGGACAGACTCAATGGAGGGGAGCGTGGAACCGGTGATGCGTTGGGCAATTTTCACCACCCTCTGCAATGCCTTCCGGTCGGAGACAGAGCAGTTGCCATACCATACTGTGATGCAGTTGGTAAGGATGCTCTCGATGGTGCAGCGGTAGAAGTTCACCAGGATCTGAGGAGACAGATGGACCTTCTTCAGTCTCCTCAGGAAGAAGAGACGCTGATGAGCCTTCTTGATCAGAGTAGAGGTATTGTGGGTCCAAGAGAGGTCATCGGAGATGTTGACTCCCAGGAACCTGAAGCTAGAAACACGTTCTATAATCTATAACATCAATTCCAGGTTGTGGGAAACTGTTGACATTCCAATTATTTACAATGTAAATTCCATGGGAGGTGCCCTGGCTATGGCTTGACACGCTACCATAAATAATAAGAATCAAAAGCCTAGGACTGGATGAGAAGGCAGTCAGAAATCAGGAAGTTTGTATTTTGCACTGTTCACCCTATGGGAAAACATGGCTGCTGGAGGTGAGAGTGAACGCTGGCACGATTGGCTGCCGCTGCTCTCTCCGAATTGTGTATTGTTGCTGTATATGTTGTTTTTGTTTCATGCTTGTTTAATTGTAAGGTGTCGTGTTTGTATTAATTGTAAGGTGTCCATGAGAGTCCTGAAAGGCACACTATAAATAAAATGTATTATTATTATTATTATTATTATTGCACTACAGAGAAGCTGGTAGAGAATCTGCTAAATTATGACTTTTTCCTATTGTTTCTCATTATTTTTTAATCCTCACCGTTTACTGTTTAAATGGGTTCTCCTTTCTTACTAAAATGTGTTCTCCAACTTTCTGCCCAATTCCGCTTGTTTATAGCATCACAAAACCCTTTCATTGATTAATAATTATTTAAAAGGGAAAACGTGGCACAAAATTGGCAATCGCATCCTGACCGCAGGAGTTTGAGTCAAGTCTATGCTTGTTACTGTGAAGGACCAAAGTGAAATAAGAATACAGTTTGACCTAGTTACCTAGACATGAATTCATAGCACGGAGTTGGAAGTATAATCCTGAGGCAGCACAACAGTGGTTGGTGTGGGAAACAAAACAGTTACCCTGCAAGACAGGGTTGTTGGCTGACAATTCTTGGAATAGTATAAGAAGAGCTTTATCCTGTGTTTTGCTCACAATTAAAAAAAAGAACTAGACATAAACTGCTTCTATTCATGCTTAGAAAATGTGATATATTATTTTCACTGCTGCTATTATATTTCATAATGGTCAGTACAAACAAGTGCAGTGTTAACCCTTGGGTTGTTACTTAGCCTTTAAGCATATTTATTTGTCCCTTACGGAAAGTCACAAAGCTCCTTTTTAAAAAAAAATTACAATGCCTTTAGTTATTATATTTAACATGGAAAACGTGTTTGCTTATGTAATGTAAAAGGCAAAATTTAATTCAAATATTGTGTGCTGATGGCGTGCTTATAGATTTGGGTGTTTGTTCAGTTTTAACAGAAGTTACATAGAATTGTGTGGTTCTGCTCTATTATATCTTTACCTAGCTTCTTGGATTTAATCCACTCTCTTGATCTGCTGGTAGAGAGACAATCTCCTATTGAGTCACAAATGACACATTCCTCGTCTCTGATCTCATGATAGATGAATTTGAATATAACCTTTTTATCGTTGGATCTGTGGAACTGAGGTATTTTCAAAACTCGCGTTGCTCCAATTAAAAAAATAAATAAATGTTGCTAATTCTACATTGCTTATCCTGGGAGAACAGTCACCACAAATATTGCAGTAATTCAGGAAAGCCTGGATCCTGCTCGCTTTTACTTTCTGTTTTCCCTCAACGTCCAAGCAAAATTTGTGGATGAGCTTTTGCCAGAAGTTTAATTGTGAGTTCGAGAGTCAAGAGTGTTTTATTGTCATATGTTCCAGATAGAACAATGAAATTCTACTTGCAGCAGCACAACAGAATATATAGACGTGGTACATGTAAAGAATATAGAAAACAAGTAAAAAGGTTTGTTCAGTGTGTGTATATATACACACATGCACACGCACACACACACACACACACACACACACACACACACACACACACACACACACACACACACACACACACACACACACACACACACACACACACACACACACACACACACACATATATATGCACACAAAAACTAAAACAAACAATTATAATGCAATAATAACAATAACAGTCTTTTGGGCCTAAGTTTGCCTATTATTATCTTTTATCCTCTCCTTGAAAAAATATGTTTGCCACTTTTGGAAGTGAGATTTATTGCTGGATAGTTAAGAATGCTTTTAAAGGTTTCATTGTGTCCTCGATGATGGTTTGAAATCAAAAGAATTTCTGACCCGGCAGAACTTTAAAAAACTGAGTGAGCACAAACATCAGATACTAAATAAAGGATAATCATTTTCTGGTCAATTGTAATTTGTTCTATGTTGATGCTTTTTTAAATTGTTGCTGTGAGATATTATCAGCTAAACTGTGAATTTCAGAAAAAAGTGTCAAACAAAAGTTGCCTGACATTGTTTGTAGGGTTACGAATACATCAGTAGATTCAAATGGTACCATAAACATGTGAAGTAAAGATAAAATAACAAGTCACCAGTGAAATTCAGGAGGTCAGGTAGTATATGTGAAGGCAAAGAGATAGTCCCTTTGGCTCCAAAGATGCTGCTTTCCTTTTGCCAACAGGGATGCTGAATTCTTCTAGCAATTTGTTTTATGTTCCAGGTGAAAGCATCTGAAGTTTCTTGTGCACAGTGGAACAGGCAGAATAATTCCACCTTATAATTACATTTACACATGGTGTCTTTAAAATAAGTGAATGTTCTACTCATTTTGGGGTGTTAAATTGCTTAGTTTTGAGATTGTCTTCAGCTACATTATTTTGCACGTTTCTAAGATTTTGAATTACTTTTTATAAAACTTACAATACACACAGATTGTATACATTCCTGAGTGAGTAGGTGATAAAATACCATCTGTGAATGTAAAAACTTTGTCCCCTAAAGTAGACAAAGAACCTAACTGCTTTAATTACTATTATGAATAACTTAATTGCAAGTACAATTCTCAGTTCTGCAGATAAGGATGACAGATGGTTAGCTGATATTATTTGACTGAAGAACAAAGTGGGATTCGAATGTACCATAAATATTTGCTTTCATTTACAGCTCTTCTGAGACAGTTAAAAGTCACGGCTTAATTGCTATGTCATTTCATTATTCAGTTATGACTTTACATCTATTGAATTGAGTTGAGATTTTTTGCAATGAACTATTTATGTTTTTAGGTTGAAAATGTCCGTTTGTTGGATGGAGTCTTATTGAAGAAGGCAGCAGTTGGTTCACTATATCTGACAGCAACACACTTAATTTTTGTGGAACATATGTCTGAGTCTCAGAAGGAAACCTGGGTAGGTTTTATTTGGCATTCAGATATTTAGTGACTATTTAAAGTGTTCTGTATTATGCTCATTTGGCTACTTATCGCCAGCTGGATAACACTATGTTCACTTGAATCCATTTTCATCTATCTACGTTTCTTCCCATCTTTTAGCCATTGTCTTCAGTGTCTTTCAAGCATCTATCCTTCGCTCGCTCATTCACATTCTGTCTCTTGGTAAAAACAGTCAAAATCACAGGAAGGTCATAGAGTCATACGGCGTGGAAACGAGCCCCCCACCCCAACTTGCCCACTCCAACCAACTTGTCGCATTCACACTAGTTCCACCTGCCCATGCTTGGCCCATAACTCTCTAAACCCGTCCTGTCCGTGTACCTGTTCAAGTGTCTCTTAAATGTCATGATAGTATCTGCCTCAACTACCTCCTCCGGCAGCTTGTTTCATACACCTTTGCAACCTTTGCTTAAAAAAAAAGTTACCCCTGCGTTTATATTGAATCTTTCTCCCCCTTTCCTTCAACCTATGTCCGCTGGTTTTCGATTCTACTATGGGCACAATGCTGTGCATTCACCCAATCTATTCCTCTCATGATTTTATACAGCTCTATAAGATCACCCCTCATCCTCTCTTCACATTGTGTTTTTGATTTTTTGTCTTTGGATCGAATTCTGTTTTTAATTTGTGTTTTGGTGATGTCTTTATTATTTATTTTATTCCGATTATATGTTTTATTATTCTTGTTAATCTCTGTAAGGTGTCCTTGAAACTTTTGAAAGGCGCCCACAAATAAAATTTATTATTATTATTATTATTAAAAAAGTAACAATGATAAAGAAAACAGGCCATTGTAAGCTGATGGTAGGGTGAAAATGAGAAGCTAGTGCGATTTGGGTGGGGGAGGAATGGAAAGGGAATGCTGGGGCATAGAAACATAGAAATAGGTGCAGGAGGAGGCCATTCGGCCCTTCGAGCCAGCACCGCCATTCATTGTGATCATGGCTGATTGTCCCCAATCAATAACTTGTGTTTGCCTTTTCCCCATATCCCTTGATTTCACCAGTCCACAAAGCTCTATCTAACTCTCTCTTAAATCCATCCAGTGATTTGGCCTCCACTGCCCTCTGTGGCAGGGAATTCCACAAATTCACAACTCTCTGGGTGAAAAAGTTTTTTCTCACATCAGTCTTAAATGGCCTCCCCTTTATTCTAAGACTGTGGCCCCCGGTTCTGGACTCGCCTAACATTGGGAACATTTTTCCTGCATCTAGCTTGTCCAGTCCTTTTATAATTTTATATGTTTCCATAAGATGCCCCCTCATCCTTCTAAACTCCAGTGAATACAAGCCTAGTCTTTTCAATCTTTCATAGAAACATAGAAAATAGGTGCAGGAGTAAGCCATTCGGCCCTTCGAGCCTGCACCGCCATTCAATATGATCATGGCTGATCATCCAACTCAGTATCCTGTACCTGCCTTCTCTCCATACCCCCTGATCGCTTTAGCCACAAGGGCCACATCTAACTCTCTCTTAACTATAGCCAATGAACTGGCCTCAACTACCTTCTGTGGCAGAGAATTCCAGAGATTCACCACTCTCTGTGTGAAAAATGTTTTTCTCATCTCGGTCCTAAAAGATTTCCCCCTTATCCTTAAACTGTGACCCTCATATGACAGTCCCGCCATCCCAGGGATCAATCTCATGAACCTACGCTGCACCACCTCAATCACAAAGATGTCCTTCCTCAAATTAGGAGACCAAAACTGTACACGATACTTCAGATGTGGTCTTACCAGAGCCCTATACAGCTGCAGAAGAACCTCTTTACTCCTATACTGAAATGTTCTTGTTATGAAGGCCAACATTCCATTAGCTTCTTGAATGCCTGCTGTACCTGCATGCCAATTTTCAGTGACTGGTGTATAAGGACACCCAAGTCTCGCTGCACCTCCCCCTTACCTAACCTAACCCCATTGAGATAATAATCTGCCCCCTTGTTTTTGCCGCCAAAGTGGATAACCTCACATTTATCTATATTATACTGCATCTGCCACGCATCTGCCCACTCATTCAACCTGTCCAGGTCACCCTGCAACCTCCTAACATCCTCTTCACAGTTCACACTGCCACCCAGCTTTGTGTCATCCGCAGACTTGCTAGTGTTGCTTCTAATTCCCTCTTCCAAATCATTTAATATATACGGTAAACAGTTACGGCCCCAACACAGAGCCTTGCGGCACTCCACTCGCCACTGCCTGCCATTCTGAGAAGAACCCGTTCACTCCCACTCTTTGAAAGTGAACCAACCCTTTTTACAGCCTTGATATTGTATTTGATCCAAAACCGAGCTTTCATCCCGAACTCTGTGTCGTCATTAGGGCTACTTTTTATACCATCACAATATTGTCTAACCTGGCCATTCTCACCATATTTTACTCTTGTAAACAACATAATCCAAATTCCAACTAGCAGCAAGTTCTATTCACCCCTCGTGCCAAAGCTTACTGTTCATTGATTCCTGGTTAATCAATGGATTAAAAAATCTCTTACATTTGTTTTTAAATCTTTCCATTGTTTATCTCATATCTTTGTAATCTCTTTCATCCCTTTTAATTCCTTGAGATAATTGCATTGCTCAACTTTACTTCTCATCTTTGGTGACTTGTCTGTACCATTCAAGGTCCTATGCTCTGGAATTCTCTCCCTATGTCCAGATATCCCCCCCTGTCTTTTAAGGCATTCTTCCAGCTTGACTAAGCATATTGTGAAGCCTTGGAAGAAGAGGCAGACATTGTAGACATTAAGATCCTGATGAGTATTTAGAACGTAGAACATAGAACAGTATAGCACAGGAACAGTTCCTTCAGCCCACAATGTCTGTGCCCAGCATGATGCCAAGTTAAACTAATCTCCTCTGACTGCATGTGAGTCATATCCATTCCCTGCATATCCAATTACATCTGCTTTTCATCAAAGTTGGGTGTAATATTGTAAAATTGGTGTTTTGATCAAATTGATTAACGAGCTGAAAAAAATCAAACTTCCTTTGTGAAGCATTCCATTCGTGGGATGTCCACCAAGAATCGCACGAGAACAAGCAAATCTGGGTTTAGTCAAACTGAAATTCTGAAAAGTGAATGTTCCATTTCTTTTGTGTTGTTCATCATATTACAAACATGTTGTAACCCTAATGTTACAGCAGAACTTGCCAGACCAGATTTTTACTGCTGTCATCTGAATAAACAGGCCCATCCCTGATACGAGCTCATCACTATCAGAAACTATTCAATACCGTAATATACTTTTTAATATAGGTGAGGGAATTACACTTCTTTAGTCATAAATTTCCATTCTTTACTGTAGAGATGTAAACCTTTTAATTTGGAAAATGGCAAATGTTATTTCACTGTTTAAGAAAGGACCTAGAATCAGTAGTTTGGTGGAGAGGGCGAGAGTCTCTCAACCAGCCAGCTATTATGGGTCTAGCAATAGCTGTGCTAGATAACTACTCTGGCTTTATAAAGGGAGTAACTGAACACTTGAACAAAAATAACAAATCAAAGATTCTCAGTATAGGAACGTAGGAGATTGAATGAAAGGTGGACCATTGACCCTTTGAACCTCTTACAATAAAATCATGGCATCCATCTCATAAGATTTCCCTGCATGATGTTAAATCCCTTGATTATTAAATATCTAATATCTATCCATCTCCCGTAATTAAGTATTAACTTGGAGGTTCATAATGTCAGGATATCTGCTCCCTTTTTGTAAGTAGGTTATTAGTGTGGTGGATGTGGGAGCTTCCAAGCACATTCTCTCCAGGTTTGTGGACTGATGAGGTTCTCCTTAAAAGATTAGCAAAGATTAACAAAATTAAAATCATTTAAATTGGAGTTAACCTCGTAATATGGGATGATAATTTGTTTAGAGATAGACTCAAATTAGAGTTGTAGGTTTTGTTTTTTCTGTTGTGGATCCTTTTATGGGTCTTCAGAGCTTCACCACATGTGCAAGATTTTAATGGTGGAACTAAGAAATATTCAAGTTTTCAGATAACAGCGAGTTAAAAGGAACAGTAGTAAAAATACATGAAAATGTTTTGATTATATTTTTGGACTCGGCTCTGGTTATTTTCTGTTTTTCAAAAGGAGGAAGAAATATGGCACAGATGTGTAATTTCTTATATTTCTTATATTTCTGCACCAGGTACTTCATAGTCAGATCTGTGCCGTGGAAAAGCAAGCAACAACTGCAACAGGGTGTTCGCTACTTATTCGCTGCAAGAATTTCCAGGTTATCCAGTTTATCATTTCGCAAGAAAGAGACTGCCATGATATTTACATTTCGTTAATTCGTTTATCGCGTCCAGGTAATTTTCCTACTTGATTAGGATACTTTGAGTAGAACCTGTGATATGGAAAACAAAACATTCTTATATTTAATCAAGATCTGAATTTGGATAATAAATGAACTTGTTCATCTGTTAAAACATCTGTGATAGAAAATTAAAAAAAAAAATTGCCCCTGGAATTTTCTGCATATTTGTGTGCAGAGATGCATGTAGTGGAAGTAGAAATCTAATGCAGTGTAAAACCATTGCAGAATTATGACAGTAGGCAAGATATACAGTACCCATTGAACTTTTACAATCAATGATCCTATTATTGAATGTTTCTCTGCTAATATAAACAATGTTTCTGTAATTGTTCTCTTTAAATTATGACCAAATTATAAGGAACAGTATGAGAAAAAAGTTTTTTTCACCTTTGCAACGTTTGTATATCCATATGTCTATTCAAAAGGGAATTAATTTTTTCCCTTGCAGCAATGGTGGATCTTTTGACATTCTGATCCCCAATTGACTGGTATTTGAAAAATGGAAAATGCCAATCCATTTGATTTCAAAAAAGGTCGGGACCTTTATCTAGAATGATGTGTCCCAGACAGACTTTTTTTCAGAAAACTAATAGATAAATAGGGAATGCTGTAAATGACTAAATAAGGACACAATACTTTTCCTGGGGTTTGGGATGAAGGAGGTGGGTGCTCTGGTTATTCAGTGGCTCATCAGATATTTTAAGGCACTTTCTTCTCTGTGATCTCTCATGTATTTCCAGGTTTTGAACTTATGGCACTAGGAATTAATTCTTAGTTTTTATTTACAAAGCATCTTTTAACTGACCTACACTTTGGATGCCAGATTAGTCTTTCAACATAAAGGTGACTTGAGGTTCCTGGTCAAAGTAAGACCTAAAGTAAGACCCACTGAGCTTCAACTCAGGAGTTGGAATAACCGGGCGATGGATAACAGGACAGTGGGCGGTGGAGCTTACTCCTGTGTCAGCGCGAGTAACCTCAATTGGTCCCTTGTTTGTGCTGACGCAGGAGTAAGCTCCACCGCCCGCTGTCCTGTTATCTGCCAGAGGTGAGCGGGCCGGCAGAAGGCGCTGATGTGGCGGCTGATTCTGCTGTCCAGTACCAGCGGCCGCTCGCAGCCACCTGAGCTAATTTCCTCCCCGGCCACAATGCGGTGGCTCCGTGCCCTGAGTGCCCCGGCAGCGGTGAGTGAGTGGGTTACTGGCATGATCCCCGACCACCTCCTTCTCAACGCTCCTGCTTTCCCCGTAACTTTACCCCTGGCCACCCCACATGCTGTGAAAGGAACTCTCTACCCAATTGGTCCCTTGAACTAGTATTGTCATTCAATAAGATCACAACTGATTGAACTTGTCCCGGTGTGCACCTGTTTTTCCCACCATCGCTTTACCTGCCGTCACACTCCACACTTCAGTAATCCACCCATTCAGTAATTCAGAATGAAGGAGATTTGGAAGCCTTGGGCAAATTGAATTGTTACTTTTTATTTTTTTGAGCGTGAGAAATTCTATGTCTCCCCAGCTTTTTTTCAAAATGCAGCAACTAAAAATGGGGGTGCGTCTTTGACACAGGTACATCTTCATTGCCGGGAAATACAGTACTTTATTAAGAGATATGGCTTTTGAAAACAAATTACTTTATAAAAGTCAACTGACAGCTTACGGAGAGGAGAACAATCTGCACATGCACGGTTTAAGATTTTTTAAAAGCCGACTGACTGCCTACCCTGAGTAATTACTCACGGCACGTGCCTGATATGTACCAAAATGCAATGTTCAACAATGCACATTCATGAAACCTCTTTAGAAGGCTGTACATTTTGGTTTTGATTTGCAGTTATAATACATAGAAAAGAAGTTGAGCTGATCATAATGATGTCATTGTAGATTTAAAGCTAGTGCAGCTGTCTCACAAAACCAGCACCCTGGGATCGATCCTGGTCTCTTCTGCTGTCCGTGAGGAGTTTGCACGTTCTCCATTTGACTGTGTTGGATTCTCCGGCTTCCTCTCACATCTCATAGAAGTGCGAGCTATTAGATTGGCTCCTGCATAGGAGAATTGTTTGGATCGATGGTGTTAATGGTTATTGTGGGGGAATATGTTACACGGAAATAGATGGGGAAATTAGATCATTGGGATCACTCAGAAAGCCAGCATAGTCTTGATGTGCATTAAGACCACATTCCACATTGTAAGGAAATATGAAATATGAAAAATATAAAATGCAATTTGAAAGAATTTTGCACTTTATCAATGCAAACCTGTCAGAATGAAGTAATGGAAAATACGATGATCTTTGGGAATTCTGTTTGTTTTTACTTTTAGTGACACTGTTGAAGATTTATTAACATTGGTGATTCCATTGAAGAAATAGAGTTGAAGGAGCCTGAATGAATATAAAAGTAAATTGTGATTCTGTTTTGTGTTTTTGTGCAATTTTCAGTCAACTATGAAGAACTATATTGCTTCTCGTTTAATCCAAAACAAGGAAAAGATGAGAGAGCAAGAGGATGGAAACTGACATATCTCAAAGCTGAATATAATCGCATGGGACTACCTAACAGCTTTTGGCAGGTTTCTCATGTAAACAGAGAATACGGGGTAAATTTACTAACCGATTTGCTATGTGTGTGAATTTATAAAGATATTCTATTTGTTAGAAGCTGGATTACTAAATATTTTAATACATGTTACAGCATTGAGCCTGTGAGCAAGTTCAGTAGAAATTCAACAATTGAATTTATATGAATGAAGATATTAAATGGAAAAACCTCTGCATGGATAGAGATGAAGAAATCATTTGAAATCCTTGCCGAGGAATTCCATCTGTTCAGAGGATCAACCCTGATTTCAGTATCGCTGGGATGCTGCCACTGTTCCAATCCCAAACATTGCATGCACAGGAAACTTGTCAGAAGTGAGGAATTCCTTAGCACGGCATTAAGATTGAAACTTGTGAATTAGTTGTGTGTTGGAAAAATATTTGGAGAGAGGAGATGAATGTTCCTGCTGTCCGACAATAATCATCCATAAAATTCCCCACACCTAAGCCTATTTTTCTGGAGATATTATCATTTAACAATGGGACTACTTACAGCCTTGCACCACTGGTCCTAGATTTGTTCATTGGCAGCATGTCCTATGGAACTGATATCTGATTTTTTCCTCTGCGAGGAACTCGGTAAGTACTGACCCTGCGGAAAATTAATATGCTGGGACTGGGTGAGATATGAAAACTGCATTTTTCAGCCTCTGGCTCTATTCTCAGTGGACCAAGACAGATAAAATTGATACACGGAAGATGTTGGATTGCTGAATTCTCAATGATTTGCCGAGTTCAGTAGTTGTGTTCAAAACCTTTTATTGAGGCATAGAGCAAAGCATTAAAATATCTACAGACCTTAACTAAAGCTGAACACACCATAACTAACAAAACAAAGGAATGATGAAGTTGCAATAAGGAAACTATAGGCAGGTGAGCCTGACTTCAGTGGTTGGTAAGATGTTAGAGTCCATTATAATCTCTAAAATCACATCTGTCTTGTCTGTTCATTATAAAATGGATGGCCTTAAATGGTTTTGTTGCATTAATGAATCTGTTGGAATTCAGAGGTGATTTTGTAAATAGCAGGGCCCAAAGGACTGCCGGGAACCTCCCTTTTTGACTTGGATTTTCAGAAAGGCATTGTCCGTAAAGTGCCGCACGTTTAAACTGCTGAAGTTTTGAGAGCCCACGTGATTTTAAAGGGTAGATAAACAAATAGGCGCAGCCGTTAAGTCTAGCTTCTTGGCACCTAAGGAAAGTCTGGCAAAAAGGGGAAGCCCATTCTTGGCGGCAGTATTTTGAAACGGAGTAATCCATGCAGGGGTCAGTGCTAGGCTGGATTACTGTAATGTTGCACTCAACTTTGGAGTGCACGAGCTTCAAAGGTTCGTGGCCAAGTTTGCAGCTGATTCGAAGATGGTGGAGAAGCAGGTAGTGCAGAGAAAGCAGGAACTTTGCAGAACGACTTGGACAGGTTAGGAGAGTGGGCAGAGAAGTGGCAGATGGAATACAGCGTGGCATAGTGTAGTGTCATGCATTTTGGTAGTGGGAATAAAGGAATAGACTATTTTCTAAATGGGGAGAATTCTGAAATCGGTGGTGCAAAGGGACGAGGGAGTGCTGAATCCCAAAAAGTTAATTTGCAAGTCGAATTGGTAGTAAGGAAGGCAAACACAATGCTAGCATTTATTTCAAGAGGACTAGAATACAAAAATAGGAATGCAATACTGAGTCTCCACAAGGCGCTGGTTAGATGGCATTTCGAATACGTAAGCAATTTTGGGCACCATATCTGAAGTAGGATGAGCTGGCTCTGGAGAAGGTTTAAGAGAATGATCCCAAGAATTAGTGGGTTAACATATGATGAGCGTTTGACGGCGGTGAGCTTGTACTCGCTGGAGTTTAGAAGGATGAGGGGGGGGGCCTCATTGAAACTTACCGAATGGTGAAATATTTTGTTAGAGTGAATGTGGAGAGGGTGTTTTCACTCGTAGGAAAGTCTAGGACCGGAGGTCATAGCCTCAGAATAAAAGGACATTCCTTTAGGAAGGAGATGGGGAATTAATTGCCACAGAAGGCTGTGGAGACCAAGTCATTGGATATTTTTAAGCCAGAGACAGACAGATTCTTGATTAGTATGGATATCAGGTGTCATGTGGAGGGCAGGAGAATGGGGTTAGAGAAGGATAGATAGATCAGCCATAATTGATTGGCAGAGTAAACATGAAGGACTAAATGGCCTAATTAAGCTCCTATCACATGAACTTAGGAACTAAAGGCTGAACATAACTAATAGACAAAAGACATTGGACATTCAACAAACAATTTTCATACAGAATACACTGCTTTGAAAAACAGGTTTCCTTTTTTATATAGGGTGACCAGGATGTATATAGCACCTTTGTAGAATTGAAAGTATTAGTGTGCACAATGCTGTCTCGGATTTTATCAGTTGTAAATTTGATTTCACAAGATATTTTTGTCATTGTTTTCAGCAGACCCATTCACAAGCAGTTATTGCCTTTTTAAATAAACTAATTCTGTCAATTCTAGACTAACCCCAGCAATTGCCAACAAGCCCCTATAGAAGGTAGATGTTTCTAAGTGATAATTTGTTTATAAGAAACATTACCGATAATTTGCTTATTAGAAACATTACCAACTGTTGGGAAAGAAATTATTCTCTCGGCAAAATGTTGTGTTAGGTGTTGCCAATGGTGCTGTGTATGTTTGTTTTCAATGTTTTATGGCACTGAATTTTAAAAAATGGCTAGTTTTCATTCAATACTTGATGTTAGAGTATTGTGTACATTACATAATGCTCCAAAGATTCAAACTATAGAAATGTATTTCCATGTTCTGTGAACTAAAATATATAGCATATTTTGCAAATGTTGTCGTATTGTGAGTTCCATGTTGATGTGTCTAATTGAAAAGATTTCGCTTAATTTTTAATATAAGAATATTTGAGATATTTGGTGTTCTTGATATTTATTCAAACATATTTATTGTAAAAAGCCATAATATCTGTAGCAACAGTTTTACTTCTAGTCATTGTTAAATTATTTTCTCGTCCTAGGTATGTGATACATATCCCGCAGAACTGTATGTGCCAAAGTCAGCCTCTATACCAGTCATAGTTGGCAGCTCTAAATTCAGGAGCAGGGGACGTTTTCCAGTTCTAAGTTACTTCTGCCAAGATAACAATGTATGTGCAGTTTCTTAATGTTTAATTTAAAAAGAATGTTCAAATAGTAACTTGCTTTCACCATATATTTGCATCAGAGAGAATGTTTGAATTGTGCTGTGAATATTAACTTGCATGCTTGTAAGTTTGAAGTCATACTTTTTTGGTGGAGGAAATATAAGATTGGTCTAAAGTGACTGGTGAACAGAAACATTTAGGGATTTTAAAAATTAAGCCTAGATTTAAGTTGTAATTATTATAAAATTGGTCCATAGAATGCAGGGGCAAATTGAGAATGAAGTCTTGCAAGTACAGATGAGACTGTAATGAGAACCTTTGGTGTCCCGCTATAGATAGATGAAAGGCACCCACAGTATACTGTTATAATTGGTTAATATGATGGGTAATAAACATCAGTTACAAGGAACTGTTTGGCATTACTTAGAGGATGGGAAGCTATGGGTATAGAAGACTTTAAAACGAAAATGAATTATGTGGAGATACCAAGGACACAATGTTTCCTAAATTGGGTAGCCAGGGAATTGGAGTTAGCAATTTAAAGATCTTGAATATTGTGAAATGCATGAGTTCATCTCCAAAGATCTTTTCTCTGTCTAGGCTTTCCATTTCTGTGAACTAAGCATATAGCCTCTTTCAGGTTGTCAGTGCTCGAGTGCCTTGTTGATGAACAATTGAAAAGATTTCGCTTCATTTTTAGTCAAGAATAGGAAGTGATTTCTTGTCTGATATTTATTCAAACATATTTATTGTAAAAAGCCTTTATATGCGGCAAACTCGCGTCAGTTTTCTTCTGGTCATAGTTCCCTGATTTTCTTTTATCTAGTGAATGGATAGTATCTTGCAAACCATGGAAGACCTTGTAATCCTCGGCTTTATGGAGTTCATAGACTGAAAGCTCTAAATTCAGGATTCAGGGGACAGTCAGCTTGATCTTGATTTTCTTCTGCCAAGAAAAATGATGTGCAGTTTATGTAATCTTGTATTTAAAAAGAATGTTCAAATAGTCACTTGCTTTCAACGAAATATTGCATCCGAGAGCATGTTTGAATTGTGCTGTGAAAAAAAAAAATGCATGCTTGTAAAAATAATACTTTTTAAATAAGGAATAAATATAAAATTGGTCTTAAAAAACTGGTGAACAGAAACATTTAGAATTTTAAAAATTAACCTAGATTTAAGTTGTAAAATTCCAAAATTGGTCCATAGAATATAGGGGCACCAAGGAGAATGAAGTCACCATAGTCCAGATGAGACTGTAATGATCCGTAGTCCTTTGGTGTCCTTCTATAGCACCCGAAAGGCACCCCCAGTATGGCCCGATATAATTGGTTAATATGGCTGGGTGGGAACGCTGACGCAAGGAACCGTTTGGCATCCTACTCCTCAGCGGATGGGAAGCTATGGGTATCCCGAGCTTTAAAATGAAAATCCTGAGTCCCCAGTGGAGATACCGCAGGACCCCGCGTTGTTAGTCAGCGCCGCCCGCGTTGGGAGCTAGCAATTTAAAGATCTTGATGTATTGTGAAATGCAGGAGTTCATCTCCTGTTCTTTTCTCTGTCTAGGCTGCTATTTGTAGAAGCAGCCAGCCTCTGTCAGGTTTCAGTGCTCGGTGCCTTGAGGATGAACAGATGCTACAGGCCATCAGGAAGTCAAATCCAGGAAGTGATTTCTTGTATGTGGTTGATACCCGGCCAAAGGTAAACAGCCTTTACAGTGCGGCAAACTCGCGTCAGAATTCTTCATTCTAATAGTTCCCTGATACATTTTATCTAGTGAATGGAGTATCTTGCAAACCATGGAAGACCTTGTAATCCTCGGCTTTTGTGGAGTTCTGACTGAAAGCATAAAGATTCAGACCCTGCAGTCAGCTTGATCTTGATTCTTCTATGAGAAGAAAAGGATCAAATGGCTATGGTTGAACGGATTAACGTTGCATGATTCTTGCTTCAGGTATATTAGAAAATCTGACTCAAGTTGCTGGAGTAACTCCCCTCCCCCCCCGCAGTAAGTCTCTCGTGCTCTTGTGCGCTTCCATTCAACCTGCTTTTCACCCAAGAAAACAATCTAAGCAGCATTTCCTCTTCGTAACTAAAATACTCTAATCTTGGCAGCATCCTCATAATTCTCTTCTGCACGCTCTCTCTTGTTTCCATATTCCATATAGTGGTGACCAGACCTATGCACAATACTTTGGGCTTCTCTTGATTTTACCAGCAAATATTATATTCTTGTACCCTGTATGGCTACCCAATTTATTTGTATAATTTCACTGCAATACTTCAATACTTATTTCTGGTTTCTGTACACTCGAGCTTCCAAATACCACTTTAATTTGTCATGATCTATCTTCCACATATACCGTATGTTCCTTGGCCTCCAGGGGTGTCTAAATTTGAAGTTTCCCCTTTTCTATTACGCGAACACGTTTGACCTAAACCCTTGATATTCCTTCTTTGCATCCTTCCTGTGCACTGGCTGTGATTCACTTCAAGTAACAGTTTTAAGTCCACTTTTGTTCAAAAGGTTGCAGATGCTTGAAATCTAAAATAAGACTAAAAAACGTTGGAAATACTGAGCAGATCAGATCAGATGTAGTCAGAAATAAATGGTCTTCATTTTGAAAAGTTAAAACTTTTTCTTTCACAAATGCTGCTTAAATTGCTAAGTGCTCCCTTCATTTCCTTTTTATATTTTTTAAATCACATCTACAATTAACAGTGGCCAATCTATACATTTATTTCTGATCTGTCTTGGTTCTTTTTCATGTTATTATTGATTAAATGAAAGATACAGCATGGAAACAGGTTCTTCAGCCCACCGAGTCCATGCCAACCATCGATCATCCTTTCACACTAGTTCTATGCTATCCCAAATTCGCATTCACTCCCCATACACCAGGGGCAATTCATAGAGACCATTAACCTACAAACCCACACATATTTGGGATGTGGGAGGAAACCAGAGCACCAGGAAAAAACCCATGGGGTCATAGGGAGAATCGAAAACATCACACAAATAGCATCCAAAATGTCAGGATTGAACCCTGCTCTCTGCTGCTGTGAGGCAGCAGCTCTACCAGCTGCACTTTTGACGCCCTTGTTGCTGCCGCCAAATGCAATCCCATGACCCTTTTTTTCCCACTAGCTACGGGATTATTTACAAAAACTAAATCTAGTACCAATCCCTGTCATTTGTCCCTGATTGGAAAAAGTTCAGTTGATTGGTGTTTAAGAATGGCGCCTCTATTATCCCCGTAGTCTGTCACCTTACCACTTAATGTTAAAATAGCTGAAATATCCTCCTTCAATGATTGTCATGTTTTGATTCTCAGAAATATGCCTACATACTTTCTCTTGTATCTCCAAGTGGCTATGTGGATGGCAGCAATTCCAGTAATGCCACAGTCCCTTTTTTACATTCCCGAGTTCAACACATGACTTCATGTGTTGGTATTTCGAACCTATCATTCCTCCTCCAGTTACAATTGCTCTCTTAACTAATACTGCTAAGTTCACAACCTCTTTAGTCATCCTCCATAACATGGAATATTGATCTGCCATTCCTGGCCAACTTCATACCACAGCGATTAACGGCATCAATCTCATACTCCCACTTGCCTATCTGTGCCATCACTTCATTACCATTTTCATCTCCCTGTATTAAAGATGTTGCAATTAAACACTATTATACGTTTTCCTCCAGCCTCCTTTTCCTTTGCCTTCCGTTCTCTCTGACAAAACTACCTTCTGCATCTAATTTAGCTGCTAAAACAAATGTCAAATTTCAACCCTTGCCAAGTTAATTGAAATCTTTCACAAGGTAATGGGGGCTAAATATGAACATGCTATTAGAGACATCAGCCAAACCTTAAATGATGGGTCTTTGTCCCAAACATTATGGAGGGCACTGTATGTGGATAGGAAAGGTTTTTAGGGATATGTGTCGAATGTGGGCAGGTGGAACTGGTGTAGATGGGGCACCTTGGTCGGCATGGGTAAGTTGGGCCAAAGGGACTGTTTTCTGTGCTCTAGGGCTCTATGAGTGGGAAACAACATCCCATGCGTATTGACTGATAACTAAAATGTATGTTATTTGCCCATAAAACACCTCATGTTCAAGTGCAATTTCTATCTTAAACTAGCCTCATTCTTTAATATGCAAATATGGCATTCTTCCCAGCAGCACACCAGTGATTTATTTCCAGCCCTGAGGCAGTTGTTTCAGCTTTTGTCTACTTCATATTGAATACTCAAGATGAATCCATGACCTACAACATGGCTCGGGTAGTAATACATTATTTGTACCAACATAAATGCAATTCCTCGTATGTTGCAAAACATACTGGGCTAATAAAGTATGATTATGTTTATGATGATAACTAGACCTTTATCTAGTAATAAGAGTGCACCAACATGTTTATGTGGAGGAAGGAATTGCAGATGCTGATTATTGGGATGCAAGAGACCCTTCTTGTTATCACACCTTCCAACAATGGACCATTATGGTCCTCACCCTTCCTGAGGTCATCTGTTGCTGGCCCTGATTTGTTCTGGCCTTTTCTAGCCTCCTGTTTATTTATTTCCCCCTCCCACCTCTACTTTTAGTCTGAAGAAGGGTTCTGACCCGAAACGTCAACTATTCTCTTTCTTCCAAGATGCTGCTTGACCCGCTGAGGTACTCCAGCACTTTGTGTCTACCTTATGTTTATGTGGCATCAAAGCACTTCACAGCCAACTAAATACGCTTAAATGTGATCCGTGTGTTAATATGGAAATTGCTGTGATTAAAGTGGCAAGTTGTTACAAAGAACAAATAAATAGATATCAGATAGTTATCCTTACTGGTGGTGATGGGGATCCCTCATGTCCACGTGCGTATGTGGCTGTGGCAGGAAATAGGTGGAGATAGGCACAGAGTGCTGGAGTAACTCAGCGGGCCAGGGACATCTCAGGAGAAAAGGAATAGGTGACGTTTCGGGTCGGAACCCTTCTTTAGACTGACTCACTTTGTGTCTATCTTCGGTATAAACCAGCATCTGCAGTTCCTTCCTAGGCAGTAGGTGGAACTGGGTGAGGAATGTATAATGGGCAGGTAGACACAAAATGCTGGAGTAACTCAGCGGGACAGGCAGCATCTCTGGAGAGTAGGAATGGGTGACGTTTCAGGTCGAGACCCTTCTTCAGACTCAAGTTTAATTTTGTTCCTATTTAAATTCAAACAATCTAATTAACTCAATTTTATATAATTATATTTTAAGGTGACATTTAAAATCAAAAGATTGACCATATCAGAAATGTAGGACATTTCTTTATTTTAATCAAATAAGTTGTAAGTACAAAATACAATGCTGGTGTGATATGTCTTGAGATTGTCTAAATCTTCTCACTCAATTTTGTTTCCCCAGTTAAACGCCATGGCAAACCGAGCAGCAGGAAAAGGATACGAAAATGAAGACAACTACTCCAATATCAAGTTTCAGTTCATAGGAATAGAAAACATACATGTGATGAGAAATAGCCTACAAAAGCTGCTGGATGGTAAATCGTTACTGTGGGGATGAATGGCTTTTGCATGATGAAATCCTGCTGAGACAATCATGACATTCTGTTCTTTAATGTTGAATCTTAATTTTAATGGGTAAATGCTGTAATTTGTTTGAAAGTTAACCATCCTTGTTGAGACTGCCCCAAATTTGTTTCGTGGTTCGTGACTATGTTGCGTAAATTTTTAGAGGTTTGGTGAGAAGGAAACTGAGACTTGGCACCCTATGTTAGGAAATCAACTGAACAGTTACTCAGTATAGATCCCTACTGACAAATGTACTTTTATTCATTACAAACAAGGCTTGATTTTTCTGTGATGCTTCCTCGGGTAAAGTAGTCATAAAAACACGAGAAAATAGGAGCAGGAGTAGGTCACTTGGCCACACAAGCCTGCCCGGCCATTCAATACCATCCTAGCTGGTGACAATAGGAGCAGGAGTAGGTCATTTTGCCCCACAGGCCTAGCCGTCATTACGTATGATCATAGCTGAGCTACCTAGGCTTCAACGCCACTTCTCTGTCACTTAACTGTCAACCTCAGTTCCATGATCTTTAAAAAAATTATCATCTTCCATTTTAAATGCTCCCAATGGTCTCACCTCCACAATATCTGGGGTAGAGAATCTCAGAGACACACTGGCCTCTGTGAGAGGTCTTTAGCCAACTGTCTTGACTTAGACAGGATGAAAAGTCATTTGGTTGCCTCTTAAAGAGGTCTCTCCCAGTAGGCAATGGGCAGAACGTTGACGTTGGGTAGGTGTGGGGCCTGCTGTACATTTCGCCATTGTTCAATTGCACAATGCACATGTTATCATGCTCTTCTGGTGAAGGAACGTCCATTGCAAGAATGCAACCCTCTCGCTTAATGGTACTATCAGTACACGGTATTCCATTATATGCACAATAAGATAAACCTGCTGACAGGCTGAAAAAAATCTTGCCTTTCTCTTTGACTTATCCAAACTCTACAATCTCTTTTGAAATGAAATGACCATCCCAAATCTCTCAGGAACTTTGGATACTAACAAGCTTGAATTTATACGTTTAGCAAACTTATTCGAAATGTCAAATAGATAGTGTGTTTTTGTTACAGAGCAAACACTTGATACTCATTCCGCAGGAATTATGTTTTTGCGATTGGACAGGATTTAGCCAAGTATTTTATCTTATCTCGGCTGTATGCTGACATTTATCAACTATTTTTTGAGTTTCAAAATAAGCAGATAATGAGATTATTAGAATATAGAAGTGTAATTTTATATGTTAATTAAAAAATAATAATTTTAGCCATTAAATGGTGCTGTTTAAGGATTAACATCTAATACCTTTTCAGTAGTCTGGAATTTTCAGTTGTATGATACTTTAGCCTGAAGCTAACTTCTGGGCATATTTAATTCTTAACTATACTTACCTAGGTGTAATCCATAAATTAATTATTTTGTATTTGTCACTGAAATTTGATATTATTATCATCCTCCCCCAGTATTCAGGTATTTGAGCTTAACAGTACTTGTTAAACAACCTACCTGAGTAGGAAGGGACTGCAGATGCTAGTTTGCATTGAGAATAGATACAAAATACTGGAGTAATTCAGTATAGATCCTGTCAAGTTCCATTGGAATCTAATATATTTCAATAAAATTGTCACCGTCTTCTAAACTCTGATGATATCAGGTCATTATTAATGTCCGTATCTCATCCCTTAAGCAACCCTTGTCCACCTTAGATGTTTTCTTCCTTTTTATGCAATTGTGATTCTATTGTTTTTATATTTAGACATAGACATAGAGTGATACAGTGTGGAAACAAGCCCATCGGCTCAACTTGCCCACAACAGCCAACATGTCTCAGTAACACTATTACCACCTGCAGGCATTTGGTCTATATCCCTCCAAACTTGTCCTATCCATGTATCTGTCTAACTGTTTCTTAAACGATGGGATAGTCCCTGCCTCAACTACCTCCTCTGTTCCAGAGTTCCACTGTGGAGATGGGAGAACCTTCCAGAAGGACAACTATATCTGCAGCACTCCACCAATCAGCTTATTCCATACACCCACCACCTTTTGTGTGAAAAGGTTACCCCTCAGATTCCTATTAAATCTTTTCCCCTTCACCTTGAACGTATGTCCTCTGCTCCGATTCCCGTACTCTGGGCAAGAGACTCTGTGCATCTACCCGATCTATTCCTTTCATGATTTTATACACCTCTATAAGTTAATCCCTCAACCTCCTGTGCTCCAAGGAATAGCGACCTAGCTTACTCAACTTCTCCCTGTAGCGCAGACCCTCTAGTCCTGGCAACTAGATTTATATATGTATTTAAATATCTATCTATCTATATATATATATATCTATCTATCTCTATCTATCTATCTATCTATCTATCTATCTATAGATATATATATATCTATCTATCTATTTAAATACATATATAAATCTAGTTATATATCTATATGTGTGTGTCTGTGTGTGTGTGTATATGTATATATACATGTGTGTATATATGTATTTTTAATACATTTATGTAGTGCATGCAGAAAATATTCTGACTCCTTCACATTTTGTTACGTTACAGCCTTATTCTAAAATGGATTACATTTTTTATTTTAATCATCAATCTACACACAATACCTCATAATAAAAAAGGGAAAACAGGTGTTTAGAAATTTTTGCAAAGCAATTAAAAATAAATAACTGTAATATCACATTAACATAAGTATTCAGACCCATTGCTGTGACACTCAAAATTGAGCTTCAGCACATCCTGTTTCCATTGATTATCCTTGAGATGATTCTACAACTTGAGTCCACCAGTGGTAAATTTAATTGATTGTACATGATTTGGAAAGGCACACACCTGTCTATATAAGGTCCCGCAGTTAACAGTGCAGTCAGAGCAAAAAACAAGCCATGAAGATGAAGGAATTGTCCATAGACCTCCGAGACAGGATTGTGTCGAGACACAGATCTGGGGAAGGGTATAAAACAATTTCTGCAGTATTGCAGGTCCCGAAGAGCACAGTGGCCTCCGTCATTCTTAAATGGAAGAACTTTGAAACAACCAGGACTCTTCATAGAGCTGGCCGCCCGGCCAAACTGAGCAATTGGGGGAGAAGGGCCTTGGTCAGGGAGGTGAGAGTTCTAGAGTTCCACTTTGGAGATGGGAGAACCTTCCAGAAGGACAACTATATCTGCAGCACTCCACCAATCAGACGGAAGCCACTCCTCAGTAAAAGGCACATGGCAGCTCGCTTGGTTTGCCAAAAGGCACCTAAACAAGATTGTTTGGTCCGATGAAACCAAGATTGAACTCTTTGGCCTGAATGCCAAGTGTCATGTCTGGAGGAAACCAGGCACCGCTCATCACCTGGCCAATACCATACCTACAGTGAAACATGGTGGTGGCAGCATCATGCTCTGGGGATGTTTTTCAACGGCAGGAACTGGGAGATTAGTCAGGATCGAGGGAAAGATGAGCAGAGCAAAGTACAGATAGATCCTTGATGAAAACCTGCTCCAGATCGTTCAGGACCTCAGACTGGGGCAGAGGTTCACCTTCCAACAGGACAACGACCATAAGCACACAGCCAAGACAACGCAGGAGTGGCTTCATGACAAGTCTGTGAATCTCCTTAATTGGCCATACCTTGAACCCGATCGAATATCTCTGGAGGGACTTGAAAATAGCTGTGCATCAACACTCCACATCCAATCTGACAGAGCTTGAGAGGATCTGCCGAGAAGAAGGCCCCGACCACGGATGAACACGGAGGGGAGGCTGGCTGGACTATGGTGCCATCCTCACCTTGGTGCCATTTATGTTATGTTGTGTCGTGGACTTTCTGTGTTTGTGCTTTTTTTTTAATTCAATTTCAATTTTATTTTTAATATGTTTTATTATTTATTTATTATTTATTTATTTTTTGGTGATTTTTTTTATGATACTGCCTGTAAGGGAAATTCATTTTGTTGTCTCAAATTGAGACAATGACAATAAATTTGAATACAATACAATACAATACAACACAATACAATACAAAAATGGGAACAATTACCCAAATACAGGTGTGCCATTGTAGTGTCATACCCAAGAAGACCTGAGGCTGTAATCACTGCCAAAGGTGCGTCAACAAAGTACTGAGTAAAGGGTTTGAATACTTATGTAAATGTGGTATTTCAGTTATTTATTTTTAATTACTTTGCAAACATTTTTAAACACCTGTGATCAATTTTTTATTATGGGGTATTGTGTATAGATTGATGATAAAAAAGAGAATTTAATCCATTTTTAGAATAAGGCTGTAACGTGACAAAATGTGGAAAACGTGAAGGGGTCTGAATACTTTCTGAATGCACTGTATGTATTTAATTTCTCCCTGTTAGGTCATTATTTGTTTATTTTATAAAATTATTTCTAAATTCTACTCAGTTTTTAAGCTAACTATTATCTTCTCAATATTATTGGCTTTTCTTTTCATATAATAACACCCTAACTCTTTTGCATAGTTACGGATAGATATCTTTCTTGTAGTCTTTATATATGAGTGAGATATATCTTGAGAATTATGAAATCTTTCTTTAATTATCTGTCACTGCTTAACTCCTGTTTATTTTTGATCTATTTCCCTCAGTCCTCATTAGCCAGCTCTATCTTCATAGCAAAGTAGTTGCTTTTAAGCTACATGTGTATGTTTCTCACTCTCAACCTGCGTGTAAAATTCTATCATGTTATGTTCACTCTTCCCCAGAGAATCTGTTAGTATGAGATCATTAATTAATCCTGTCTCATTGCACTTGACCAGATTCAATGAGAGATGTTAGGCTAATGATGTTCACCCTAGGAAGTCTTTGTAAATGGAGAGGCAAGCATGCAAGATGCTTTCTTTATCAAGTTCCATTTAGTTGCTAACACTATTGTCAACATCTGATAGCTGCATTATACTTTTTCATTTTAAACTGCAACATATTGATTTGCTGATGTGCAGATCATACAATTCAATAGTTATGAAACATTTCTGAAATCTTTTTCAGTCTGTGAGCTTAGATCTCCTTCAATGAGTGACTTTCTCTGGGGTTTGGAGAATTCGGGCTGGTTGAAACACATTAAAGCCATCATGGATGCGGGTATATTTATTGCAAAAGTAAGTAAATTAATTGTTACTTAATTAAATTAAGTAAATTAAATGCTACTGTTTACTGTTTTTGATTTTCACGTTTCATTCTTCTTACATTGGCATTATCATCAGTCTTGAGGTGAGTCCATCACGTATCTCATGAAGAACAGTAATGCTGAAGTTTCATGTACACATTTATTCCTGACGTTTTTTATATCCTACAATGTCGCTAAAAGCACGGGAAAATGTTAATACATAAATGTAGATCAGTCCATTAAGGAGCCCAAAGAAAGCTTGTTCTTTCTCCAATGTGCTTTGAAATCTCAGTGTAACGTAAGATTTGAAAGAAGCTGTTATTCGACCACTTTGGATTCGGGAACGGAGAGACCTGTAGCGCCAAGTCCCGGATATTTTAGGAGGGATAACAGATTCAGATCCACAGGTGTGGGGTTATGGGGAGAGGCAGTTCTTGGCGAAAATGCCATGATTGAATGGCGTCCGCAGACAGCGCTGAATGGCCTTTTCCGACAGACTCAACTGGAGGGGAATATCGTGGGAACATTGACCCGTGATGCGTTGGGCATCAGTTTTTCACCACCAGCACTCTGCAATGCCACTTCCGCATGTGCGGTCGGAACAGAGCAGCTTCTACTGCCATACCCGATACTGTGATGGGGTTGGGATCATCTAGGATCAGACGGCTCTTTCACGATGGTGCAACCAGTGATTTCTGAAGTTCACCAGGATCTGAGGAGACAGATGGACTTTTAGCTTTCACAGTTCCCATCATTGTACCCCCGTGAATACAGCCTAGTCTTTTCAAGGTGCAGTGCACAGTCTCCTTCACTCAGGAAGAAGAGTGGAATTTGATGAGCCACTTCTTGATCAGAGTAATAGGTAATGATAAATGTTTATTTTTTAATATAATGCCAATCCAGCTCCATTCGCACTGATAAATTAATGTTGAAATAAGATTGAAATTGAGGATTTATTGAGAGAAATTAATTGACTTGAATGCAACAGACTATTAGGCGACATAATAAGCTGCAGCACCCAGCTATGGTCAGACGTTGTATTTTAATCCTACAAAGCATATAATAAGTCTTCTTGGAGTTATTTAATTGGGCATGGGTTGTTGTCAGCGCACCAATTAACCATGCTAATGTGCTGGACCTCCTCCCGATAGTTTCTTGCCAGCTCATCGTTGTTGGCAGAAAAATCATGAAAACAAAGCACCGTTACTCATCATCTGCATTGGTGATGATGGTAATTAGTACCATGTAGCCAAGCAGATGAATGTAAACATGCGTCAGTTACATAGAAACATGAAAAAAGGCGTAGGAGGAGGGGGCCTTCGAGCCAGCACCTCCATTCATTGTGATCATGGAATCGCCCCTGTTAACCCGGGCTGAGGGTTTGAAGACTAGGCTCTATGCTTGTTTAAATCCTCCACATTTGACTGGGGTCTAAATTCTCTGGTTAAAATATTTTTTCCAGTATCCAGTCTTAGTTGCAGAGGGAGGGGTCGATTGCCCAACAGTTTTTCCGAGTTTGGTGAGTCAGTTTTTATGGAATATGTGTGTAAGTGTAAACTCCAGTGAATGCTTTGAATCTTTCTGTGGCAGTCCCGCCATCCCAGGGATCAATCTCGTGAACAGCTGCACTCCTCAATCACATAATGTGTCCTCTTAGGAGACCAAAACTGTACACAATACTCCAGATGTGGGAGCCCTTTACAACTGCGAAGTGAATACTGCCGTTTGTTATGATGGCATCCTCCGTCCTCCATACTGTACCTGCACGACAAATTTCAGTGACCGGTGTACAAGGACACCCAGGTCTCGCTGCACCTCCCCCTTACCTAACCGATCCCCATCGAGATAATAATCTGCCCCCTTGTTTTTGCTGCCAAAGTGGATACCTCACATTTATTTATATTATACTGCATCTGCCACGCATCTGACCACTCACTCAACCTGTCCAGGTCACCCTGTAACCTCCCAACATCCTCTTCACAGTTCACACTGCCACCCAGCTTTGTGTCATCCACAAATTTGCTAGTGTTGCTCCTAATCCCCTCTTCCAAATCATTAATATATATGGTAAACAGTTGCAGCCCCAACACCGAGCCTTGCTGCACTCCATTCGCCACTGCCTGCCATTCTGAAAAGAACCCGTTCACTCCTACTCTTTGCTTCCTGTCTGCCAACCAATTTTCTATCCGAAGTACCGAAGACAGATCCGAAGTACCTGTTCAATTCTTCTGCCATTTTTCTTGTTACCCATAATCATTTCACCCATGTCTGCCTTTGCCCTTTTCCGCTTTCATATCTGAAGAAGCTTTTACTGTCTTTATATTCCTGGCCAGCTTCCCCTCGTACTTCATCTTTTCAGCCTATATTGCCCGTTTTGTTTCCTTCTGTTGTCCTATGAAAGTTTCCCAGTCCTCTGGCTTCCGGCTACTCTTTGCTGTGTTATACATCTTTTCTTTTAGTTTTATTCCATCCCTAACTTCTCTTGTCAGCCACGGTTGCCTCTTACTCCCCTTAGAATCTTTCTTTTTTTTTGGAATTAAATGATCCTGCGTCTTCCGGATTATGCCCAGGATTCCTTTCCAGTCCAGTCTACCTTGGCCAGCTCCTCTCTCATGCC